>NW_027507903.1:14901325-15353027 GCF_037356315.1 Lithobates pipiens | reverse complement strand
TCAAAGTCAAGAGAGCCAATGAGGAGAGAGGGGTCAGGGCCAAACTGTGGCTCAGTGTCTGAATGGACACACTGAGCAGTGGCTCAGCTCAGGTGCCCCCATAGCAAGTTTCTTGCTGTAAGGGCACTCGGCAGAAGGAAGGGGCCAGGGGCACCGGCGGAGGAACCCGAGAAGGAGGATCTGGGCTGCTCTGTGCAAAACCATTACACATAAGAGGATAAGTATGACGTGGTTGTTGTTTTTAAATTTAAAAAAATGAGACTTTAGTATCACTTTAAATAAAAAGGAGGCTATGCTTCCCTGCTCTGTGCAGCAACATCACACTAATGCCACGTACACACGACCGAATTGTCCGGCCGACTTAGTCTGGCAAACAATCCAGTAAACAATCCGCCGAACGGACTTGGCCACACACGGACACTCCGAAAGTCCGGCGATTTCTAACGCGATGACGTACAGCACGTGCCACGGGACTAGAAAAAGGAAGTTCAATAGCCAGTAGCCAATAGCTTCCTTCTTGTACTTGCTTCTGAGCATGCGTCATTCTTAGTCCGCCGGACTAGCACACTGACGAACGGATTGTCCACTGAAAGCCAAGTCCGGCGGACAAATTTTGATGCAAAACTACTTTCTAAGTCAGACGGACTTTTCGATGAAAAAAGTCCGCTGGAGCCCACACACGATCGAATTGTCCGGCGTAATGCGGACTAAGTCCGCCGGACAATTCAGTCCTGTGTATGCGGCATTAAGGTCACCATCCTCCTCTTCAGGCGGTCCCTGCCAGCGATTTTGGCTCCTCCCTCCTTCATGTGTCTCCTGTAGCAAACAGGTTGCAAAGGAAGCACATGTGAAACACACACTGCACCGGTATGCCGTGCCCATCGCCACCCCCGCACCCTCCACACAGGTGTTTGACCTGACAGCAGCAGGTTCCTATGGGTCCGCTGCCCTCAGTTTCTACTGTGAAAGCAGAAAGTGAGGGAAAAGTGCAGGTACTGAAGTGGTGACATGGAACCAGGTAAGTGTTTTGAACCCGGAGGGTAGGACATGCAGTGGGGCGTTTTTTACCTTAATGCAGAGAATGCATTAAAGGTGAGAAATGTATAGACTTTAAAACCACTTTCATTGTAACAAACATACCATACAGAAGACCCAGCAGCACCAACCTTACCCTGTTTTTCTCTATAGAAACTATACCGTTGTGGATGTGGCCAAAGGTCAGGTGGAGGTACGAGGCTTGAGCTGTCCTGGGCTGAAAATGTGTAGCCAGCTGAAAGTACAGAACATGCTGTGGATCGCCACTGAGGTGTGAACTTTATTATAAAGATGTAGAATCCCAGGGGTAACAGATATTAGCTGTCACATCACAATATATATTGATGTCGTGTTCTAGAAGGCTGAGAGCACCACACTAGTTTGGGCTTTATTCCACACAGAAAGCCAACATGTAGATATCTACAGGTTGTATGTGCGCCTAACTGGACAGCTGTCGTCTTTTTCCATTCCATCTATTATTTTTCACAAATCCTGATGGAGGAGGCTTGACGCACGAAACGTTTCAGACTTGAATGAACTTATTTATGTGGAATAAATCCTTTATGGACTTTACAAACCTGTGTGGCGCTCTCACCCTTCTAATACTTTAGTGATCCCTGATATATACCGTAGGGAAAATTAATTATTTAATCTCCTGCAGATTTTGTAAGTTTGCCCACTTACAAAGAAATTAAGGGTCTGTAATTTTTATTATAGGTCTATTATAAATAATAGAGACCGAATATCAATCAAAAATCCAAAAAAAAAAAAAAAAAGGTTACAAATGTTATAAATGGAATTGCAGTACAGTGAGTAAAAGTATTTGATCCCCAACCAACCAACAATAATTCTGGCTCCCACAGACTGGCTACAGTAGGTGCTCATGTGGTACACAGATTAGTCCTGTCAATATAAGAAGGGGCTCCTAACGACAACTCGTTATGTGTATAAAAGACACCTGTCCACAGAATTTTTCTTCCATTCAAACCTCACCATCATGGGCAAGACCAAAGAGCTGTCAAAGGACCTCAGGAACAAGAATATAGACCTTCACAAGGCTGGAATGGGCTACAAGACCAACAATGTTGGTCAGAAGGAGACAACTGCTGGCGCGATTATTTGCAAATGGCAGAAATACAAAATAACCATTGATAACCATCTGGAGCTCCATGCAAGATTTCACTTAATGGGGTAAGGATGATCATGAGAAAGTAGCTTGTGAATGATCTCAAGGCATTTGGGACCATAGTCCCCAAACAAACCATCGGTAACACAATATACACGCCATGGATTATTGAAATCCTGCAGTGCCTGCAAGGTCCCCCTCCTCAAGAAGGCACGTGTACAGGCCCGTCTGAAGTTTGCCAATGAACATCTAAATGATTCAGAGAAGGGTTTGGAGAAAGAGAAATGCTGACTATGACCCTAAGAACACCATCCCTACAGTCAAGCACGGAGGTGGAAACCTGATGCTTTGGGGCTGTTTCTCTGCTAAAGGTACAGGCCGACTTTGCCGCATTGAGGGGCCAATGGACGGGGCCATGTATGGTAAAATCTTGTATGAGAACCTTCAGAACACTGAAGATGGGTCTTCCAGTAGGACAGTGACCCAAAACTTACTGCCAAGGCAACAATGGAGTGGCTCATGAAGAAGCACATTAAGGTCATACAGTGGCCTAGCCAGTCTCCAGACTTCAGAGGGAGCTGAAACTTTGAGTTGCCAAGAGACAGCCAAGAAACCTTAAGTATTTTGAGAAGATCTGTAAAGAAGAGTGGACCAATATCCCTGCTTAGATGTGTGCAAACCTGGTAACCAACTACAAGAAATGTCTTACCTCTGTTCTTGCCAACAAGGGTTTGTCCACTAAGTACTAAGTCATATTTTGCTTGAGGATCAAATACTTATTTTACTCTCTGATGTGCAACTAAATTTTAACATTTGTATCGTGTTTTTTCTGGATTTTTGGTCGATATGCTTTCTCTATCATTTTAAAATACACCTATGATAACAATTATAGACCCTTAATTACTTTGTAAGTGGGAAAACGTACAAAATCTGCGGGGGATCAAATAATTATTTTCCCCCACTGTATGTGTGTGTGTGTATATATTAGGACGTGTATGGTATAAATTGTAGCGCTAAAGAATAAACACACACACATACATGCAGTATATGAGTGTTCCAGAAATCAATCATACAAAAATAATGGAAATGTGGAGAAGTCCAATGCCTGTGAAGGTCCTAAAAAGGACCAATATGAGTCCGCCGCCAAATAGTGGCTAATCAAAGATGGAATGCACTGGCACCGTCCGGTAGTGAGGGCATCAATGGTAGTGCATCTTCAACCAAAAAACAGGGGAAGTATATCTACTCTTACCAGAACGAGGGGACTCGAATGTCAGCAAAAACAAGTCATAAAGGCAAGGATGCCGAGGATCGGCAGATCAACGAGACTCCAATGAACCAAGGACCACCAAACACGGCTCCAAAGGGTATTGTAGACAGCCACCAAACCGGACCTCAGATGTTGAGAACACCAGGGCTGGAACTTAGGCACAGAAGGTTGAACTGGACAACAAAGGAACTCTTGTCCTGGAGTTTATGCAAAGAAAAAATGCTTCCATATGGTGTAGGTCAAAAAAGTGAGTTTTCTATTTCTAAAAACCAGCATACATAAATAGGAATAAAAAATGTGATCACGGAGTAAAAATGAGGGGCAATGTGAGAAGCAGGAAGCCAAGCCCGACGTGTTTTTTCCCAAAGGACTTCAACTGGGGTATGCCCCAGTTCCAGCCCTGGTGTTCTCAACATCCGAGGCCTGGTTTGGTGGCCGTATACAACACCCTTTGGAGCCGTGTTTGGTGGTCCTTGGTTCCTTGGAGTCTCGTTGATCTGCCAATCCTCAGCATCCTTGCCTTTATGATTCCTCGCTGACACTCAAGTCCACCTGTTTTGGTAACGGTAGATATACTTCCCCTGTTTTTTTGTTGAAGATGACTACCTTTGATGCCTTCACTGCCTGACGGTGCCAGTGTATTCCATCTTTGATTAGCCACTATGTGGTGGCAGGACTCATATTGGTCCTTTTTAGGACCTTCACAGGCATTGGCCTTCTCCACATTTCCATTATTTTTGAATGATTGATTTCTTTTATATTCACTCACATATGTATATGTGTTTATTCTTTAGCGCTACAATATATATATATATATATATATATATATATATATATATATATATATATATATATATATATATATATATATATATATATATATATATATATATATATATATATTGTAGCGCTAAAGAATAAACACATATACATATGTGAGTGAATATATATATATATATATATATAATATTTATCTATCTGTGTATTTTATGGTTTGTATGGCATTCAACTCAAGGATACTTCTAGGACTCTTTCACATGGGCAGTTTGCATTTCAATCAGCAGGGGATCTGCTCACAGATCCCCTGCTGATCGGTGCAGAGCGGGGACAAATGACACAACATGCTGAGTTTAAAGTGGTTGTATACTCATTTTTTTTACTTTTACCTACAGGAAAGCCTATAATAAGGCTTACCTGTAGGTAAAATAATATCTCCTAAACCTGTACGGTTTAGGAGATATTCCCCTCGGTATGCGCCACTGACTGCAGTGGCGCATGCTCACAGGGGATTCCCGGCTGAAAGCCCGGCAGTGGCCGGACTCGGCCGGGATGAAATCTCCCGCGTGCATGCACGGGAGTGACGATATCGCGGCTCCGGCCACTCACAGCGCCGGAGCCGCGATACCCGGAAGAAATGCCGAGGGAGCATGTCAGCTCCCTCGGCGTGGATCGGACCAGATGTCGGGGCCTCGTTCTAAGGTAAGTATTTCATAGTGAGCTAGTATGCGGTGCATACTAGCTCATTATGCCTTTTCCTTTGCAGGTAGAAAAAAAAAAAAAAAAAACATCTGTGGGTTTACTCCCGCTTTAAGCAGAGTGGACACGGACAGAGCTTGCTCTGCTCTGGGGGCAGTCGGGAGTAAACAGACTCTGCTTGTCTGTTTACACCCGGCTGCCTCCGATCCGGTCTGCCCAAACGGAAGAGGATGCAGTCCTCCCTTTTTTTTATTTATTTTTTTAGCAGGCCTGATTGGACCCAGAGGGAGGGAGGTGTAAATGGAAACAAGTCCGTTTACACCCACTGGTCCATAGGAAAACATGGACAACCTGATCAAGTCCGCCTAAAAAAAACTGACAGGTGGACCTGATTGGATTGCCTATGTGAAAGGGCCCTTAGAGGGAAATGAAAGTGTTCAATTTTTTCCAAAATGAGAGGAATATTGGGCTGAATATTGAATAAAAAAATAAAAGGACAATTGTTTAAAAAAAAATGTGCACTAATTAAATTGTGTCTGATTTTTATGTTAAAACCCACTACGTAGGATCAGAAGATATCTATCTACAGTCTGCAGGGCATGTGTCCGTTGAGTGCCCCCCAGAAAGAGCTTGACACGCCAGCAATGGTAACCTGCTTCCTGACTGCGTTTGTGGCAAAGGTCAGTGTACTGAGGGTGGGAATAGTATACAAACGGGGACTTCTCTAATTACATTTTTATGTTTTACTGCCTATATTTTATTCCTTTATACAAATCGGTATTAATGCATGACAAACGCATTTCAAATGTATTTTGAATCTTGTGTATACAAGATCTTTGCTATAACACCAACTAGAATCAGTGGCCTATTTATTGGGATATATACAGTGGGCAAAAGAATAATTATTTGATCCCCTGCAGATTTTGTAAGTTTGCTCACACACAAAGAAATAAAGGGTCTATCATTTTTATCATAGGCGTATTTTAAACTATAAAAACAGAATATCAACCAAAAATCTATAGAAAAAAAAACACATGATACAATTGTTATAAATTGAGTTGCAGTTCAGTGAGTATAATAAGTATTTGACCTCCAGGCAAAACATGACTTGATGGATAAACCCTTGTTGGCAAGCAGAGGTCAGACATTTCTTGTAGTTGGTTACCAGGTTTTCACACATCTCAGGAAGGGATTTTGGTCCACTCTTCTATACAGATCTTCTCTAAATCCTTAAAGGGGTTGTAAACCTTCGTGTTTTTTCAATGTAATGCATCCTATGCATTAAGGTGAATAAACACCTGGCAGTCACGGCCCCCCCCCCACCCGTTTTACTTATCTGAGCCCCTTCATCTCCTCGGCGGGGGCACGCTGTCCCTCTCTCCACAGGGTCCTGCCTCTTGATTGGATAGATTGATATAGGCACAGCCATTGGCTCCCACTGCTGTCAATCAAATCCAATGACGCGGGGGGCGGGGCTGAGTTCGGCATTCGTGTCTGTGGACGCGCTCCTGAGTTCTCGGTAGGGCGCCTCTCCTAGGGGCTTATCTGATACAGGGAGGAGTCACTGGGGGGACCCCAAAAGTGGATGTTCGGGGCCACTCCTTGCAAAACGAGCTGCACAGTGGAGGTTAGTATATGTTTGTTATTAGGGGTGCACCGAATGGGTTTTTTGGTGCCGAAACCGATTCCGAAAATGAAAAATACACTAGGCCGAAAACCGATACCGAAACAGCACCGATACCGAAAATGACTGTTTTTAAAAAATATTTTCATACAGCAGATGGTCAGAGACTGCAGGCATGGTACAGGAGATGGTCAGAGACTGCAGGCATGGTACAGGAGATGGTCAGAGACTGCAGGCATGGTACAGGAAATGGTCAGGGACTGCAGGCATGGTACAGGAGATGGTCAGAGACTGCAGACATGGTACAGGAGATGGTCAGGGACTGCAGGCATGGTACAGGAGATGGTCAGGGACTGCAGGCATGATACAGGAGATGGTCAGGGACTGCAGGCATGGTACAGGAGATGGTCAGAGACTGCAGGCATGGTACAGGAGATGGTCAGGGACTGCAGGCATGGTACAGGAGATGGTCAGAGACTGCAGGCATGGTACAGGAGATGGTCAGGGACTGCAGGCATGGTACAGGAGATGGGCAGGGACTGCAGGCATGGTACAGGAGATGGTCAGGGACTGCAGGCATGGTACAGGAGATGGTCAGAGACTGCAGGCATGGTACAGGAGATGGTCAGAGACTGCAGGCATGGTACAGGAGATGGTCAGAGACTGCAGACATGGTACAGGAGATGATCAGAGACTGGGGACATGGTACAGGAGATCAAAGCAGCCTCACCAGTTCCCCTCAGATGCAGCCTGCCTGATAAAAATACATGCACAGTGTTTTCCATGTATTCCAATGGCTTTAGTTCACACCATGCAGTCAGTTTCCGGTGCGGAAACTGACTGCATGGTGTGAACTAGAGCCATTGGAATACATGGAAAACACTGTGCATGCATTTTGTGCAAAAAAAAAAGCACACGGAACTGCATCTGGTGTGAACTGGCCCCAAGCCAGCTACCTGGTTCCGTTCTAACAGACTTCTATTGGGAATGCTCATATCGTTACCTCTACTAGCAATAACTTAACCCTTCCCCATTCTATCACATGGCGATAAAAACCTAGCTGGGTCAAAATCAAGATTATTATTTTTTTTATATATATGGCCAATAAAGGGAGTACAGCTTTTGTACTGTGACCTGGTTTATATAGCATGGCTACATTCACACAAGTGGCCAGAGGTGGATAGTTTCAGAGGCAAACAAATGACTTTTGGATGCAGCAGCACTGTGGGCACAAAAAAACATGTGATTTAGCTGTGGACAAAACCCTGCAATGCTTGCCCTGGGCACACTCTTTCCCCCTCATGCAGCTTGCCAGTGTCTAAATGCAGCCTTACCCATGCCCGGGTCAGAGCGGTGATCTCCGTGTGTCACGGAGCTGTGCATTGAATTGCCTGGGCGGCTGCAGTAACAATGTCCCGCCTCCTGTAATCACGTCACGCTGATTCAATGTCCCGCCATTGGATCAGTGTACCGTCTGTCACAGGAGGCGGGACATTGTTACTGCAGCCGCCCAGGCAATTCAATGCACAGCTCTGTGACACATGGAGATCACCGCACTGTCGGGCAGGAGGAAAGGAGGAGGAAGGACGGAGGAGGGAGGACTGGGGACAAGCCAGGAAAACACCCGTGCAATGGGCGGCACCAGGGGGCGGAGCCCCGCACAGGCCCCGTCCCTATTTTGGCCCCGTTATCGGCAAGATTTTCCTTTCGGCAATTTGCCGAAAACACCATTTTCGGCCGATATGTTTCGGCGGCCGAAATTTCGGTGCATCCCTATTTGTTATTTAAAAAAAATAAAAAAAGAACCTTTACAATCACTTTAAGGTTTCTTGGCTGTCGCTTGGCAACTCGAAGTTTCAGCTCCCTCCATACATTTTCTATAGGATTAAGGTCTGGAGACTAGCTAGGCCACTCCATGTCCTTAATGTGCTTCTTCTTGAGCCACTCCTTTGTTGCCTTGGCGGTATGTTTTGGGTCATTGTCATGCTGGAAGACCCATCCATGACCCATCTTCAGTGTTCTGGCTGAGGGAAAAGGGTTTTCATCCAAGAATTTACAATACGTGGTCCCGTCCATTGGTCCCTCAATGCGGCAAAGTTAGCCTGTACCATTAGCAGAGAAACAGCCCCAAAGCATAATGCCAAAGAGCTCAATTTTGGTCTCACCTGACCACAGCACTTTCTCCTAATCTTTCTCTGAGCTGTTTAGATGTTCATTGGCAAACTTCAGACTGGCCTGTACATGTGCCTCCTTATTGGAGGGGACCTTGTGGGCGCTGCAGGATTTCAATCCATGGCGGCGTATTGTGTTACCAATAATTTGTTTGGTGACTGTGCTTCCAACTGCCTTGAGATTACTCATAAGCTTCTCCTGTGTAGTTCTGGGTTGATCCCTCACTTTTCTCATGATCATCCTCACCCCATGAGTCGAAATCTTGCATGGAGCTCCAGACTGCGGGTGATTGATGGTTATTCTGTATTTCAAATAATCGCTCCAACAGTTGTCTCCTTCTAACCGAGCTTCTTGCTGATGGTCTTGTAGCCCATTCCAGCCAGTGCAGGTCTACAATCTTGTCCCTGATGTCCTTTGACAGCTCTTTGGTCTTGCCCATGATGGTGAGCTTTGAATGGAAGAAATATTCTGTGGACAGGTGTCTTTTATACACTTAACAAGTTGTCGTTAGGAGCTCCTTATATTGACAGGACTAATCTGTGTACCACATGAGCACCTACTGTTGCCAGTCTATGGGAGCCAGAATTATTGTTGGTTGGTTGGGGATCAAATACTTATTTTACTCACTGAACTGCAACTCAGTTTATAACATTTATTTCATGTGTTTTTTCTGGATTTTTGGTTGATATTCTGTCTCTCTCATTTAAAATACAGCTATGATCAAAATTATAGACCCTTCATTTCTTTTTAGGTGGGCAAACTTAAAAAATCTGCAGGGGATCAAATCATTATTTTCCCCACTGTATTGAATGGATTGTGTAGGTATACCTGCATTCTACATAGTTGGTGGTACATCTTAGGAAAATTAAGTCATATTGTAACATGTGTGGTCAGTTGGAGCAGTGAAAAGATTAGCTAATTATACTCTTATGCCCTGTACACACGGTCGGACTTTCCGACGGCAAATGTGCGATCGGATCTTGTTGTCGGAAAATCCGATCGTGTGTGAGCTCCATCGGACTTTTTCCGTCTGAATTTCCGACACACAAAGTTTGAGAGCAGGATCTAAAATTTTCCGACAACAAAATCCAAACGTTTGAATTACGATTGTGTGTAGACCGTTCCCAACGCACAAAGTGCCACGCATGCTCAGAATAAATTACGAGACAAAAGCTATTGGCTACTGCCCTCTTTATAGTCCCGTCGTACGTGTTCTACGCCACCGCGTTCTGAACGATCGGATTTTCCGGCAATTTTGTGCGACCACGTGTATGCAACACAAGTTTGGGTCAAAATCCGGATTTTGTCGTTGAAATGTTCGACAGTGTGTACAGGGCATTAAAGTTCTGCTTTAAAGCGGGAGTCCGCCGGGAGTTCCGCCGTTTTTTTTTTTTTTTTAAAGCCAGCAGCTACAAATACTGCAGCTGCTGACTTTTAAAATAGTGACACTTACCCGCCCAGCTTACCCGCCCAGATGTTGGCACCCGAAGCCGATCTCTCGATCGTCTCTCTGGTGCTGCCGCCGCCATCTTGGGTATGGGAATCAGGAAGTGGAGCTTTTCGGCTTCATTTCCCGGTTCCCTATTGCGTATGCGCGAGTCGCGCTGCGCAATGAGGATGGTCCCCGCTGTCTCTGGGATCCGTGTGTTTCCCAGCAGGCAGCGGGGGACTTTCGAAAAGGGGCGTAGATTCTGCGGAAAGGGGCGTACCTTCTGCAGAATCTACGCCGGAAGTGGGTGCAGATACCTGTGCTGTACAGGTACCTGCACCCCCTCCCCCCTGAAAGGTGCCAATTGTGGCGCCGGAGGGGGGGGGGGGGGATTCCAAAGAGCGGAAGGTCCACTTTAGGGTGGACCTCCGCTTTAACCCAAATTAGTCTACCTCTCTATGTACTTCAACATGATGCTGATTGTTTATTGTGTTTATTTCTACACGCAGACCTCCTGTTTAGTGTTTGCTGGTCTTGCGGACAGCTTGGTCTCGGTGTTCCCAGTATCCAGCGGTATCCCAATCGCTGATTGCTCCTATATCTGTTCACGCACTGCCAACCGCACTTTATTCAAGATTGGTGATGAAGATCCAAGACAAAATCCATACCCTGTGCTGTCAATGGAGATCTCTAATGGAGGCTCTGAGGTGTGGTACAGCAATGGGCCTGGCATCCTCATAGTGGAACTCACATCTCTGAAACTGACCAAAAGGCTGGAACCTTATACCGCACCATCTTTCGTTATCTCAATGGCAACCAGCACAGACTGCAACGGAGAAGACACAGTTTGGTGCTTAGATGATAAAACCAACACTTTAGTTATGTATCATGCTGCTGACTACCAACTCTGTGCTCGATATTTCTGTGGTGACTGTAGCCCCTTAAGGGACATGTTTGCTTTAAAGGCTACTTCAGAACTGGCACCAGTCACCTTGCCGGAAACAAACTGTGACAGGCAATGCCAATCCGAAGTTAACATCATCTACAGCCAAGATCGAGGAGTGCAGCTCTTAAGCCACCAAGATTCCCTGACCGACTATTGTTCTCTGTCATCATCTTCCTCTGTACCTCAAGGAACAGCTAAGTCCTCCTCCAGTCTGCCCAGTACACCAGTGAGTTACAACAGCACGCTTTTCTCCACAGACAGCGAAGAACCTGAACTGTCACGGGAACAAAGGCCCAGGATTCCTAGCGAAAGCTGGGGAACAAAAGCTCCCCCTACAGAGGAGGAGAAGATACTTTTGCAGGCGGTACGGGTGCTGGCCGTTAAGGATTTGCTTTGGGTTCCAAGGTGAGCTTTGCTTTAAAAAAAAAAAAACATTGAAATATAATAGACTAATCCAACCTTTCTCAACCTTTTTACCCCAGAGGAACCCTTGAAATCATGTTCAGGTCTTCAGGAACCCCTACTAAAAGTCATTGGGGAAAAAAACACCCCTTATATTGGTGGTGAGTGGGAAGAATGCCCCCTTCTACAGTGGAGGTCACATAATAATGCATATCGGGTCTAGCCTACACCTCTGAGTGTGCACATATCTTCAGTCACATTAGCCCTTGTACACACGGTCGGAGATTCCGACGGAATGTGTCCTATCGGACCGTGTTGTCGGATAATCCGACTGTGTGTGGTCTGCATCGGACTGATTCCGTCGGAGTATCTGACGGACCAAGTTTTCCAACTTGTCCGTAAAATCGGACATACTACGATCATGTGTAGCCTACTCTGACGGACAAAGTGCCACGCATGCTCAGATCAAATTCCTAGACCAAAGCTATTGGCTACTAGCCTGAACGTAGTCCTGTCATAACGAAAAAACGTCATCACGTTATGTACAATCGGATTTTCCGACAACTTTGTCCGAAAGGTGTGTATGCAACAGTTTCGGACAAAATCTGTCGGACAAAATCCAACATATTTGGTTGTCAGAATGTCCGACCGTGTGTACAAGGGCTTAGAGAAGTGGTGTTGAGTCTCACATATTATCATTACTTATAGAGATATGCCAGGGTCCCATGGATGGAGGAGGTGGAATTGGGTGGTCAGAATGCTCGTTAGTAATGCAGCCAGCTCTGCCAAGTGGTGTTGGCCTCAAAACGAGTTAAAGATCATTAAAGCGGAGCTCCACCCGAATTACTACTCCTATGCCTATAGGATTGTCTTGTTATGTAATTGCTGGATATCCCCCTTACCTTGCTGCTGTCATCTTGTGTCTTTTTCGTTTTTTAAATTTCCTGGTCCTGGAGATTCCGGAAAGGGGCGGTGCGGCTGCGGATATAGGTGGGACTTCAGCGGCAGGTCTGCGCTTCCTGTTGGCCGCACTGTCTCCTGGGATAGTTTTTTCAATTTCCCAGGAGTCTGTGTGGCGCCCAGGCTCGAGTTCTCACGCGAGGAAGGAATAGTTGCCATCACAACGTGGCAGGACTTCCTAAGACGCCGCCCGTTGTGATGGCAACCTGAGTTGTTGTCAGCGCTCGAGTGGTTTAATCGGCGCATGCGCGAGATCGGAGATTATACTGGCGGTGCATGCTGGGACATTAGCAGCACAGTGTCCCGGAAGACAATGCCTGTGGGCTTTACAGATGCCCAGAGGCAAAATGGAAAACGTCAGGAGACGTTTTTTATAAAGTCTTTAGAATACCAAAAATGGCAGCAGGAGCATTAGAAAAAAAAAAGTAAGTAAAAAAATTAGAAAACGTACTTCTTGCAATTAACCCTAAAAAAAAAAAAACGGCGGTGGAACCCCGCTTTAAATGGAAAGGGGCAATTAGCCAAAGCTCAATGAACCCCTGACAACATCTGGAGAGGAGCCCTGGTTGAGAATAGCTGGCCTGATTTTAGGACTAAATAATCCTGAGGTGGTGACCCAACAGGAGGACATCTCAAAACATTTTTTTTTTCTCTTCCTAAATTAGTAGTATTATAGAACTGAACAGAAAAGTGGCCATTTACCCCTTTTTACAAAGGCATCGAGGCCAGATCAAATTCAGGTGATCTGTTTTATGGAGTTTGCATTCTCTCCCTGTACTAGCATAGATTTAAGGTGGTCTGTCTGCTCCAAACGTATCATTTTAAAATCATTGGCACCAGGGGGCAGGCTGAGGGGTAAGCAGGAGAGGTGGCCGCCGTGGGCACACAGAACAAGAATGCTATGCTATGGCGCTGAAGGGATTCACAGCTGGTGGGGCACACCTTGGCCTTTTCACATTGGGTACTACAGGATCCAGTGCCACCCCCAAGATGTATGAGCATAGTTGTCATTCCTACTGGCATAAATCCCCCCCCCCCTCCCATCACCCTTCCTAACACAAATCACCCCTCCTAAATCCCCCTAAATTACCCTTCCTAGCACCCCCTCCCAAATCACCACCAGCACAAATCCCACCCCCCACAGAAATTTTCCTTACTAGAAAAATCTCACCCCTCACCAACCCCAGAATCCCCCTCTTCCAGCACAATTTCCCCCCAATCTCCCCTCCTAGCACATATCTCCCCCTCCCTCATAATCCCTACCAGCACAAGTCCTAAGAAAAAAATCCTCCCTCCCCTCCTAGCTCTGCCCCCCCCCCAATCTCCCCACAGTACAAATCCCCCCCCCACAATTTTTCCTTCTAGAGCAAATCTTACCCCCCCCCCCCCCCCCAAAATTCCTCTTCACCAATCCCCCTCTACTAGCACAAATTTCAATTTCCTACCACATATCCCCCAAAACCCCTCCTCCTATCACTAATCCACTCCCCCCCCCCCCCACCCCACTAGCACAAATGCTGTCATCTCCAGCAGGAATATATGCTACTCTGACCCCCCCCCCCCATCCAGTTGTGTACCCAGTTTATGGTCTCCTCCCTCACATACAATGCTGTAGATGTCCGTGGGATGTTCTTCCTCCCAGGCTCCTCCTTTTCTTGACACCTCACAGTTCAGGAGGAGCCTGGGGGAAGCTGCTTTTAAAACTTATGACGGGCAGCCAGCAGGGGGAGGTGTGGGGGTATGGGATCGCGGCCTCAGAGACTCACAGTAGGGATCGCAGTAGCTGATGTGACAGCCCTGATCCAGGAGCATGGCAGTGACAGGAGGAAGAACCTGGAGGGGAGAGAGAGCACAGCCTGAACCTCCTCCCAGCTCTCTCCAGATTGGGCTTTGTCACTTCTCCATGCTGACAGTGGTAGTAAAGCTGCTGTCAACACTTCTATCAGATTGTAGTAGCAGCAACACTTCACAGGACCTCCCACCCCCCCAGCCTCTCATGGCACCACCGTGCCCAGGGCACCGTGCCCTTCTGCCCATCCCTAGTCCTGGCATTTATTGTCACTATAAATTTCTTTGCTATTTCGTGCTTGTTTGTATTCAAAAAGCTCCATGGTAAGTACTAGTGGCTGAGCACCAAATGCAAATGAAGTGTTGGCTCTTGTGCAGTACAGTGGTGATTCCTGCTGTGATGAAGACATTTCTATATCAAGGTTTTAGGGCCACGAACATTTCATTCATCAAAAGGAAGCACCTGGTTTGTGTTCTTTGAGTCTCCCAAAGCTCCCTCAACATGGGGACCAAAAATGTGTGCCGAAATGTGCTTTCAGTATTGCGTTTGCACTCCATTTGTCAAAATCACCCACAGCAGTGCCTGCAGCACTTGGCTGGGTTTGTAGCTGCAGCAGATACTGGCGGATAGGGAGTCAGCATTGGATAAGCACTGGGAACACTGCACTGTAATGCTTAGGTATTATAGATCTGAGCTGGCCAATAATAAAACCATTGATCAACCTCCAGAGACTAATTTACAGTTGCATAGGGGACTATCCCTGTAGTCTTAATTTAACCACTTAACCACCCGGACCATTTGGCTGGCCAAAGACCAAAGCACTTTTTTGCGATTAGGCTCTGACAATTGCGCGGTCGTGCAATGTGGCTCCTAAACAAAATTGACGTCCTCTTTTTCCCACAAATAGAGGTTTCTTTTGGTGGTATTTGATCACCTCTGTGGTTTTTATTTTTTCCTCTATAAACTGTGAGGGGGTTCGCTCGGTAGCGGGTGTGTGTGACCCCCTGGATGGGTTCACAACACAAAGTCAGGCACAGCAGACAGCGGTGTAGGTGCAAAAAACAAAAGGTCCGGTTTATTTAGGCTACATGCAGTGATACATATAACAGCCAAACAAAATAAAACAAGAAAATAAATCCTGGTCAGCTTGACCTCTAACTACACACGTAGACTCCCTGTCTAACAACTGGGTGCAGCCTTGTGCTGCCCCAGTCCCTATCTCTATTGTAGGGGTTTGCCACACAGGCGTTAACTCACCGCACAGAACAGATCTCAGACTCCCCAGTCTATACACACAAAACTGGTTCCAGGATGGAGCATCTCCCTATGCATGCTGGGGTTTTTTGTAGAGGTCTTAATGAGCCCACTTACTACAGCTGGGCTCATTAACTCTTCCCCTCTAATTGTAAAAGTCTGCATAAAGCCTGAATCTAGGACACACATATTTCCCATCCTGAATACAACCAGGTGATTTTACCTGCGTGCTGCCACATACCCCCCCCCCTCTTGTTTCAACCTTGGGGTTGTAACACAAGCAGCCAGACACGCATGTATCCGAGAGAAAGCATCCACATTCCCCATTTTAACACCAGGGCGATGCTTAACTGTAAAGTTAAATTCCTGTAGGGCCAGGAACCACCTATTTACCCTTCTATTGGTCTCCTTGTTTTGAGCCATCCACTTTAAAGGAGCGTGATCAGTCACCAGGTCAAAGTGCCTACCTAGCAGGTAGTACCGAAGGGAATCTAGAGCCCACTTCACTGCTAAACATTCCTTCTCAATCGTGGAGTAATTTACCTCATGGGACTTCAACTTCCTGCTGAGGTAAATGACTGGGTGCTCTTCCCCGTTCCAGACCTGGGATAACACTGCTCCTAACCCAACGTCTGATGCATCAGTTTGTACAACAAAGTCCTTAGAGAAGTCTGGTGAGTACAACACTGGCTGGCTACATAAGGCTGTTTTTAAGGACTGAAATGCTTCCTCAGCCTCTGGGGACCATTTAACCATAACCGACTCTTTCCCTTTTGTCAGGTTGGTGAGGGGCACAGCCTGAGAAGCAAAATGGGGAATGAATCGTCGATAATAGCCAGCGATTCCCAGAAAGGCTCGTACCTGTTTCTTGCTGTTGGGACGTGGCCAACTCTGTATGGCCTCGACTTTATTGACTTGGGGTTTTATCACCCCCCTCCCAATAGTGTACCCAAGATATTTGGCCTCCTCCTGTCCAATAGTACACTTCTTTGGATTGGCCGTAAACACAGCTTCCCGGATAGAGTCTAGGACTGCTTGTACTTTTGGCAAATGTGAGACCCAGTCTGTGCTATGGATAATCACATCATCCAGGTAAGCTGCAGCATATTTATGATGGGGCCTCAGAATCTTATCCATTTTCCGCTGGAATGTTGCCGGTGCATTCTGTAACCCAAACGGCATTCTCTTATATTGGAATGCCCCATCTGGGGTTACAAACGCAGTTTTCTCCTTGGCCGACTCGGCCAGGGGAATTTGCCAATACCCTTTGGTGAGATCAAGAGTTGTCATATATCGGGCTGTTCCCAGCCGGTCAACCAACTCATCTATACGTGGCATGGGGTAGGTGTCAAATTTTGTAACTTTATTTAATTGTCTAAAATCGTTACAAAACCGCCAGCTCCCATCAGGTTTGGGCACTAGTACGATAGGACTGGACCAGTCACTCTGGGACTCCTCTATCACACCCAATTCCAGCATCCTTTGAACCTCCCCACGTATTGCCTCCCATCGGGCCTCTGGTATTCTATAAGGTTTTAGTTTTACCCTTTCTCCTGGCGGGGTGATAATGTCATGCTCTACGCCAGATGTTTGTCCCGGAAGCTCAGAGAAAATCTCTTTGTTACGAAGTACAAACTCTTTAACCTCCTGTTGTTGGGGTTTCGATAAGGTGCTTGCTATTCCAACCTCAGGAACTAAGCAATCAGGCTGTACTTGTGACAAAGTCTCTGCGACTAGGGATTCCCTATCCCTCCAGGCTTTCAGCAGATTGACGTGATAGATCTGCTCCGGCTTTCGCCTTCCTGGCTGTCTAACCCTGTAGTTCACCTCACTAATTTTTTCAATTACTTCATATGGACCTTGCCATTTGGCCAGAAATTTGCTTTCAACCGTAGGGACTAGCACCAAGACCCTATCCCCCCGGGGAAAAAGTACGTGTCTTGGCCCCACGGTTGTACACTCTCTGCTGTGCTAACTGCGCTTGGGTTAAATGTTCCTTTACAATTGGCATTACCTGTGCAATTCTATCTTGCATCAGGGCGACATGCTCAATCACACTCCTGTGAGGAGAACTCTCATTTTCCCAAGTTTCCTTGGCGATATCCAGCAGCCCTCTTGGGTGTCTCCCATAGGGCAACTCGAAGGGTGAGAAACCCGTAGAGGATTGGGGTACCTCCCTAATGGCAAACATCAGATAGGGTATTAGACAGTCCCAATTCTTTCCATCTCTATCCACCACCTTCTTTAACATTTGTTTTAGGGTTTTGTTGAATCTTTCAACCAACCCATCTGTTTGGGGGTGATACACAGATGTACGCAATTGCTTCACTTTGTACAACTTGCATAATTCTTTCATAACCCGGGACATAAAGGGTGTACCTTGGTCCGTAAGCAGTTCCTTACAAATACCCACGCGGCTAAAAACAAGGGATAGCTCTTTGGCTATGGTTTTGGCCGAGGTATTTCGGAGAGGAATTGCTTCCGGATAACGGGTGGCATAGTCCAATATAACCAAAATGTACTGATGCCCCCTAGCAGACT
Source organism: Lithobates pipiens (assembly GCF_037356315.1). Classification (NCBI taxonomy): domain Eukaryota; kingdom Metazoa; phylum Chordata; class Amphibia; order Anura; family Ranidae; genus Lithobates; species Lithobates pipiens. Next base: position 15,335,003 of record NW_027507903.1, on the reverse strand, counting down.
TCATTATCGGACCTACCAAATCCATTGCGATCCTCTCAAAGGGGACCTCAATGATAGGAAGAGGTACCAGTGGGTTATGGAAATGTGGCATAGGTGCCGACTTCTGACACACAGGGCAGGAGGAACAATAATTTTCTATTTCCTTCATGACCCCAGACCAATAGAATCTCTGCAATACCCTCTCTCTGGTTTTCTCTGTCCCCAGATGACCTCCCAGAATGTGTCCATGAGCCAATTCTAACACCAACTTCCTGTAAGGTTTGGGCACTACAAGTTGCTCAATGGTTTCTTCTGCCCTTTTAGCCACTCGATATAGCAGGTCCCTTTCCATAGTGAAGTAAGGATAAGGGCAAGTCTTATCTGGGTTCACTAACTCGCCATCTATTTTCACCACATTTTCCCGTGCCTTTATTAGGGTGGGGTCTTTTAACTGTTCTGTGGCAAAATTTTCCCTGTGAACCTCAAGATCCGAAAACTCCACAGACGGCATGTTTTCATCTGAGGATGTTGGCTCCTCCCCAGTTTCTCGAGTTTCCCCCGCCAATACCGACAAGGGAAATTCAGGAGAGTCCTCACCACTCCCAGAGGAATTCTGGTCATCTTCCTGGTTTATAGGGGCACCAATGGGGGCCTCAGGACAATCCCAGAGTTCCCAGAATTTTGGAAAATCCCTTCCCACAATAGCATCATGTGGTAACTGAGACACTAACCCCACCTGATGAGAGAGGTTACCTTTGGGGGTCTCAAAAAACACTGAAGTTACAGGATACTCTCGGGTGTCCCCATGCACACAAATAACAGCCACCCTGTTCTTCCCAGAGACCTCTGTAGTAACTAATTCAGCTTTTATCAATGTTACCAGGCTACCTGAATCTAGCAACACATCAACATGTCTACCATTAATACACATTTTACATAAATGTTTCTCAGGTCCCCGAATGGCAGTGCATGCAACTGTCGCAAACAGCGACTGACGTCTCTCCCTTATAAAGTCACATTGCATAGGCTCATCCACAACGGGGCAATTGGCTGCAATATGTCCCTCTTGCCGACAGCGGTAGCAAATAATCTTTTTCGCTGCCTCTTGCAGCATGGGCTTCCTGGGCTGCTCCCGCCAGACCTTAGGTAGAACTCCCACCCTCTCACTCTCTCCACCCTCACCCCTTGGAGTCATCTTACCCGCCACTGGGGATGATCTGGTCTTAGGGGGGAAAGTCCGTGAGTCCCTGGAAGAGGTGGTCAAGTTCTCTGTAGCCAAGTACCTCTCAACCAGATCCACAAGTTTATCTGCATTTTTTGGATCTCCATGGCTTACCCATTTTTGGATGGCAGTAGGAAGAGCTCTCAGGAAACGATCCATAACCACACGTTCCACAATGTTTGGTGCGGTCAAAATCTCGGGCTGCAGCCACTTCCTGCTCAGGTGAATGAGATCATACATTTGAGAACTGGGAGGTTTTCCAACCTGAAAAGTCCAGTTATGCACACGCTGAGCCCGGACTGCCAGGGTGACACTCAGCCGTGCCAATATTTCTGCTTTTAGCACCACATAGTCTTTTGCTTGGTCAGGCTCTAGGTCATAATAAGCTTTCTGCGATTCCCCAGTTAACAGAGGGGCCACCAGTCCAGCCCATTGCTCCTTAGGCCACTTTTCCCTTTCAGCAGTCCTTTCAAATGTGGTCAAAAACACCTCCGGATCATCCTCTCCAGTCATTTTTGTCAGTAAACGGCTCACACCAAAGGTTGCGGTATTATTGTACCCACTTGCTTCATTGGTCTGCGGACGTTGCTGTATCAATGTCTCTATTTGCTGTTGAAAATTCTGCTCTTGCTTCTGCAACAGGTCTATGAAGCGGGCTTCAGATCGCTGCTGGGCTTGTTGCTGAGCTTCCAAACTCTGCTGCAAAGTTGCATTTGTCTGCTGCTGATTTGCATTTGCCTGCTGCTGGGCTTGTTGTTGAGCTGCAAGGCTCTTTTGTAAAGCTGCATTTGTTTGCTGCTGATTTGCATTTGCTTGCTGCTGGTTTGCATTTGCGAGAGCCAGCTGTCTCAGTATCTCTTCCATGCTGGCCTTAACAAAAAAAAAAAAAAAACTGCCAAAATTCTCCACCAAGTGTGAGGGGGTTCGCTCGGTAGCGGGTGTGTGTGACCCCCTGGATGGGTTCACAACACAAAGTCAGGCACAGCAGACAGCGGTGTAGGTGCAAAAAACAAAAGGTCCGGTTTATTTAGGCTACATGCAGTGATACATAAACAGCCAAACAAAATAAAACAAGAAAATAAATCCTGGTCAGCTTGACCTCTAACTACACACGTAGACTCCCTGTCTAACAACTGGGTGCAGCCTTGTGCTGCCCCAGTCCCTGTCTCTATTGTAGGGGTTTGCCACACAGGCGTTATCTCACCGCACAGAACAGATCTCAGACTCCCCAGTCTATACACACAAAACTGGTTCCAGGATGGAGCATCTCCCTATGCATGCTGGGGTTTTTTGTAGAGGTCTTAATGAGCCCACTTACTACAGCTGGGCTCATTAACTCTTCCCCTCTAATTGTAAAAGTCTGCATAAAGCCTGAATCTAGGACACACATATTTCCCATCCTGAATACAACCAGGTGATTTTACCTGCGTGCTGCCACAAAACAAATAAAATAGCGGCAATTTAGAAAAAAACACATTTTTTTTTACTTTTTGCTATAATAAATATCCCCCAAAAATATATAAAACATTTTTTTTCCTCAGTTTAGGCCGATATGTTTTCTTCTACATATTTTTGGTAAAAAAAATTCGCAATAAGCGTTTATTGATTGGTTTGCGCAAAATTTATAGCGTCTACAAAATGGGGGATAGTTTATGGCATTTTTATTGATCTTTTTTTTTTTATTCACTAGTAATGGTGGCGGTCAGTGATTTTTTTTTTATCGTGACTGCGACATTATGGCGGACACATCGGACACTTTTAGCGTGATTTTGGGACCATTCACATTTATACAGCGATCAGTGCAATTAAAAATTTATTGATTACTGTGTAAATGTGACTGGCAGTGAAGGGGTTAACCACTAGGTGGCGCTGTAGGGGTTAAGTGTGTCCTAGGGAGTGATTCTAACTGTGGGGAGGAGGGGCTGTGTGTGACATGCCACTGATCACTGCTCCCGATTACAGGGAGCAGAGATCAGTGACAGTGTCATTAGGCAGAACGGGGAGATGCTTGTTTACATGAGCATCTCCCCGTTCTTCCACACCATGAGACGATCGCGGGTACCCCCCCGGGGACATCGAGTCCACGGGACCCGTGATCACGCCCGTAAGCCACCTCTTAAGGCACCCAAGCAGGTGTGCTCCCAACCTCCGGTTCTGTGTGTCCATTCACGCACAGAGCCATGACTCAGCCCCACCCCCTCAATCTCCTGATTGGCTCGCTGACTATGATTGACAGCAGTGAGAGCCAATGGCTTCTGCTGCTGCCAAAAGCCAATCAGAAGGGCAAGTCCCCAGAAAGACAAGGCTCTCGTGGACATCGCTGGATCGAGATGGGGCTTAGGTAAGTATTAGGGGGGGCTGCTTCACTGAAGGTTTTTTTACCTTGTGCTTTTACAACATCTTTAAGGGCAGAGGAGGGATCTGGGGTCTAATAGACCCCAGATATCTCAATAAAGAGTACTGATTGTATTATATTGCTTGTGATAACAATAAAAGTGATCAAAAACTTTTTTTAAAGCAAAAGTGTAAAAATAAAAAATAAACATAAAAAAATGTAACGTCATCCCGTGCTCGCTTGCAAAGGCAGTCGCACAAACGCAAACTGTGATCATATCACTGTGAATGTCCGATCGTGGGCAGTAATTCCAGCACCAGACCTCCTGTAAATCTAAAGTGGTAACCTGTAAAGGCTTTTAAAGCGTCGCCTATGGATAGTAAAATTTGCGTAATTTGTCACCCTTGCATGGGAATGTGCAATTTTAAAGTGTGACGTGTTGGGTATCTATTTACTTGGCGTAACATTATCTTTTACATTTTACCTAACAATTGGGTATTATATTGTGTTTTTGTGCATTAAAATTCAAAAACGGTATGCTTTTTCCCCAAAAAAATTGCGTTTGAAAAACTGTTTCCCAAATACTTTGTGGCATAAAAAAATTCCACCACCCACCAGTTTATTCTCTAGGGCAGTGATGGCGAACCTTGGCACCCCAGATGTTTTGGAACTTCATTTCCCATGATGCTCCACCACACTGAAGAGTGCATGAGCAGCATGGGAAATGTAGTTCCAAAACATCTGGGGTGCCAAGGTTCGCCATCACTGCTCTAGGGCCTCTGCTTTAAAAAAACATATAATTTTTGGGAGTTCCAAGTAATTTTTTAGCAAAAATTACTGATTGTTACATGTAAACAAAAAGTGTCAGAAAAAGGCGTGGAGCTCAAGTGGTTAACTTGCTGCCCACGTCAGGACAAGCTTTCAAGAGACATTACTTTATCACCAGGTTTACCGGTACTTTAAATAAGGATCTACACATCAGATTAGGGGGTCCCTGCACACTGGGCATAAAAAATTCTGCCTATACCGGCGTTTTTCTTTTTTTTTTCTTCAGTATGTAGAAGCAGCTCAATGTTAGCCTATATGTCAATGTACATTAGGGAATTCACAGGCATATTTTCACAGGAACATTTGGAGACAAAAAAACCTTCAGAATCGCGTTTTTGAAAGGCACTTTCGGGCAAAAAAAAGTGTAGCTGCTGATTTTTAATAAACAGACACTCACCTGTCCCACGGCCGCCCGATACCTCGCTCCTCTCCCCCGCCTCTCTGCAGCGCCGGCATTGTAAGTGCGGGCGCCCGGCTGTGACAGCTTGTGGCTTCACAGCCGCGTGCGCACTGCGCTGCGCTCTCCTAATGGCCAGGCAATCTTCTGAGACCTGTGAAGTGTCCCAAAAGATTGCAAAGAGGGAGAAGTCGCCTACGCGGCCAAGGGACAGAAGGAGGAAGTGGGACATTAAGGCTACATTCACACCTATGCATTTTTTGTGCTTTTTGCATTTTGCAGATTTGCACTACAGATCATGTTTGCATAGGTGTGAATCCAGCCTAAGTACCTGTCAAAGCCAGATACCCACTCCCCCCCCCCCCCCCAAAAAAAATGACATGCCACATGTGGCATGTAAAGCCCCATACACAATATCAGATTTTCTGCTGATTTTTGTCTTCAGATTTACCAAAACCGTATAGTGCAAGGGCCTGCCTGATTGCATACAAATTGAAACTCCTAAGGTTTGATCTCATATTATATGGTTTTGGTAGATCTGAAGACAAAAGTCATCAGAAAATCTGATAGTGTGTATGGGGCTTAAAGAGGGATTCCACCAAAAAAAAAAATATTAAAAGCCAGCAGCTATAAATACTACAGCTGCTGACTTTTAATAAATCGACACTCACCTGTCCCGGGTTCCAGCAATGCCGGCAGCCGAGGCCGATCGATCGCTCGGCTCTCGGCTGCTGCCGCCACCATTCTAGGTGAGGGAATCAGGAAGTGAAGCGAATCGGCTTCACTTCCCGGTTCCCTACTGCGCATGCGCGAGCCGTCGCCGCGCAATAGGAAATCTCCGCGCTGTCACTGGGACCCGTGTGTGTCCCAGCAGACAGCGCAGGAAATGGCGTAGACTCCCACGGGAGTCTATGCCCGGAAGTGGGTGTAAATACCTGTCTTTGACAGGTATCTCCACCCCCCTGAAAGGTGTCAATTGTGACACCGGAGGGGGGGAGGGATCCGATCAGCGGAGGTTCCACTTTAGGGTGGAATCCCGCTTTAAGGGGGGCGAGGAATGCTTAAAGCGGAAGTTGCATTTTGGGTGGAAACACTAAACCTTTTTTCTCACACTTGATGTTTACAAGTTAAAATCATTATTTTTTTGCTAGAAAACTACTTAGAACCCCCAAACATTATATATATATATATATATATATATATATATATATATATATATTTTTTTTTTAGCAGAGACCCTACAGAATAAACTAGCGGTTGCGCAATATTTTATGTCACACTGTATTTACAGAGCGGTCTTTCAAACGCAGTGTTTTTGGAAAAAACACACTTTAATTCATTAATAAAAAATTAAACAGTAAAGCCCATTTTTTTTTTTTTTTTTTTTTGTATAATGTGAAAGATGATGTTGCACCACGAGAATCGTGATCTTTATTCTAAGCAATAAAATCATGATCCTGATTTTGGTCAGAATCGTGCAGCTCTAGAATTCGGCTAATGCTGGATTTACAGAATTTCCTGGATTAGTGATTTTTATATATTTTTGGGATTCTAAAACTTTCTTCTGGTGAAAGATTACAAAACTGTTTGTAGAGTCTTGGGGAGACATGCCTAAAATTTTAAGAAAATTATAAGATCTGAACTGTGCATAGCTCTGAGTGTTTTTATTACCTGTATTGTTTCAGACGTGGCGGTGACATCATAATCATAGGACTGGAGAAGGAGTGTGGAGGACAGAGAGGACGGGTGATCGCTGTATTGCAGCCGGGGGATCTGGCAAAAGACGGGTAAGACACTTCAGCCGTAAAACAGAATTAAAAATAAATGGAATTAAACTGCCTGAAGAGCTTCTTGGAAGGCGATTTTGCCTTGGTTACAAAAGATGGCACCGTAATCCCATCAGGCCTGACCCATTGCAAATTCTGTTCCATGACATTCCCACCTTGATCACATCCTATACATTTGCATACCCCAAATCTCTTAAACACGGCAAAAAGCCTAACTCCGTGTCTTTGGAAGCAGGCCTGGTGTCATTCATTACTAGATTGGAAATAAACAAGTAGAGGTCATTAAAGTGATCATAACCTCTTGGTGCCGACAGTACGCAAATACGTGGCCTCTCGGTGGGTGGGCCTTGACGCTGAGCGGCCACATATTTGTGTAACCAAATGTAAATACAGTTGTGTGTAGAGCGCGCGTCTTGTGCGCTCCTGACACAGTTACGGGAGGATTTACTGTGTTGATGAGGAAATCGAGCGATTTTCTTTCTTTCCACCCGCGATGGAAGGAAAGAAAATCGAATCCTCTATGGGGTGCTTAAAGCAGAACTTTACCCATAACAACTTTAAAAAAAGAATGTTTGTTTTTAGCAAGGAACATACATTCCAAAATAATAAATTGCTACCAAAATTAGTATGTGCTGTAAATTGCCTCCAGCATTGTTCTTGTTTCTTCTTGCTGCAGGCTGCCATTTTGCTGAAGCCCGGATCTCCTGAGCAGCGGTAGATCATAAAACGGAACTAAACCCATCGATTTAATAGTTTCAAAACAGTTACGTTCCTTGACTACCGGTATTGCTAAGACCCCTTTCACATGCTTTTCAGGCGCTCATGCCTCCCCAGTGTGTATACACCGCTCCCAAAACGCCTTGCCCATTGAAATGAATGCAAAGCACTTCGGCAGCGCCGCAACACGGGTGCTTTTAACCCTTTCTTCGGCCGCTAGCAGGGGTTAGAAGTACCCGGCTAGTGGCCGAAAAAAAGTGCCGCTATACCACCCCTCCCCCTCCCGCCTGCTTGCCTGAGAAACAATCTGACAGTGCATCCATAAAGAGGACTTGTCATCCTTATTTCTATTAGAAGGGATGTTTACATTCCTTGTAATAGGAATAAAAGTGATCAAAAAAATAATAAATAAAAGGCATAGTGTAAAATATTTAAAAAAAAATGTTTAAAGTGCCTCCATCCCTCCGTGTTTGTGTGGAGATGCAAACACATACATAAGTTGCGCATGCATATGTAAACGGTATTCGCACCACACATATGAGATATCGCTGCAGACGCTGGAACAAGAGGAATAATTCTAGCATGAGACCTCCTGTATAACTCTAAACGGGTAACCTGTAAAGGCACTTAAATCGCCGCCTACGGAGATTTTTAAGTACTCCAGTTTGTCGCCATTCCACGAGCGTGCGCAGTTTTAAAGCATGACGTGTTGGGTATCTATTTACTCAGTGTAACATGATCTTATGCCACGTACACACTATCGAAATTCTCTTCGGAAAAAGCTCTGATGGTTTTTCCGTCGGAATTCCAACGGAATTCCGCTCAAACTGTCTTGCCTACACACCGTCACACCAAATTCTGACCGCCAAGAACATGGGGATGTAAAACACGTACGACGGGACTATAAAAAGGAAGTTCAATACCCAGTAGCCAATAGCTTCCATCTCATAGCTGAATCTGAGCACGCGTGAGCTTTTGCGCTTCGGAATTGCATACACACGATCGGAATTTCCGATAGAAAGTTTTTCCATCGGGAAAATTGAGAACATGCTATCAAATTTTTGCTGGCGGGAATTCGGACAGCTAAATTCCGATGGAGCATACACCCGGTCGAATTTTCCGATGAAAAGCTCTCATCTGTCTTTTGCTGGCCGAAATTCTGATCGTGGCATTACACATTATACAAAAAAATTAAAAATGGGGTAAATATTGTGTTTTGTTTTTGTTTTTCAATTCACTAAAGTGTATTTTGTCCCAAAAGATTGCGTTTGCAAAACTCCTGCGCAAATAACATTTGATTTAAAAAAAAAAAAAATCACCATTTTATTCCGTAGAGTAATGTGCATGGACATACTGATTTAAACTTGTAAACAAAAAGTGCCAGAAGTGGTTAAAGGGTAACTCCACTTTCATGGGGAAAATAAATATCTAATAAAGAAAAAATAATATAGCGTATATAATTGCGACATTAATCATATTATGATTAAATGTTCTTAAAAATGACCTTTCCATTTCAATCTACAGCCACTGTAATTTTCTGAGAATGCAATATGGCCACCTGGAGTTGGTCTGTACACAGAGTGTGTACTGACCACTCCCCAGAAACCATTTCCTGCTTGTGTGATTGGCTCACCAATTTTCCCAGAAGTCTGCCTAAGATACAAGTCAGATTTCAGGCATCCCCTGCAACAAAAATGTCATGTTTGGAGATATACCTTCAATAGGAGCACATCTAAAGCAGTGGTTCTCAACCCTTCTAGTGCTGTGACCCCTTGATAATATTTCCCGAAGTTGTGGGGACCCCTAACAATAAAATTATTTTCATAGCGTGGGTTGTCAGCACCCAAGGCAAGACAAGTAATTTGGGCTCCTGACCCACGAACATTGAGTCCCTTCCACTCGTACAGTATTAAAACCCCTTATGGTACATTTTGGGTTATACCCCTCTTTCTCTTTGTTCTCCTTTCTTTCACTTTTATCTCTCTCTATCCTAATTTCTTTTTTTTTTTTTTTCCCATCCCTCTCTCTAGCCATCTTTCTTGTTCTTTCTCTTATTCCTTGTTTCCCTTTTTCTTTGTTCCTCTCCCTTCCATGTATTTGTATTCCTTCTCTTACTCCTTGGTGGGGGGAATGGGATGAGTGTCAGTGCTGGCGGGGAGTTGGGATGAGTGTCAGTGCTGGCGGAGAGTTGGGATGAGTGGCAGTGCTGGCGGGGAGTTGGGATGAGTGGCAGTGCTGGCGGGGAGTTGGGATGAGTGTCAGTGCTGGCGGAGAGTTGGGATGAGTGGCAGTGCTGGCGGGGAGTTGGGATGAGTGGCAGTGCTGGCGGAGAGTTGGGATGAGTGGCAGTGCTGGCGGGGAGTTGGGATGAGTGGCAGTGCTGGCGGGGAGTTGGGATGAGTGGCAGTGCTGGCGGGGAGTTGGGATGAGTGGGCAGTGCTGGCGGGGAGTTGGGATGAGTGGGCAGTGCTGGCGGGGAGTTGGGATGAGTGGGCAGTGCTGGCGGGGAGTTGGGATGAGTGGGCAGTGCTGGCGGGGAGTTGGGATGAGTGGCAGTGCTGGCGGGGAGTTGGGATGAGTGGGCAGTGCTGGCGGGGAGTTGGGATGAGTGGGCAGTGCTGGCGGGGAGTTGGGATGAGTGGGCAGTGCTGGCGGGGAGTTGGGATGAGTGGGCAGTGCTGGCGGGGAGTTGGGATGAGTGGGCAGTGCTGGCGGGGAGTTGGGATGAGTGGGCAGTGCTGGCGGGGAGTTGGGATGAGTGGGCAGTGCTGGCGGGGAGTTGGGATGAGTGGGCAGTGCTGGCGGGGAGTTGGGATGAGTGGGCAGTGCTGGCGGGGAGTTGGGATGAGTGGCAGTGCTGGCGGGGAGTTGGGATGAGTGGCAGTGCTGGCGGGGAGTTGGAATGAGTGGCAGTGCTGGCGGGGAGTTGGGATGAGTGGCAGTGCTGGCGGAGAGTTGGGATGAGTGGCAGTGCTGGCAGGGAGTTGGGATGAGTGGCAGTGCTGGGGAAGAGTTCTGATCGGCCAACCTGGGTGCTCTTGATCAAGGTCATCTGCTGATCTGAGAACTGTAGTGGGGACTTTTAATGGCAACTCTAATCACAGGTAGTGTTACTCACTATGTCTCCAGCTTCGCAGTGTCTCGCAGCAGTGACCCCTATGCTGAAATCAGGAGATAGGGTCTCCTCCAGCCTCTCCCACTTCACATTCCTCACCAGTCAGCTGACCTCTAGTCTCTGCTTCCCACCAATGCTGGAACTGAATAGGCAACTGCCAAAAGGCTAAATGGGTGGCCACGGGCTCCAGGGACAGCCCTGCTGGGCAGCTGCGAAAAGGTTGAGAGAGAGGTGCGGGCTTCAGTAACAGCCCAGGATTTGGTGACCCCTGGCAAATCGCCATTTGACCCCCGAGGGGGATTCCGGCCTCCAGTTTGAGAACCACTAATCTAAAGGGATGCAGGCCCAGAATATTTCCTAATTAGTGCTCTGCAGCTGCACAGCTGACAGTTAATTATGAAACCACGCCCATTAGACCCACTAAGCACAGAGGCACAGACAAACACACATTGGATTACTTCAGAATAACAAAAGTTAGGAATCTGCAACAAAGCTTGTTATACTCCTTGCAACGTACATTGATCACCCAGAGAGGAATGTTTATTTTCTCAACAAAAGTGGAGTTACGCTTTAAGAAGAATACACTAGCGATCAGTGTGAAAATAATACTTCTTCATAGTTCAGTTTGCACTGCTGCTGTTTTGTTACATAGTTAGTCAGGTTGAAAAAAGACACAAGTCCATCCAGTTCAACCATAAAAAATAAATAAAATAAAAAATATCATACAATCCCATATACACAACCCTATACCCACAGTTGATCCAGAGGAAGGCGAAACCGTCAGTACCCAGTTATATTATGTACATTTAGGAAAGAATCCTGGCCTTTCTGAAAGCAATATACTGAGTTTGCCAGAACCACCTCTGGCGGGAGTCTATTCCACATTTTTTTCACAGCTCTTACTGTAAAGAAACCTTTCTGTATTTGGAGATTAAATCTTTTTTCCTCTAGACGTAAAGAGTACCCCCTTGTCCTCAGTGTTTGACCGTAAAGTGAATAACTCAACACCAAGTTCACTATATGGACCCCTTAATCTCTTCTTCTCAGGAGGGAATAAATTCAGTTCCTCTAACCTTTCCTCATAGCTGAGTTCCTCCATGCCTCTTATCAGTTTGGTTGTCTTTCTCTGCACTTTCTCCAGTTCCTGTATATCCTTTTTGAAAACTGGAGCCCAAAACTGAACTGCATATTCCAGATGAAGTCTTACTAATGATTTGAACAGGGGCAAAGTTATATCTCTCTCTCTGGAGTCCATACCTCTCCTAATACAAGAAAGGACTTTGCTCGCTTTGGAAACCACAGCTTGGCATTGCATTTTATTATTGAGCTTATGATCTACCAAAACCCCCAGATCCTTCTCCACCATTGATTCCCCCAGATCCTTCTCAACCATTGATTCCTTCAGATCCTTCTCCACCATTGATTCACCCAGATCCTTCTCCAACGTTGATTCACTCAGATCCTTCTCCACCATTGATTCCCCCAGATCCTTCTCCACCATTGATTCCCCCAGATCCCTCTCCACCATGTATTCTCCCAGATCCCTCTCCACCATGGATTCCCCCAGATCCTTCTCCACCATGGATTCCCCCAGATCCTTCTCCACCATGGATTTCCCCCGGATCCTTCTCCACCATGGATTCCCCCCATATCCTTCTCCACCATGGATTCCCCCCATATCCTTCTCCACCATGGATTCTTCCCAGATCCTTCTCCACCATGGATTCCCCCCAGATCCTTCTCCACCATGGATTCCCCCCAGATCCTTCTCCACCATGGATTCCCCCCAGATCCTTCTCCACCATGGATTCCCCCCAGATCCTTCTCCACCATGGATTCCCCCCATATCCTTCTCCACCATGGATTCTTCCCAGATCCTTCTCCACCATGGATTCCCCCCAGATCCTTCTCCACCATGGATTCCCCCCAGATCCTTCTCCACCATGGATTCCCCCCAGATCCTTCTCCACCATGGATTCCCCCCAGATCCTTCTCCACCATGGATTCCCCCCAGATCCTTCTCCACCATGGATTCCCCCCAGATCCTTCTCCACCATGGATTCCCCCCAGATCCTTCTCCACCATGGATTCCCCCAGATCCTTCTCCACCATTGATTCCCCCCAGATCCTTCTCCACCATGGATTCCCCCCAGATCCTTCTCCACCATGGATTCCCCCCAGATCCTTCTCCACCATGGATTCCCCCCAGATCCTTCTCCACCATGGATTCCCCCCAGATCCTTCTCCACCATGGATTCCCCCCAGATCCTTCTCCACCATGGATTCCCCCCAGATCCTTCTCCACCATGGATTCCCCCAGATCCTTCTGGGGGAGTGCATAACTTTATATTTATCAACATTAAACGTCATTTGCCACATAGTCACCCAATTAGACAGAGCATTTAGGTCAGCTTGTAAGTTGGAGACATCCTGTAAGGACGTTATTCCACTGCATAGCTTGGTGTCATCTGCAAAGACAGAAATGTTACTTTTAATCCCAGACCCGATATCATTTATAAAGATATTAAAAAGTAAGGGTCCCAACACTTAACCTTGGGGTACACCACTGATAACCTTACACCATTCAGAGTAAGAATCATTTTGCTTTCTTTGCTGTAAACAGATATGTGATGGGTCTGTGCTCTGCCTTCCAGGGTCTGTATAGAAGCTGCTGTCGTGTCCAAGGATTCCGTGGTGTGCTGCCTGCAGAGTGACACCCTGGGCTGGATCCTGTCAGTCTGGAGAGGATGGGGGGCTGCAGAGTTTGACATTTTCTATAATTCAGCTGATGAACTCCGGAGACTGGAGACCTGCATGAGAAAGAGGAGATAGCACAGCGACGGTGATGTGAACTCGCATATGACGGCTTCCTCCGCTTTTCACATCTCTAATGAACCCCCCCAGTGGAGTTGTCATCCTGGATGAAGTCATAGGAACGGCGTGGAGGAAAGCGATCTCTATGAAGCCTTTAATGAAGCAAAAGTGAGGCTTGGAGGAAGAGCAAAGTATCAGGAGCCGTTTCTTCCAGCAGTCTTGTGGAACAGAAGATGCAATAACTGCAGCAGCATTTAAGGACAACACTAAATGCAGTATAAATGCAATATATAGGCGCAGAGCAGACAACTGCTAATGATGGAGGTAGGCAAATAAAGGTTGCCTGGTGGTAACTGTCCTCAGGGGTGTCCGGTATAGATTGGACAGTCTGATGTCCAAGAACTTAGAGTAATAGAGTATTTATTGTATGCACTAGCTGTGCTAGATTGCAAAGCTGTAAGATTTATGTACTGGTTTTGCAAACTGTAAAGCTGCAGAACATAAAGAACAATACTGTAAAGTCCCCGCCCAGGCCGTACCATACCCAGCAAGAGCTTCCATCTCGTCAGCTCTTCTCATTCTCTTCTCCCCCAGATCTGCAACTCCTGGCAGCTTGTAGAGCACTTTCAGCAACGACCTTTAATGTACATGTGCAAAGTGCTGCCGACTTCAGTGTTCCCAGATTCCTCTGGGAGAGTAGAAACCTCAGACTGCCACAATAAGGGCCCTTCACACCTATGCCCACGCACTAACATGCATTTCTATACTTTGATGCACTTTTTTTGTTTATTTGTTATGCAAAGGGTAGTAAAAAAAAAAAAACATAACGGTCCCCATTCACACGTGTGTGTTTTTGGAGCAGTAAAATGCAACTGCTGGCAAAATGAAAGATGAGATCTGAGCCGTTATGCCGACTGTCCGTGGAAAATACCGGAGTATGAACACTGCCATCGATTATAATGGCACAGATATGATCCTGCATTTTGCCTATAGCTGCATATATATTTAAAGCCCAACTCTGGGAAAAGCAGAGACAGACCCACTGCAAGGGTTAAATGCTTCCTTAGGACTGGGACAGAGGTCTTAACATTTTTGGTATGAGGGCCAAATCACAATCAAATCCCAAATCAACTTGAGTCCCCACTTACATCAATGACCCCATCAGAGGCCCCTATATATCAGAGTCCCCTTCAGAGTCCCCCCTTACCTCAGGGCCCCCTTCAGAGTCCCCCCTTACCTCAGGGCCCCCTTCAGAGTCCCCCCTTACCTCAGGGCCCCCTTCAGAGTCCCCCCTTACCTCAGGGCCCCCTTCAGAGTCCCCCCTTACCTCAGGGCCCCCTTCAGAGTCCCCCCTTACCTCAGGGCCCCCTTCAGAGTCCCCCCTTACCTCAGGGCCCCCTTCAGAGTCCCCCCTTACCTCAGGGCCCCCTTCAGAGTCCCCCCTTACCTCAGGGCCTCCTTCAGAGTCCCCCCTTACCTCAGGGCCCCCTTCAGAGTCCCCCCTTACCTCAGGGCCCCCTTCAGAGTCCCCCCTTACCTCAGGGCCCCCTTCAGAGTCCCCCCTTACATCAGGGCCCCCTTCAGAGTCCCCCCTTACATCAGGGCCCCCTTCAGAGTCCCCCCTTACACCAGGGCCCCCTTCAGAGTCCCCCCTTACACCAGGGCCCCCTTCAGAGTCCCCCCTTACACCAGGGCCCCCTTCAGAGTCCCCCCTTACACCAGGGTCCCCTTCAGAGTTCCCCCTTACACCAAGGTCCCCTCCACCATCCCCCCCTTACATCAGGGTCCCCTCCAGAGTCCCCCCCCCTTACATCAGGGTCCCCTCCAGAGTCCCCCCTCCCTTACATCAGGGTCCCCTCCAGAGTCCCCCCCCCTTACATCAGGGTCCCCTCCAGAGTCCCCCCCCCCTACATCAGGGTCCCCTCCAGAGTCCCCCCCTTACATCAGGGTCCCCTCCAGAGTCCCCCCCCCTTACATCAGGGTCCCCTCCAGAGTCCCCCCCCTTACATCAGGGTCCCCTCCAGAGTCCCCCCCCTTACATCAGGGTCCCCTCCAGAGTCCCCCCCCCCTTACATCAGGGTCCCCTCCAGAGTCCCCCCCCCCTTACATCAGGGTCCCCTCCAGAGTCCCCCCCCCCCTTACATCAGGGTCCCCTCCAGAGTCCCCCCCCCCCCTTACATCAGGGTCCCCTCCAGAGTCCCCCCCCCTTACATCAGGGTCCCCTCCAGAGTCCCCCCCCTTACATCAGGGTCCCCTCCAGAGTCCCCCCCCCCTTACATCAGGGTCCCCTCCAGAGTCCCCCTCCTTGTATCAGGGTCCCCTCCAGAGTCCCCCTCCTTGTATCAGGGTCCCCTCCAGAGTCCCCCCCTTACATCAGGGTCCCCTCCAGAGTCCCCCCCCCCTTACATCAGGGTCCCCTCCAGAGTCCCCCCCTTACAAAAAAGAAACTGGAGCCTTTAGTTTAGAACCACTTTATTGACATCAGGGGCTTCCGACCGCTGTTCAGGCTGTCTCCTGGCATCCTCCTTGCATCAGTGAGGATGACAATAGAGGACCTTAGAACACATATGTACAGGGCAGAAGAGGCGACAAGCACCAGTCATGCAGCAAGAAGGAGCCTGCAGGACTGGAGGATTGGGTAAGTAAACCCTTGGATTTAACCCTTGATGTGCAGGTCACTGGATTTTTACTTTTCTTCAAAGTTCAGCTTTGACGGCTCCAGAAAATCTGAGTAAAAAGCAGGGTGAGAAAAAAGGATTTTTTCATAATTAAAATGCGCTAAAAACACACAAATTCATGATGCGCTTGTTTTTGTGCATTTTTTCATACATTCCAGTGAGCTCATTTAACACATAGAAGCACTAAACTTTTACATATCCATACTTTTACATATTTACATGTGATACACATGTAAACCCAATCACTATATTCTCATATGATGTTTAACAGCTTAATGTCATTTCAATTTCAGTCTTTTTTTTAAATCTGCCGCATTTAAAAAATACCAGGTGATGGCGCCATGAAGGTCCTTGTTCAGGTATTCTCTGTTATAGGGTGACAATGCTCTGTACCTGGCTCACAGTTGCTCTCCTGCTACATGGGCTACCAGTGGAGACTATAAAGGGCTGTGTGTAGATATGGTTCCCCATCGTCCCCATTAGGAAGCCGGCGTTCTGACAAACTGTGGAACCCAGCAGAATATCCAACCAAGTCACTTCCTGTCATCTGCGCATGCGCAGTGCGTCAACGCTGACGTTAGGACACTGCATGTCAAATTCGTAGACCAACGGCCATGTTGCTTGGCCCTACGAAGCCACCCACCCAAGTCTTGGGTTTTGCGCTTATTTTTTAGGACTAAACGGAGCTTATATATTGAAATACTCTATTTTAAAATCCATCACACTATTTTCATGTTTAATTTTAAAAGCATCGGTGTTCTGGCAGATTAGCAAACCTGTCAGAGCTGCTGGATTTCCGCTGCTTTTAAAATTCAACATCAAAACCGTGTCACGGACTTCTAAATACTGTTTTGCACTATATAAGCTCAGTTTACTGGTAAAAACAACTGTGGAATGCAAGACTTGGGTGGGTGCAAAAAGATGTCCACTGCCGCCTTCTGGCAGCAGGCTCAGAACGATGGCGTGCGGGGTGTAGCAAGATGGTCGTCGGTCTACGAATTTTACATGCAGTGTCCTGACGTCAGCAATAACGCGCTACGCATGGGAAGAGGATGCGGTGCGCATGCACAGTGGTGTGAATTTCTGCAACAGCTGATTCCACGTCACAGGAAGTGACGTGGTTCGATATACTGCCTGGGTTCGACATTTTGTCACAACACCGGTTCTGAGAAATGATATGCAGCAGCCGACAGAGTAAGTGCATGTGCACGGGAAGTGGCTGTAATAAGAGTGTGAAGAGATCAGCAGCACTGGGATACAATCAAGGAAGCAAAAAAGGAGAAAACTGTTTTTTTTTTTTAAGAAAAGAGGTATTTTTATGGTAGTGCAGTTCTTTAATAAATTACAAGTTATCCAGCCATGGCCCATTCACACTGCTGCGCTAACTGCTTAATGGCATATGTTGACGCATGTTGCATTAAGACAAGTCATACATGTGATTGAGCTGGCATTGCACCTGACTGCATAAAAAAAAATGGACATGCACCAGAAGGAAGAGGGGTGAAGATGGATCCGGCCACCAGCAGGGACAGCACGGGCTTCGTTTGCAGGTAAGTGCAACATAATGGGCTAGCACGTAACGCATACTAGCCCATTATGCTTTAAGGTGGAAGTAAACTCTTTTACAGAAAAAAAAAAAGTTTCCACCTACAAGGCAAAATCATAATGTGATATGTATGCAACAAAGCCCTCCAACGGCGCGCTTTCACATCTGCAACGGCTTCAATCTTCACCCGGTCTTCCTTCCGGTTTAGCGGACTCCTTCCGTCTGACTGGCCACATCGCAATGACGTCACTCCCGCGCATGTGCGCTGGAGTCTCAGCCACCATGGAGAAGGAAGTGTCACCAGCACATCAGGATCTCCAAAAATTGGGCCCAAATTTTTAATCGCATAGTATCAAAAAAATAAATAGAAGCAACGTTTCGGAGCCACTCAGGACCCCTTCATCAGGCATGTGACCTGCCTGATGAAGGGGTCCTGCCTGGCTCCGAAACGTTGCTTCTATTTTTTTTTTTTTGATACTATGTGATTAAAATTTTGGACCCAATTTTTGGGGATCCTGATGTGCTGGTTACACTTCCTTCTCATGATTAAGGATGAGCTCCGGCGCGTTCGCACACCCCACGTGCAGAGCCCGCCAGGAAAGTCGGCACTGCGCTGCGCTAATCACAGGCAGTGAGACATTTCCCGATCTCTGCAGCTGCACATTGGGACAATGTCTCACTGCCTGGGATTAGCACAGCGCAGTGCCGACTTCCTGGCAGGCTCTGCACGTGGGCTGTGCGAACGCGCCGGAGCTCATCCTTACTCATGATTGCAGTCGGTTCCAGCCATTGGTCATTTCAGCACCCAATTTAAGATACAGCCGTTTTGTGCAGGAACGTGTGCATTGGGAGTATTTCATTGGAGCCCCGGCCACGGCACACAGCTCTAAAAGAACGGCATGGGTATGCTGTTCCTTCAGAGCGCATATCGCTGGTGACATCACCAGCTGCTGCTCACTAGGCTATCCTCATTTTACTTACAGGTAAGCTTTTTTTATGAGAGAGTTTACTACCACTTTAATGAATGAATAGCACTGCGTCACATCAACGTGTGTAATGTGCATTACTGGACATTGAGGTAGTCATGAGTGTTATTGCACCACAACAGTGTGAATGGACCCTTAGGGCTTAGATCTGCTTTACCACATGCTAAGCTGCAACACATGGGTGTGAACTAATCGCATAGGAGTGAATGGGGCCCTAAAGCACCCCGGCGGTTAGTAGCAGCAGATAGTTTATCCCAAATAGTCACCCTTTGCTGATGTACAAATGTCTCTTCATTCAATAAATGGGATGAACAAGATGTTTTTTTTTGTTTTTTTTTTTTTAACTGACCACTGGCTTTTTTATACATGTATAATATTAATTATATAATAAAAAGATATTTGGTGGTTGTTGGGTTTGTAAATCATTTTACTTTACTTTGTGGGAGAGCATTTCATTATTGTATATACTCGTAATTAAATGTCGAAAAAAAAGAAAAGTGGCCACATCGCAAACATCAATACGAGCAAATATAAATGAATAAAAGCAGAAAAGCACACTTGCATTATGGGTAAGTCAAGGGCTGCAAGGGTGTTATAAGCAGCGTAGACGGTGTCCTATCACAATGTCCCCCATCGGATAGTGTCTGCTGTGTACTGTGCATGCGCAGTACACAGGACAACCACATTCCAAAAATAGCCGAAGATGAACAGCGCCTGCGCCGTGAGTCCAGGTTCAAGGTTCAAGCTCCACCATCCAAGTGGACACAGAATTAGAATAAAAAGAGCCGAGCGCAGTAAGGCCATGCCCGTGGCGAGCGAAGCAGGCCCGCGAGGGGCCCTCTAATATGTGCAGCCCTATGTCCACTTGGATGGTGGGGCTTGCACCTCGACTCACGGCACAGGCGCCGTTCATCTTCAGAGATTTTCCGAATCTCCTGCTTCCGGGGCGGACACTTCTAGATGGCCGGACGCTATATGTCAGAACACCGGCAGCAGGGGCGTTGCTAGGTAGGTCTACAAAATAGCTGGGGCTAGAACCCATAGCAGCGTAGTAAAGAAAGTCATACGCTTGGGCGGGCATACACATGTATATAATATACGTGTGTGTGTATATATCCTCAGAGAGCCCCCACTTACATCAGGGTCCCCAGAGAGCCTCCTCCTTACATCAGGGTCCCCAGAGAGCTCCACACTTACATCAGGGTCCCCAGAGAACCCCCCACTTACATTAGGGTCCCCAGAGAGCCCCCTTACATTAGGGTCCTCAAAGAGCCTCCCTCTTAAATCAGGGTCCCCAGAGAGCCTCCCCCTTGCATCAGGTTCCCCAGAGAGCCCCCACTTACATCAGGGTCCCCAGAGAGCCTCCTCCTTACATCAGGGTCCCCAGAGAGCTCCTCACTTACATCAGGGTCCCCAGAGAGCCTCCTCCTTACATCAGGGTCCCCAGAGAGCCTCCTCCTTACATCAGGGTCCCCAGAGAGCCTCCTCCTTACATCAGGGTCCCCAGAGAGCCCCCACTTACATCAGGGTCCCCAGAGAGCCTCCTCCTTACATCAGGGTCCCCAGAGAGCTCCTCACTTACATCAGGGTCCCCAGAGAGCCTCCTCCTTACATCAGGGTCCCCAGAGAGCCTCCTCCTTACATCAGGGTCCCCAGAGAGCCTCCTCCTTACATCAGGGTCCCCAGAGAGCCTCCTCCTTACATCAGGGTCCCCAGAGAGCTCCTCACTTACATCAGGGTCCCCAGAGAGCCTCCTCCTTACATCAGGGTCCCCAGAGAGCCTCCTCCTTACATCAGGGTCCCCAGAGAGCCTCCTCCTTACATCAGGGTCCCCAGAGAGCCTCCTCCTTACATCAGGGTCCCCAGAGAGCTCCTCACTTACATCAGGGTCCCCAGAGAGCCTCCTCCTTACATCAGGGTCCCCAGAGAGCCTCCTCCTTACATCAGGGTCCCCAGAGAGCCTCCTCCTTACATCAGGGTCCCCAGAGAGCCTCCTCCTTACATCAGGGTCCCCAGAGAGCCTCCTCCTTACATCAGGGTCCCCAGAGAGCCTCGCCCTTGCATCAGGTTCCCCAGAGAGCCTCCCACTTACATCAGGGTCCCCAGAGAGCCTCCGCTCCCCTTGGGGACCCCTGCAGATACTCTGGGCCCCATATTCGGTGGTATAGCCCCAAAAGCCACCCCCTAACAATGCCACAGGCTGGCCGGCAAAAACGTCTGTCATGCACAGATGGTAGGGACCGCCAGAGGGGGGTAGCCAGTGTCTGCAGGCTTACTGGATCAAAGTAAGCAACCATTAGGGATGAAAAGTGAAAAGGGGGCGTGTACAATGCACTTCAGAGGCCCCGCCCCCATTTTTCAAGTATGTCCAATCGTGGAACGGGGAGGTGTTTTATACTGACGGCTGGAAGTCGGTAATGCAGGTGGGAGAGTGAATTGATTTTGACAGATTAAAAAGGGCCAATCAACTGGCAGGGGAGGGGGATGGGTGCAGGACGCTTAAAAAACACAAAAACAAAGAGGATTCAAAAACACAACAATATTGTCTCAGCATATCTGAGACAATATTGTTTCAGGTTGTGTTTTCGTATCCTCTTTGTTTTTGTGTTTTTATTTTTAACTGTCCTGCACCCATCCCCCTCCCCTGCCAGTTGATTGGCCCTTTTTAATCTGTCAAAATCAATTCACCCTCCCACTTGCATTACCGGCTTCACACTGCCGGTATAAAAGACATCCCCGTTCCATGATTGGGCGAACTTGAAATAGGAGGTGGAGCCTCTGAAACACATTGTACACGCCCCCTTTTCACCCTCAATGGTTGCCACTTTGATCCAGTAAGCCTGCAGACGCCGCCTACCACCCTCTGGCGGTCCCGGAGTCTGTGCATGACAGCTGTTTGCACCGGTGTTCTGGCAGATAGTGTCCTGTCATCATATAGTGTCCACCCCATACTGCGCATGCGGGGCAGAAGAAGCTTCAGAAAATCTCTGAAGCTGAATGGCGCCTGCGCCGTGAGTGGAGGTGGTAGCCCCACCATCCAAGCGGACATAGGGTTGTGAAAATTAGAGGGCCGCTCCCCACGCTTCGGGCTCGGCCTCGCTGCGCTCGGCTCTTTTTTATTCCTACTCTATGTCCACTTGGATGGTGGGGCTAGAACCTGGACTCATGGCACAGGCGCCGTTCATCCTCGGCTATTTTCGGAATCTGTGTTGCTATGCGCAGTACACAGCGGACGCTATCTGATTGGGGACCTTATATGATGGGACACCGGTGTTTGGTCGCGAAGTGCCCCTCATCAAGAAGTGCCTGGTATGTAGTGCGCATGCGCCGTATGGAACAGCACAACAGCTGATTTGCGGACCAGCTGGAGTGGCATGACCAGGGCGCATGCGCACATCGTAGGCGGCATCTCTCGAGATACCATTTCACAGGCACAATTTACACCTATACAAACAGGGGGAGACCATAGTTCTCTGATTGTGCATCGCTGCTGCTGGAGGGCGGCTAGTGGAACCGTCTGTTCGACACAGCAAACCTGCCCTTTCACACAGGCAAAACCAGCCATTCGACACAGCAAACCCGCCCTAAAACACAGACAAAACTGGACCATCAGCACACTGTAAAGCCGCCCCGCAACAGTGGGGCACAATGTGAGAACTACGGTCTCGCCCCGCTGTTTTTGTATAGCTATCAATTGTGGCTGTGAAATGGCATCTCTCATCGAGAGACGCCTCCTACGATGTGCGCTTGCGCCCCCGTCACGTCACTCCAGCTGATCGGCATATCAGCTGAAGTGCGGCTCAGTCCTGTGCATGCGCAGGCACTATTCGATGGGGGGTACTTCTCGACAGTACACCGGCTGTGCTGATCTTCATAGCTTTTGCAGCCCTTCGCTTACCTATATGTAAGTGTGCTTTTATGCTTTTATTAAATGATATATGCTTATATTGATGGTTGCGCTGTGGGCACTTTTGTTTTTTTACGTTATTGCAGATTCCCAGAGGCGAGGAGCCCTGCTGCACCACAATCTGAGCCGTCATCCATCCCCCACTCACATCTTCTCCTGTGATACATCCCACACTGACTTTCACTCAGGCCGATGAACAATGTATTCCACTCTGATCCATCCCACTGGAACCAAGACTCCAGAGGAGTACTGGACTTGGAGCCGCTCCGTTACATCTTAAAGTGGTTGTAAACCCTTACAACACACTTTGACCTACAGGTAAGCCTAGATTAAGGCTTACCTGTAGGTCCAACAAATATCTCTTAAACCTATACGGTTTAGGAGATATTTGCCTGATGACAGGCGCCGTAGACAGCGACGCGCAGGCGCACTGAGCGCGGCATTTCCAACAATGGATCTGCCGCGCGTGTCGGCTCCCGTGCACATGCGCGGGAGTGACGTCATCGCGGCTTCGCCGAATGACAGCGGCGGAGCTACGAGACGCCACCAGCAAGATGGATGCGCCGGACTACAGGGGACAGCGGCGACTTCGCTGGCTCCTGTGTCAGGTAAGTGACACATAATGGGCTACTGTGCGATGCGATGCATAGTAGTCCATTATGCTTTACCTTTGCAGGGAATGAAAGAGGAAGTAAACTCATCAGGGTTTACTTCCTCTTTAACCACTTGCTTACTGGGCACTTAAACCCCCCTCCTGCCCAGACCAATTTTCAGCGCTGATGCACTTTGAATGACAATTGCGCGGCCATATAACACTGTACCCAAATGACATTTTTATCATTTTTTTTCCCACAAATAGAGCTTTCTTTTGGTGGTATTTAATTACAGCTCGGAGTTTTATTTTTTGCTAAACAAACAAAAAAAGATGCAAAATAAAAATAAAAAAAATCATGTTTAATAGTTTGTTATAAAATTTTGCAAACAGGTCCATTGAAATGCGCTGATAAGGCGGCACTGGTGGGCACTGATAGGCACAGTTAAGGCGACCCTAATAGGCACAGATAAGGCAGTACTGATGGGCACAGATAAGGCGGCACTGATGGGCACAGATAAGATGGCACTGATGGGTGGCATGGATGGGTGTCACTAAGGGGCACTGATAGGTACCACTGATAGATGGGACTGATGGGCACTGATAGGTGGCTCTGATAGGTGGCACTGATGGGCTGCACTGATGGGCACTGGTAGATGACACTGTTGGGCACGGATATGTGGCACTGAGGTGCAGCACTGTTGAGGCAGATTGTGGGCACTGATAGGTGACACTGTAGGCACTGATAGGTGGCACTGTGGGTACTGATGTATGGCACTGTGGGCATTGATGTATGGCACTGTGGGCACTGATGGGTGGCACTTTTTTATATCTGGGTGGTACTGGCAGGGGGCAGGTGGGCACTGATAAGCTGTCCGTGATCGGGACTGATGTCCCGATCACGGCCGCCGGTGATCAGCTTTTTTTTTTTCTCTCATCGCGCTGTTTTGTCACATGATCAGCTGTCATTGGCTGACAGCTGATCATGTAAGGGGTCGGGATCGACCCCTTGCTCGGATCCGTGATCAGGTGCGTCTCATAGACTCGCCGATCACAGAGCGCGCCGCGCAGGCCGCTCGTGCACGGGACGACGTCAATAGACGTCGTCCTGGCAAAGCAGGTCCACGCTGTAGCCGTCATTCGGCTATAGCGCGGATCTCTAGTGATTAAAGTCCCTTCCAGCTGTGGATCCTTAGACCCCTTTCACACTGGGGTGTTTTTCAGGCGCTTTAGCGTTAAAAAAAAAAGCACACGTAAAACGCATGAAGGAAGCCGCAACTGCAATCCCAATGTAAAAGCCCGAGTGCTTTCACACGGAGGCGCTGCGCTGGCAGGGCGTCCAAAAAATTCCTGCAAGCAGCTTCTTTGCAGTGCTTTTGGAGCAGTGAATGCACCGCTCCTAAAGCGCCCCTTCCCATTGAAATCAATGGGAAGCGCCTGAAAAGCGACTGCAAAGCGCTTTTGGCAGCAGTGCTTTGTAGGCTCTTTTAACCCTTTATTTGGCCACTAGCGCCCAAATAGCGCTCGAAAAACGCTGGTAAAGCGCTGCTAGTTTAAGCTGCACTTTACGAGCGTTTTTCGGGCTCTGACATTGTGAAAGGCTCTTAAAGCACTCAGGCTTTCACATTGGGATTTCAGATGAGGCTTCTTTCGAGCGCTTTACAGGCACTTTTTTTACTGCTAAAGCGCCTGAAAAACGCCCCAGTGTGAAAGGGGTCTAAAAGTCCCTTCCACCTGTGGATCCTTAATCCTGAATTTTAAGGTTTGATGAGCCTGAACTTGCAATGAGACTTTTTTTTTTTTTTTTTTTTAGTACTGCTAATTAACCACTTGATCACTTGCAACACTGTACCCATATGAAATGTTTGTCCTTTTTTTCACACAAATAGAGCTTTCTTTTGGTGGTATTTAATCACCGCTGGGTTTTTTTTATTTTTTGCGCTATGAATCAATAAAAGACTGAAAATTCAGTAAAAAAAAATAAAAAAAAATCTCTTTCTGTTAAAATTTATTGGCGAGTATTGGCAGAGTACTGTCACTGAGCAGCGCTGTGGGCACTACACATCCAGCCCACATCGCTGCTGTCATCTCTCCCCCTCTGCCCTCCACTGTACCGAGCGGTACAGAGAGGGGAGGGAGGAACCGCCGTCATGACATGTCATTTGACGGAGCGATCACATGGTAAACGGCCGCTACCAGCAGCCGTTTACCGCTATCCGAGATGCGCTGGGTCTGGAAGATGTTTGCGGGAGCGTGCCCCAGGGGCAAGATTCTGGGAGGACGTCCACCCAGAAAAACACGACCGCGCTGTAGCCGTCTTTTGGCTATGGCCCGCTTGGCAAGTGGTTAAAGTGGAATGAAACTCCCCTGTATACTCTTCTCCACCACCCCAGGGATGCAGCGGTTACATCCCGCACTGGCCTCTGTCTCTCCTCCTGAGTCCTGTTTTTATTGGCCAACGGGGGATGACGTTGAAGTGGGCCGGGCGTGCACGCTGAGCTGCACATGCACATCTTAGTGTACATCCAGTTGGAAAACTAGGAGCAGGCAGTTAGGTGTGCATTATTGCAGAAGAGACATACAATGTCTAATTTGCTACAAAAAGCTGCCTGCTCGCAGTTCTACAAAACATAGGTTTTGTTCCACTTTAATCACTTCCATACCGGGCATTTTCACCCCCTTCCTGCCCAGGCCATTTTTCAGTTTTCAGCGCTGTCACACTTTGAATGACAATTGCGCGGTCATGCGACGTTCTACCCAAATTTAATTTTTATTTCCCCCCCCCCCCCACAAATAGAGCTTTCTTTTGGTGGTATTTGATCACCTCTGCTTTTTTTTATTTTTTGAGCTATGAATAAAAAAAGAGCATACATTTTGAAAAAAAAAAAAAAACACAATATTTATTACTTTTTGCTATAATAAATATCCTATTTTAAAAAAATCAAATTTCCCTCGGTTTAGGCCGATATGTATTCTTCTACATATTTTTGGTAAAAAAAAATCCCAATAAGCGTGTATTGATTGGTTTGCGCAAAAGTTATAGCGTCTACAAAATGGGGGATAGATTTTATTTTTATTTTATTTTTATTTTTTTACTACTAATGGTGGTGATTTTTATCATGACTGTGACATTGCGGCGGACAGATCGGACATTTTTGACACTATTTTGGGACCGCTCACATTTATAAAGCGATTGGTGCTATAAAAAATGCACCGATTACTGTATAAATGGGACTGGCAGGGAAGGGGTTAACACTAGGGGGTGCTGAAGGGGTTAAATGTGTGTCCTAGGGAGTGATCCTAACTGTGGGGGGAGGGGACTGACGAGGGGAGGAGACCGATCGGTGCTCCTCTGTACAAGGAACATCCGATCAGTTCTCCTCTCCCCTGACAGGACGTGGATCTGTGCGTTTACACCCACAGATCCACGTCCCGGCTCTGTTACCGGGCAATCTCGGGTGCCCGGCGGACATCGCGGGTGCCCGGCGGACATCGCGGCCGCCGGGCACGTGCACCAGGTCCCCAGCGATGCAGCGAGTGTGCACGCTCTCCACAATGCCGGGAAGCAGAGGGCGTCATATAACGCCCACCCGGAGGGAGGAACAGTTCCTGCCGCCGTCGTTTTACAATACGGCGGTAGGGAACTGGTTAAAGTAAGCTGGAATAGAAATCAGGAGGAGACTCCCGGCCATACATGGTTCGAAGTCTGCTGAACTGGCCAAGATTCAAACCATTAATGGTCAGGCGGAATGTCCATGGTTGATCAATTCATCAACTTGGGTACAACCAGCCTGCTGGATTCGCTTGCGATAATCACTGTCTTCTCCTGGTGGGAGTGCGTGACATATCGAAGAACTGTAAAAAAATATAAACCATTTAATCTCAATCAGGTGTTTTTCCATTAGTGAAAATTATTGTGATCACCAAAGCTGTGAATTAGTAATAAACAATAATCAAGTCCATATCAGGCTGGGTTCACACTGGTACGACATACGCTCTGACTTTGGGAGCTCATGTCCCATGACTTGTGTAAATCAATGATTTCCTATGGGAGCCATCTTAGCCACTTAAGCCCCGGACCAATTTGCAGCCAAAGGACCAGGCCCTTTTTTGCGATTCGGCACTGCGTCGCTTTAACTGACAATTGTGCGGTGGTGCGACGTGCCTCCCAAACAAAATTAACGTCCTTTTTTTCCCACAAACAGAGCTTTCTTTTGGTGGTATTTATTTTTTGCGCTATAAACAAAAATAGAGCGACAATTTTGAAAAAAAATGCAATATTTTTTACTTTTTGCAATAATAAATATCCCCAAAAAAACATTGTCATTTATACAGCAATCAGTGCTATTTAAATGCACTGATTCCTGTGTAAATGACACTGGCAGTGAAGGAGTTAACCACTAGGGGGCAGTGTAGGTGTTATGTATGACGTTATGTTTTTTTTTATTGTAGGGGGCGTGGCCTGGCATGTGACATCACTGATCGTCTTTCTATAAAAGGGAACAGACGATCGGTGACAGCCACGCTAGGAAGCACGGGGAGAGGTTTGTTTACACAGACCTCTCCTCGTTCTTCAGCTCTGTGACCCGATAGCGGGACACCAGCGGCGATCGGGTCCGCTGGTTCCACAGTCACGGAGCTCAGGACCGGGCTGGCGGCGGCGCGCTCCCGACCCACGGCTGGGCACTTAAAAAGCAACGTACAGGTACATGCTTGTGCCCAGCCCTGCAATTCTGCCGACGTACATCGGCGTGAGGTGGTTCTTAAGTGATTAACTGGTCCGACGCAAGTCGGTGCAACTTTGAAAAAGGTCCCTGCGCTACTTTGGTCCTTCTTCACCCCACTGAATATCATTGAAGTCGGATCAAAGTTGGATCCTTGTCCTAACCATCTGACTTGTGACATCTGACATGGTGATTATAGCAGCAGTAAAATTAATTTATGTCACACTGGGATTGTTTTGCTTGGTCAAAGGACAAGTCACATTATCTCAAAGTAGGAGCAAAATCTTACCTTGTTCATTCAAATCAGATGTAGGACCAATGTAGGACCAATGTCGCAGGGAAAAGTAGGATGACAGTGTTACAACAGTCGTGTTGTACCAGTGTGAACCCGGCCTCAATGAAATGTCCATATACATATAAATTCAATAAAAAGAAGACATTGGGGGATATTTACAAAAGGAAAATCCACTTTGCACTACAAGTGCACTTGGGAGTGCAGTCACTGTAAGTCTGAGGGGTAGATCTGAAATGAGGGGAGGCTCTGCTGATTTCATCATTCAATCATGTGCAAGATAAAAATAGGATTTTTGTACTCACCGTAAAATACTTTTCTCTGGAGTTCACTGACTGATGCAGCTCCTTTATTCTTGACCATCAGGTTTGTTACGCCACCTTCAGGAGAGGACTAGGCAGAACATGTTAACATGTACAAAAAACAGAACTTTCTAGTTCTGCCCAAGGGGCGGTCCCTTCAGTAACAACCCCCCAGCCTGCTTCCTGCAGCCTTAGTACGTCAACCAGCAGTATAACTTAAATCAATAGGAGGGGAGGGTGCCGTGTCAGTCAGTGAACTCCAGAGAAAAGGATTTTACGGTGAGCATAAAAATCCTATTTTCTATTTCGTTCACTGACTGACACAGCTCCTTTATTCTTGACCATCGGGACGTCCTCAAGCAGTATCATAACGAGGGGTGGAAACAGCATAAAAAAACTTCACCCACAACCAGAAGTGCTCCCTAACAGGGGAGTACCACCTTATCCAACCGCATCAGAACTTGCGGTAACAATGCAACCGTGCATTATACTCAAAGGTAAATGTATTTTCTTTAAACAGAAAAAGGAGTGCAGAATTGCAACATTACACGGCCGCCCGTAAAAACTTTGCGGCCAAAGCAGGCATCAGACGATGCGCTTACATCCACTCTGTAGAAAAACTTTTGCGGCCAAAGCAGTCATCAGATGATGCCCTTACATCCACTCTGTAGAATTCGGTAAAAATGTGACTGAACGACTAAATCACCGCCTACACACCAGAGCAACTGACACTCGAGGTCGGAAGCCCAGGAGGCCCCAATTGTCCTGGTAGAATGGGCCATGGTAGGAAAGGGGGGGCACCTGCCTCTTCAAGGTGTAGGCCTGTACCAAATCTGTCTGATCCACCGGGAAATGGTGGTCGACGAGACCACCATACCTATTTTTCGGACCAGCTACCGAAACGAACAGAGAATCTAACTCCCGAAGGGTAGCATGGCAGACAAATCTTTATAGCCCTGACCAC
The DNA here is from genome assembly GCF_037356315.1 of Lithobates pipiens. Classification (NCBI taxonomy): domain Eukaryota; kingdom Metazoa; phylum Chordata; class Amphibia; order Anura; family Ranidae; genus Lithobates; species Lithobates pipiens. Next base: position 15,305,818 of record NW_027507903.1, on the reverse strand, counting down.
GTCCAGGGAATAAAGGGCCACCTCTTAGGATATGTCGGTTTAGGACACAGAGATGGTAACACAATATCTTCATTGAGGTGGAACACTGAAACCACCTTCAGCAGAATGGAAGGTTGCAGACGCAACACCACCTTATGGGTAACCATAAGACAAGGCAGCCAGTTCCAAAACCCTCCTGGCCGATGTAATAGCCACTAGAAAGACCACTTTCTGGGAAAGAGTCAACAAGGGAATTTCTCTGATGTTCTCAAACGGCGGTTTCTGAAGCGCCGATAATACCAGGTTCAGATCCCATGGGGGTAACGGTTTACACACCGGAGGAACTACAAGTCGGACCCCCTGCACAAATGTGCTCACTAGAGTGAGATGCCAGGGGTCGCTGAATAAAGACAGCCAAGGCTGATATTGGTCCTTTAATGGTGCTTAAAGCCAACCTCTGGTCTACTCCTCGCTGTGGAAACCGCAGGATCCTGGAAACTGAATAGGTGCACAGATGCCATTCCTTCTCATCACACATAGAGTTGTATGCCTTCCAGGTACGACGGTATATCTTCCGTGAAGAAAATTTCCATGTTCCCAACATAGTTGAGTTCACAGAGTCCGATAGGCCTTGGTACCTTAGCATCTGGCTCTCAACAGCCATGCCGTTAAAACCAGTGATGGTAAAACAAGATGGAGAATCGGATCTTCACACAGAAGGTCCTCTTGCAACAACAGTTGCCAGGGAGCCTTCGCAACCAGGCGTACTAGGTCGGCATGTCAGGGACGCTGAGGCCAATCCGGGGCATTAGTATTACTGGAACCCCCTCGCTCTCCACTCTGCGGAGCAGACGTGGTAGTAGCTTTATCGGAGGAAAGTCGTAGATCAGCCGGTACTGATCCCATGGAACCACCAGCGCGATTGACGCGTCTGCTCAAGGATCTCTTATCCTGGATACAAATCTCAGCCCCTTCCGATTGAGACGGGAGGCCAGAAGATCCACGTCTGGTGTGCCCCACTGCAGGCATAGTAGCCTGGACATTTCTGGATGCAATGCCCATTCTCCTGGGCCCAGTATCTGGCGACTTAGGTAGTCCACCTGCCAGTTTTCAACTCCCGGGATGTAAATGGTCGACAAGGCCAGTACCTGTCGCTCTGTCCACTAAAGGATGTGAGCGACCTCCCGTGCTGCAGCCAAGCTACTTGTTCCTCCTTGATGGTAGACATAAGCCACCGGCTTGGTGTTGTCTGACCTGATCCTGATCGGACGCCCTCGTAGTCTCATCGACTATGTGGAGAGGCAACGCCTGATCGCTCGGAGTTCGAGCACATTGATCGGCAACTTGGGTTCCACACCCGACCAGAGACCCTGGGTCGACTGTACTCCCAGTACTCCACCCCAGCCAGTCAGGCTGGCATCTGTTGTGATCACAGTCCAATGCAGAGGTAGGAACGACTTCCCGGACCAAAGTGCCAGGAACCTCAGCCACCAAAGCAGAGAGTCCCTGACTGGCTTACCTGAATCTGCCGATCCAGGGATAACGGAGATTTGTCCCATTTCGTCAATATCTCCTTCTGCAAGACTCTGGTGTGAAACCGGGCGTAAGATACCGCCTCAAGGGAGGCTACCATGAGGCCCAGAGCTTGCATGCAGAAATGCAGCGACGACCACCTGCGGTTCAGCAATAGTTTTACCGTGGCTCTGAGAGTCTGCAGTTTTGTCTGAAGGGAGAACACTCTCGCTTCCATGGAGTCCAGCGGTAAGCCCAGGTACTCCAATCGCTGAATCGGTATGAACACCGACCTTTTTAGGTTCAACAGCCACCCAAATTCCTGCAGGGTTTGCATGGTGATCGCCACATCCTCATTTAATTCTGAGGCTGAAGCTGCTCTGAGAAGGAGATCGTCCAGATAACCTGTGATTGCGATCCCGCGTTGTCTCAACGCCAAAATTGGAGTCAATACCATGGTAAAGATTTGGGGTGCTGAAACCAAGCCAAAAAAGGGGGAGCCACAAACTGGTAGTGGGCTTCCCCGACTCTAATTTGCAGAACCCTCTGATGCCTGAGGCATATGGGTATGTGCAGGTACGCATCCTGGAGTCCAAAGATGCCAGAGAGTCCCCTTGATGATGTGCAGTGACTACTGAGCGAACTGATTCCATTCTGAATCTCTGTACTTTAACAAAGCAATGGAGGCTATTAGGTCCAAGATTGGAGGTACCCCTTCCTTTTTGGGGACTACAAAGAGATTGGAGTAGAACCCCTTAAACCTTTCTGACTCCAGAACAGGCACTACCACCCTGCGGCTTAGAAGGTCCCTTACCGCCCCCAATGAGGCCCCCCAGCGAGCCGGGAGTAAGGGTATGCTGGAGGGGAAGAGTCTCTTTGGTGGCCAAGAGAGGAACTCTATCTTGTAGCCAGAGGAAATCAGTTTGCAGATCCATTGGTCAGATAGCTGAGAGGCCCACCGGGCTGCAAACTCCCGAAGGCGACCCCCCACCTGTATGACGGGTGGGGGCAAACCTTCATGCAGTAGCACTTTTGCTCACAGGCTTGTTAGGCTTGCGGTTCCAGGGACGCTTTTGTCCTAAAGAGGTCGTCCTGCTGGACTGGGAGCGTTTAGCCGAAGTCCCGGACAGACTAAAAAACCTCTTTTGAGCGGAAAATGAGAGCCCTCTGCCTGTGGCGTGGCTCCTTAGCCCTCCTGGCCTGTGGGAGCAAGGTACTCTTCCCACCTGTGACATTCTTAATAATGTCATCCAACGAGGCTCCAAAGAGCCGCTCACCAAGGAAGGGTAGATCCGTCAAGGCTTTTTTAGATGCCTGGTCTACCGACCAGCATTTCAGCCAAATCAGGTGCCTCAGCACCACTGCTGACACTGAAACCCTGGATAGCAGAGGAAGCGTATCCAGAGCCGCATCCCAAGCGTACTTAAGACCGTGCACTAACTGGTCTGCTAGTTCCACGCAGATGGGAGTAGCCTGCTGCTTCTCCAATTTGCGGTGCAAAATTTTGCCCTTTCAGTAAGTGTCTGCGACACAAGTGCTGTGGTCAGTACTGGTTGTATTACTGACCCTCCAACCATAAATAAGGAACGGGCCACTGCCTCAGTTCCTGCGCGTGGGGTCCTTAACCACCAGAGCCCCCTTTACCGGGATTGTGGTTACCTTATCTAACCTGGATACTGGGGGGGGTCCATGACCAGAGGAGCCGACCATTATTGCAGAAGGCTCTCCACAAGGGGGTACCGAAAGGGTCTGTTGCAGTCGCCCCCCATTCCTGTATATGAACTTATTGAAATAAGTCTGATACGGAACCACCTTAGGTGTACAAGCTGGCTTACGGGACCCAAAAGGGACCACTACTGCAGCAGAAGGACTTGCTGTATCCTGATCTTCAGGGTATCACGCACAGCTGTGATAAGTGCTACAACTAGCGATTTTCTTGCGCGGACCCAGACGGGGACTCATCCTCACTGTCCGATCGGTCCTGGTCAGCGCCATCTGAGACGACAGAGCGGGGCCCGAGTCTGCGTCAGAGCTCTCCCTGGAGGACGGGGGGGGGGGGGGGGCAGGGGCCGCTTTCTACCACCTTGCTCCCGCACACTGCCTCCACCCTGGCAACAAACGTTTTCAGGACCTCCCCTTTTTGCAGATGAGCCGGTTGCAATTGCAGGGAGTTAGGGGGAAGAAACATCAGTTTCTAAAGCCATGCTGACCCACCCTATCTGCCACCTGTTGGGGACTTAGGACAGGTGTATAGTCCCACCTTCCTAGCTGCTGTAGGCTGAGGGGCCCCCGCCACAGGACTCACCACCCTGACCGAGTTCTGCGCCATTCAGCTAGTCGTGCCTGTGTCCTGTGTCAGCCCCCAGGTGTCTGTGAGAAGAAACCGCGCTGTTCTGAGCCTCAGGGACCAGCGTTGGGCAAACAAAATGAGCTGGGCTACAACAAAGTGGCTGCAGAGCGTCCAGTATAAGGACATAATCACAGGGAACATTGCTGCCGAACTACAGTAAAATAGTTCCTGACCATGCTTCTCCCTGAGTCACACCAAACATGGCCGCCAAACAACTGTACACAGAAGGACAGTGAAAAAACACAGAGAAAATGATGGCAGAACAACGCTATGGTGATCAGCATGTGCAGACCTCCAGACACCCAGCGGGGAGACAACAGACACCCAGGGGCACAGCCACCCAGCGCAGCCCCCCACCCAAGGTAAGAGCCCCCCCAGGGGACCCTATCTATATGGCACACACATGGCTCAGCAGCCCATGCAGCATCCCCCACAGGGGGGTGGAGGGGAGATATGGACAGAGAGAAAATAGAGGGATGAGAGGGACCCCCAAATCGACCTCTCAGGGAATGCCCTGCTGCTCAGCCCTACCGAGGCAGGGAGAGCTGTACTTACCATTCCAGACAAGCTGGGGCACACTGTGACTCAGACATCAGTAGCCCGGTCATATGTGTGCCCCGTGGCAGACCCAGCGCGCAGCTATGGTCTGCACGCGCTCGCTGGCCAGGCTGGGGAGACTACAAGGATAAGGGTATCCAGCCTGTCACCCAGCCGGCTGTTGATAGATCTTAATCTTGCGCAAAAGACAAAACTTCTGCAAAAAAATCCCAGGACCGGTGGTCCCGCAGGGTTCCTAGGTCCATCTTCTTCACTAGGCAGAAAAAAAACTGAGGCTGCAGGAAGCAGGCTGGGGGGTTGTTACTGAAGGGACCGCCCCTTGGGTGGAAATAGAAAGTTCTGTTTTTTGTACATGTTAACATGTTCTGCCTAGTCCTCTCCTAAAGGTGGTGTAACAAACCTGATGGTCAAGAATAAAGGAGCTGTGTCAGTGAATGAAAGAGAAATTCTGTTTTTTATTTTCCTTGCATGTCCGCCTTGGATCTACAGTGACTGCACTTCCAAGTGCAATTTCAGTGCATTTGTAGTGCAAAGTGGATTTGCCTTTCATAAATAACCCTCATTGTGTCCATCATGTCCTTTAGACCCAATGGTGTGTAATCAGTGCACCCACCACGGCCAGGGCCGCTGATAGAAATCATGGGGCCCTGTACAGCCTACCTGACAGGGCCCCCTTCAGCTCCACCCCTGGCTCCGCCTGTGGCCCCTCCCCAGACCCCGCCTTGAAACTGTCTCTGCAGCACATTACGGCATTGGCGGCATGGGTCACACTGTCTCTGCAGGCAGCACATGCAGTATGGGCCATAACGCATGTGCTACCTGCAGACAGTGCCACCCATGCCACCAATGCCATATTATGCTGCAGACAGTGCCACCCATTACACTAATGCCATAATGCATGTGCTGCCTGCCGACAGTGCCACCCATGCCATATTGTGCTGCAGACAGTGCCACCCATGCAGCACATTACGGCATTGGCAGCATGGGTGGCACTGTCTGCAGACAGCACATGCGTTGTGGCCCATACTGCATGTGCTGCCTGCAGAGACAGTGCCATCCATGCCACCAATGCTGTAATGTATAAATGCTGCTGCAGTAGTAGTAGATCTTGAATCCCCCCCCCAAGCAAGCACACACCTGTTAGACGGGTCCCAGGAGTCACTTTCTCCCTGATCCTGCTGCCTGGACTGGAGTGTCCACAAACTATCTGATTCAGATGCCAGCTGCTTCTTTTTTTTCTCCCGCCGGCGCCGCCACTCTCCTCACTGCTTCTACTCTCAGGCAGAGTGGGGAACAGAGCAGAGGGGGAGGAATCACTCCGCGGCGCCAGGGAAGACACTACAGAGTGCGCGCTGGCCAGCATGAGGAGTGGGCAAAGAGACATTCTGACATACGTCCGTGCCCAAAATAGGAGAAATAGTCCCTCTCCCTGCCGCCACCTATGTCGTAAAAAAATTAATTAAAAAGTGTGGGGGGGGGGGGGTGTTGGGGGTTGTGTGTGAAGCAGTCGTGATAGGTAGCCAGGGGGGGGGGGGGGCGATGTTAGGTCATGGTGGCTGGACGAGTTTTTTTTTTTTACATTACATTAATTCGTTTTCTGTTAAGGTTGCCCGGGCCCCCCTGCTGGTTGGGCCCGGTACAACAGGGCCAGTTGTACTGGCCTATCAGCGGCCCTGACCACGGCTAAAACCACAGCCTCTTACCAGATCGTTAGACCCCAAATGGTCTAACAAGGCATGAAGCTGCATGGATCTTGCTTCAAGGATCTTATGGCATAGACAACACAGGTATTTTGATGTGAGACTCCACCCCAGTCCTCCTTCCTATTCTGTGTTAAACTCGACCAGAGAAAATGAGGCTCCAATAGTGTGATACTGTCAAATGTTTAATTAAAAAAAAAAACTAAAACTACAGTACTTAAAAAAACTCCAGAAGAGTAAGCACATGTAGCATAAGAAACGCTGCTGGTGCCAGCTCCAGACTGGTGTGGGAGATGTCAGCACAGGCTCTGCCTTTCCCTGATGTACGTTTCGTCTCAATAGACGTCAAGGGGATCGGCTGGTCTGGAGCCAACACCAGCAGCATTTTTAACCACTTTTCCACCCACCATATAGCAAAATGACGGTGGCAAAGTGGTTTCAATATCCTGACCGGGCATCATATGACGCAGGATATCAAGTCGCTGTGTACCCCGGGGGCGCGCATCGCTGTAATCGTTGTTGCGGTGTGTCAGATGGAAACTCTTTACCACGTGATCTGCCGTGTCCAATCACGGCTGATCATAGTGTAAACAGGAAGAGACGTTGGTCGGCTTTTCCTCACTTACGTCTCTTAGACACAAGTAAAGGAGAGCCGATCGATTATCAGTGTAGCCCCCCCCCCCCGATGATGCCCACACTGGACCACCAGGGACTCCACTAGGACCACCAGGGATGTCACCACCAGGTATGCCACCCTAGAGCACCAGGGATACCAATCAGTGCCCACAATGGATGCCAATCAGTGCCCACAATGGGCATCACTGATTGGCAGGCATTATTGTTTGGCACTAATTGGCATCCATCCGTACCATCAATAAGTGTATATCAGTTGCTCTATCAGTGCCCATCAGTTCCCATCCATGCCGCCTATCAGTGCCACCTATGTGTACCCATCAGTGCCGCCTTATCAGTGCCTGTCAGTGCAGCCTCATCAGTCCCCATCAGTGAAGGAGAAAACGTACATATTTACAAAGTTTTGTAACAGAAACAAACAAAAAACATTTTTTTCACAATATTTTTGGTCTTTTTTTTTATTTAGCAGAAAATAAAAATCCCAGAGGTGATCAAATACCACCAAAAAAAAAGCTCTATTTGTGGGAACAAAATGATACAAATTTAGTTTGGGTTCAATGTAGCATGACAGCGCAATTGTCATTCAAATTGCGACAGCGCTGAAAGCTGAAAATTGGTCTGGGCAGGAAGGTGTACAAGTGCCCTGTATTGAAGGGTTTAATGTTACATGTGCTTACTCTTCTGGAGTTTAGTAAGTAGTTTTCAGTTGTTTATTTTAAATTAAACATTTGACGGGTATCACATTATTGGAGTCTCGTTTTCTCTGCTCGGGTTTAACACAGAATAGGAAGGAGGACTGGAGTGGAGTCTCAGAACACCGCCTGTGTTTTCTATGCCATAAGATCCTTGAAGCAAGATCCATGCAGCTTCATGCCTTGGTAGACCACCTATAATTTGGGATCTAACGATCTGGTAAGAGGCTGTGGTTTTAGAAAAATCAATGGTAAATCAATGGTTCCCTATGAGAGCCGTCTTAACTGGTCCGACTTTGAAAAGGTTCCTGCACTACTTTGGTCCTACTTCAGCCCATTGAATACAACTGAAGTGGGATAAAAGTAGGATCCTTGCCCTAACCATCCAACTTGTGACATCCAACATGGTGATTGCAGCCGCAGTAAAAGGCAATTATCTCACACTGGAATTGTTTTGATTGGTCAAAGGACAAGTCAGACTATCTGAAAGTCAGAGCAAAATCTTATCTTGTTCATTCAAGTAGGATGGAAGTAGGACCGAAGTTGCAGGGCAAAGGATGACGGTAGTGTTGTACCAGTGTGAACCCGGACTTACTGGTGGTGGGCTCACTGATTACACACCATTGGGTCTACTCTAAAAGACACGATGTCTTCTTTTTATTGAATTTATATGTATATGGACTTGATTATCGTTTTAATCACTAGTTCACGGCTTTGGTGATCACAATAACTTGCACTAAAGGAGAAGCACCTGATTAAGATTAATTGGTCTATATTTTTTTTTTTACAGTTTTTGGATATTCACACATAGCGTAACAATATTAGGTTTAGTTTATATAGATACAACATGGAGAGATGTTCTTGTATTGCACTGCATATGTATTTTTTTATTTTGCCCTGACATAAACTTTAGCCTGTGCCTGCTTTATCCAAACCCAAATAAATCATTCTGGCTGGCGTTGGGCTTTAAGTGAAACCTTTAGGCAAAACAATTTTTTTGGCAGGAAAGCTAATTGTTTACATCAGATTTTGGCCTACTGTCATGAGTTTGTACTCAGTGTCCCTCAGGTACATGAATGCTGCCCTCCAGATTCAGGCAGACGGTTTCCTAATCCAGTGGTTCTCAACCCTGTCCTCAAGTACCCCCAACAGGCCATGTTCTGGGAAATTCTCTTAGATAAAACAGCTGTCCAAAATACCAAGCCATTGACTCTGATTTAAAGCATATGTGCACTTTCTTGAGGACAAGGTACTTGAGGGTACTTGGCAGGGTACTTGAGGACAGGGTTGAGAACTACTGCCCTAAGTGAATCTTCCAGATCCTCAGTGAAACCCCTCTTTTAGCTTCAAAGAGTTTGTAGCAGGATAGGCCTCCAACTGTACGCGGATGGGACCTCGTTGATCACAAGCAGAATCTTCAGCTGACCTAGCTAGAAGGGCAGCGGCCCTTCTGGCTAGGAACCTCTCCTCCTGGGAAAATAACTCTGCTCTCTCAGGCTTCAAACACTCCACCCAGGGATTGGCTGGACAGGACCGTTTTTAAGGCATGGCAAAAGGGGCAGCTGCCCTGGGCCCTGTCATTGTTGTGGGGCCCAAAGCAGCTGCCTCAATACTTGTCAACTATCTCAGTTTAAATTTCCTTGTCTCTTGCTGTGCCCCAATATCTCAGTGTGAAATGCTGCTACTAATGCTGCCCCGCTCTGACCTATTGTTGTGTACAGATGACTCACCTGCAGACCCTGTGTTTACATGTAAATAACCGGCATTGATATGTAAATAGTAGCAGCATTCATATGTAAATTTCTGCATAGATATGTAAATAAAGGCGGCATCCATATGTATAGAACAGGGATATGCAATTAGCGGACCTCCAGCTGTTGCAGAACTACAATTCCCATGAAGCATAGCAAGACTCTGACAGTCACAAGCATGACACCCAGAGGCAGAGGCATGATGGGACTTGTAGTTTTGCAACAGCTGGAGGTCCGCTAATTGCATATCCCTGGTATAGAATGACCCCTGGAGTGAGGAGATGATGTGCTGTAACCTCTAGCAACGAATCAGTGAGCAGTATTACTGTACAGTAATCTCAACAAGCAGAAATCATGTGCTGTAACCTCTAGCAACGAATCAGTGAGCAGTATTACTGTACAGTAATCTCAACAAGCAGAAATCATGTGCTGTAACATCTAGCAGCTAATCAGTGAGCTGTAATGTGTGCTGTAACCTCTAGCAACCAGTCAGTGAGCGGTAATGATACACTGTAACCTCTTGCAACCACTCGTAATAGCTGCCTGATCTGATTCAATAAACTGATTTTGAGTCTAGCTGTTATTTATTGTATGTCTCAGAGCAAGTGGAGAGCAAAACTGCATGGGGGGGCCCCAAGAAAAGTTTTGCCCAGGATCCAATCAATATTAAAGACGGCCCTGTGGCTGGAGCTACATAAAAATTCAGGCTGCTCATTTGACTCTCCCACACACTACATTCTGGAAACCTCCAGAAGACAGAAGGAATTAAGCAATCAAACCTGCAGTCTGCAGAGGCCAGAGGAACACAAAATAATCACAAGCTGCTCACTGAACACAGGGGAACCACAAGATCTAAAATTTCCTAACCTTATTAGCAACCTATCTGGGATGGTGCTACACCAGCAAAACAATCCCAGGCCATAACATTTCCACCAGCATGCTCTATGGCAGGGGTCTCCAAACTTTCTAAACAAGGGGCCAGTTTACAGTCCTTCAAATTTTAGGGGGGCCAGACTGTGGCCATTGGGAGTAGAAAAGGTCCCGACATCGGTGAGAAAAAAATAAAGGTTCATCATTTGTCTCACTGGGAGGAATTGTGCCCCATCGTTGGTGTTGTTGGGCCCCATTATTGGTGTCGGTGGGAGGAATTGTGCCCCATCATTGGTGTCATTGGACCCCATCATTGGTGTCATTCTGAGAAATTGTGTCCCTTCATTGGTGTGGGTGGGGGGGAATTATGTCCCATTGTTGGTATCAGTGGATGAAACCGTGCCCCAAGGGCCGCATAAAAGCAAGCAAAGGGCCGCATCTGGCCCCCGGGCCGCAGTTTGGAGATCCCTGCTCTATGGGTATGAGGATCTTCTCCTGGAACAATGGTTTTGGTTTGTGCTAAACATGTCTACTATTACTGTGGCCAAACAACTCTATCTTTGACGCATCAGTCCACAGCACATTCTTCCAGAACGTCTGGCATTTGCCTAAATGTTCAAATTGCAAACTTTCATCCTACCCTAATGTTCGTTTGAGACAGCAAAAAAACGTTTTCCTGACAGACCTTTCGTGCAAGTTAAATTGATTGTAGATGCATACATGTAGGGCAGGCAGGTGACACTCCCTCCATGTTCACCTCCTCGTTGGTGTGGGTCATATGGAAGGCTTGGGTTCTTCTGGGCTACATTAGGCACCTTGTTACAGGGTCACTTTACACACACACATACGGGATATCAATACTTTACTGAACGTACACCATAGGCCTGCACACTGGGTGTGCCGGATGTGCCTGGGCACACCCCAGGGCTTTTTTTATCTGTCAAAATGTGTGAGAACTCTTTTTTTCCCTCACCTCTGCTAATTGACACTGGTGGCTGCAAGTGTGACTCTTTATCATTTGGATGTGCAACTCCTGTGGGAACTGCAGCCACTGGCTGCGGAGTAAGCAGGCAGTCTGCCGCATTTTGCGATGCTGACTCTGGCTACAGCATCCCTGACAGCTGAATATCACTCCACCGCCCGCTGTCGGGGATGTAGCATGTGAACTTCAGAGACAGCATCAGATAATTCCTGACTGCTTACACCACAGCTGTGGCTGCAGTCCTCGCAGGAGTTACCCACCATCCTATGCCCTGTGTTGCCAGAAGACGGCTTGCTGTACTCCTCTCTGACGCAGCATTCGGGGGAAAAACGTCTCTCTCTCCTCGGGTTCCTGTCTGGCTGAGTCGGAGCTCCAGTACAGGCGAGCGGAGCGCAGGAAGAGATCATCGCAGTGCAGCCCCCCGATCACTTCCCAGCACACAGCACCGCTCTCCCTGGGGATGACTGAAGATCTCAGAGGAAAGGCGGTAGCCTTTACCTGTGAAAACTCACCTTCCCTGCCTTTTCCACTATACAATTCTGTGCTGTAAACCTGCCCTGCACTTTGTAGGTTTACTGAAAGAGAAAGTAACATTCTTGAACAGGTTATAGGAAATCCTGGGACTTCTGAGGGGCTACATAAATGTATTCCATATACACATTATATCCTGTTAAAACCATTTTTAACCACTTTGCGCTGGGTGGACGTCCTGGGACGGCCTCGACTTTCCGGGGTTATATCTGAATGATGCCTGAGGCTACAGGCATTTTCAGCCGGCGATTCCCTGCACCATAAGAATGATCATAGTGGCTGTTCCACCGTTTGATCGTTCTTACGGGCGGCGGGAGGGGACGCCCCCTCCTGCCGCACTCCGGTGCTTCTACCGACTCACCGCTTCCATCGGTGAGTCGGACACAGGATCCGCCGGCCCCCGGATGGTGATTATAGAGATTCTTTGCTAAAAAAACATATATAATGTTTGGGGTTCTATGTAATTTTCTAGCAAAAAAATTATGAGTTTTACATGTAGGAGAGAAATGTCAGAATTGGCCTGGGCGTGAAGTGGTTAAAAACATACAGTGTGCGTGTATACAGAATACATCTATGTAGCACCTCAGAAGTCCCAGGAATTTCTAACCTATCAAAAAAATCTTAGCATAATAACATAGCTCCCAACTGTCCCTGATTTCGAGGGACTGTCCCTGATTTGGAGCAATGTCCCTCTGTCCCTCTTTCCTCCTCATTTGTCCCTCATTTTGGTCTGATCTGTATAGTTGAACATAAAATGCACTTTTTATCTTTCAAAAAGCGTTTCCCCACGCTAAACCTTTCATCCAAATTCTAAATTCCTGCATTTGTAAGTTTTAAAAGCCAATATAAAGGAATAGTAGTGGTAAAAAAAAAAAAAAATAAAAAAAAAAAAAGCTCTTATGGATTTAACCACTTGGGATCCGCGCTATTGCCAAATGACGGCATTAGCGCGGACCTACATTTCCGGGACGACGTCTATTGACGTCGTCCCGTGTACGAGCGGCCTGCGCGCCCCCTGAGGGGCGCGCGCGGCGCGCTCTGTGATCGGCGAGTCCATGACACTCGCCTGATCACCGATCCGTGCAAGGGGTCGATCCCGACCCCTTATCACGTGATCAGCTGTCATCCAATGACAGCTGATCATGTGATAGAACGGAGCCGGTAATCGGCTATTAAAAAAAAAAAGCCGATCACCGGCGGCCGTGATCGGGACATCAGTCCCGATCACGGCCAGCAATACAAGCAACCACCTGCCCCCTGCCAGTGCCCACCTGCCCCCCGCAGTGCCATCCTGAATAAAAGTAAGTGCCCCCCGTCAGTGCCCCCCGTCAGTGCTCATAGTGCCCACAGTGCCACCCCACAGTGCCACCCACAGTGCCCACAATCTGCCTCAAAGGTGCTGCACCCCAGTGCCGCCCAGCAGTGCCGCCCATCAGTGCCCAGCAGTGCCGCCCATCAGTGCCCAGCAGTGCCACCTATCAGAGCCACCTATCAGTGCCACCTATCAGTGCCCATCAGTCCCATCTATCTGTGGTACCTATCAGTGCCCATCCGTGCCACCAATCCGTGCCACTTATCCGTGCCACCCATCCATGCCATCTTATCTGTGCCCATCTTTGCCCATCAGTGCCGCCTTATCTGTGCCCATCGGTGCCGCCTTATCTGTGCCTATTAGTGCCGCCTTAACTATGCCTATCAGTGCCCACCAGTGCAGCCTATCAGTGCCCACCGATGCAGCCCATCAGTGCCCACCAATGCAGCCCATCAGTGCCCACCAATGCAGCCTATCAGTGCCGCCTAATCAGCGCACTTCAATGAAGGAGAAAAATGACCCGTTTGCAAAATTTTATAACAAACTATTAAAACATGATTTTTTTTTTTTTTGCATCTTTTTTTGTTTGTTTAGCAAAAAATAAAACTCCGAGCTGTAACTAAATACCACCAAAAGAAAGCTCTATTTGTGGGAAAAAAATGATAAAAATGTCATTTGGGTACAGTGTTGTATGACCGCGCAATTGTCATTCAAAGTGCATCAGCGCTGAAAGCTGAAAATTGGTCTGGGATTGAGGGGGGTTTAAGTGCCCAGTAAGCAAGTGGTTAATTAACCTTTTGTTTTGGTTAATTCCCCTTTAACAGGGTGTGGCAGGGGGCGTGTCCTATGCCTACCTATGTTCGTCTGTAGGTGTCCCTCCCATCTCAAAATGTTGGGAGGTATGATAATAAAGCGTGGGGGTCTGTATGTTAAAACAGCGCGGGGGTCCCCCCAAGGTCCATATAAGACCCTTATCCGAGCACGCAGCCCGGCCGGTCAGGAAAGGGGTGGGGACGAGCAAGCGCCCCCCCCCCCCCCCCCCGAGCCGTACCAGGCCGCGTGCCCTCAACATGGGGGGTGCTTTTGGGAAGGGGGGCCATGCGATGTTGATAAGGACAAGGGCCTCTTCCCGACAACCCTGGCCGTTAGTTGTCGGGGTCTGCGGGTGGGGGGGCTTATCGGAATCCGGGAGCCCCCTTTGATAAGGGGGCCCCCAGATACCAGCCCCCACCCAATATGAATGAGTATGGGGTACAATGTACCCCTACCCATTCACCTGTGAAAAAAATTTAAATAAAACACAACACACAAGGGTTAAAAATAATTTATTGCACAGCTCCGGGGGTCTTCTTCCGTCTTGGGGGGTCTTCTCGCTATCTTCTGCTAGCTCTTTTACTAGCGGAAGAGCCCGGCTTTCTTCTTCGCCGCCGCCCTGGGGTCTTCTTCCGACTTCGGGGGTCTTGTCCCCCTCTTCGGTTCTTCTTGCCGGGCCTCCGCTCCTTCTTCCAGCTCTTTTACTGGCGGTGGCCCGGTCTTCTGTCGCCGCTGTCTCCGCTGTCTTTGAAGCCTTCTGTTCTGAACCGAAGAGGGGGACAAGACCCCTGAAGTCGGAAGAAGACCCCCAGACGGCGGCGGCGACGAAGAAGAAAGCCGGGCTCCTCCACTAGTAAAAGAGCTAGTAAAAGAGCAGAAGATAGCGGAGGAGTCTGGCGAGAAGACGGAAGAAGACCCCGGGAGCTGTGCAATAAATTATTTTAAATCCTTGTGTGTTGTGTTTTATTTACATTTTTTTTCACAGGCGAATGGGTAGGGGTACATTGTACCCCATACTCATTCACATAGGGTGGGGGGGCCGGGATCTGGGGGCCCCCTTATTAAAGGGGGCGTCCCCGGATTCCGATAAGCCCCCCTCCCGCAGACCCCGACAACCAACGGCCAGGGTTGTCGGGAAGAGGCCCTTGTCCTCATCAACATGGGGACAAGGTGCTTTGCTGGTACGGCTCAGGAGGGGGGGGGGGGGGGGGGGGCTCGCTCGTCCCCACCCCCTTTCCTGACCGGCTGGGTAGCGTGCTCGGATAAGGGTCTGATATGGACCTAGGGGGGACACCCACGCCTTTTTTTCGGGTTGGGCTTCCCCTTTAAGTCCATACCAGGTGACGGGGCCAGCGTGCGGGAAAGTCTGTTCATTTCAAAAGTATGGCGAACTAGCACACACAGGGCCGTATTGTCCGCCGGACAGTTTTTGAGTCAAAACTACTTTCTAAGTCCGCCGGACTTTTGGGTAAAAAAAGTCCGCCGGAACCCAC
This sequence comes from Lithobates pipiens, assembly GCF_037356315.1. Classification (NCBI taxonomy): domain Eukaryota; kingdom Metazoa; phylum Chordata; class Amphibia; order Anura; family Ranidae; genus Lithobates; species Lithobates pipiens. The sequence continues at coordinate 15,290,642 of NW_027507903.1, read as the reverse complement.
ACACGAGCGGATTGTCCGGCGGACCAGAGACTTTTCCGCCGGATAGTTTGATCGTGTGTACATGGCATTACTCATAATGCACCTCTTTAATAAGTTCAGACCAGGCAGGAACAACATTGCAATACTTTGCTTGAAAAAGTGCAAAAGACGTTGGTGTTCAACATACGGAACATCATTCTACCCTACATCCTGAACCCTAACTACAGACTTGTGTCCTGCAAAGGTAATGTCCATGTGTAGTATGTAATCCATTAGTGGCAGTCTCCAGCAGCTGGTGCCTTCAGGGTGAACCCCCAAGTTTGAAGTCTCCATAAGCAGGCTGTAATGAGCGACATCCTCCTACTCCTACGGGTCTCTTCGTCCGTCTCCATCCCTTACCGTATCACAGCTCAAGGCTGCACTGGATCAGTATTGAGCTCTTTTCCACACAGGCCTCAAAACTCTACTCTGAATCCCCAACTCTGCGTGCTGGAACACTGACCCAATTTATATGTCACAGGGCAAGTGGGCCGGACCTAGAGCGGAACCCACCAAAAGCCTAAAGGTGTCAACTCCCCCCTTCCCGGCCTGGACATCACTTAACCAACTGGCTGAACTTTTCAACTTGCCTGCATACAGTCAGGGGAGGGCTGGCAGCCTTAGGCCTCGGGGGGAGTCCAGTCAAGTGGCCCACTGAACCACCAAATCAGCTCCCCGTCCATGCCCTAGTTTTTTCAATGCAGCCTCATCAATGCCCATCAAAGCAGCCTCACCAGTGCCCATCAGCTCAGCATCATCAGTGCAACCTGAAATTCTAAAAAAGTTTGTGGGAGAAGGGGAAAAGAGAGGGAAAAGAGAAACGAACCTTCGACAAAAGACCTCAGAGAACAGTGTTGGTTCTATTGGACTTTTTAGGCAGAATTAAAAATAAATAACCATATGGTTATTTATTTTTATTTCTGCCTAAAAAGTCCAATAGAACCAACACTGTTCTCTGAGGTCTTTTGTGTGAAGGTTCGTTTCTCTTTTCCCTCTCTTTTCCCCTTCTCCCACAAACTTTTTTAGAATTTGAAGTTATGACCAGGACGTGGCAATTGTTTTTTTGACTTTTTTGAGTGTATCCGCAGATACCACCCTGTGATAGATACACACCCCTATTTTAATCAGTGCAACCTGATCAATGCCCATCAATGCAGCCTCACCAGTGCTCATCAGCTCAGCCTAATCAGTGCAGCCTCCTCGGTGCTCATCAAGTGGTCTCACCAGTTCCCATCAATGCAGCCTCACCAGTGTCCATCAATACAGCCTGATCAGTGCCCATCAATGCAGCTTCATCAGTGCCCATCAATGTGATCTCACCAGTTCCCATTAATGCGGCCTCACTAGTGCCCATCAATGCAGCCTGATCATTGCCCATCAGTGCAGCCTCATCAGTGCTTATCAATGCGGCTTCACTAGTGCCCATCAATGCGGCCTCACCAGTGCCCATCAATGCAGCCTGATCAGTGCCTAATAATGCAACCTCACCAGTGCCCATGAGTGCCCAGCAATACAGCCTCTCCAGTGCCTATCAATGTGACCTGATGACTGGGGGAGGGTAAATGGGGTGTATAGGGGGGAGATGGGATGTGGGGGTGTCATGGTCTCTTAACTGGCAGCTCAGCAGGTCCAATGAATGCCACAGGCTCCTGGTCCTATGGTCAAGTTGCAGCCTGAGCCAGTCACGAGCATCCCGAATCCCTGATGCACCCTGCCTCTGAATGCCTCCAAGACTACAACTCCCGGAATGCAACAGCGGCCGTGCCCCCAGGTCCCCCCCCACCCTGACTTCCTAGAGAAGGAAAAAAAATGTCAGCAGCCGCTGCGTCCTGCCCTTTTTCAACATAATTTAGGGCGGCCTGGGGGGGGGGGAATTGCCACCCTGCCCCCCGGCCCAGGCCCGCCCCTGCATATAGTACACTTTGACACTAACTGTTACAAGAGTGACCTGCAGCCCACAATTAGATTTTGGGGTTCTTGGATCCTTCTTTTAGCATCATTAGTCAGCTGTTTGAATTTGCTTAGCCGGCTGCTCCTGGACTACTTTGTTGTTTGAAATCTATGCCAGTTGTAGATGATTTTGCATGATGATTTTTTAACTTATAGGCATACACAACCATTTTCTCGAGGGCCTTAGAAAAGCTCTTTTAAACTTGGCATGATGACAATATACACATCCATAGTAAAGAGAACACTGGAGCCCAGATACATGAGGGATAAATACCATCTGCATACTCCCCTTAACCAGAAAAGGCAGCAGCCACGGATGACAAATGTAATTCATACGGCAATAATTCTCTGTTCCGTTTGGTGGGCACCATCTCTCACCGGACACAATCCATTCAAGTGACCGGGACCCATTGGGACCACTCTGCAATGCATGCAGTTGTAGCACGATTATGCAATATTTAGGGGGTTAGGAAGTGTCCTATTGCCTCCTCACTGCCCGTCAAATGCCTCTGAAAAGTGATTGTAACGCGGATCGCTTTTCAAAGGTGTGACAATCTTTGCCACCTGTGTAAAAAAGCCCAAATAGAGCATTTTTGTGCCCTTTCGAGTGTCTTTTTGACAGCTACAGATCCATTTAGACCAACGATTTGCGAATATTACTTAAATAAGGTTATAAGTGACTCGCTTTGTATTTGTGTATCTATTCCGTTCCCCGGCTTTAAAGGAGCCACAGGGAAATGTCCCCTTTTATATTTGACATTAGCGGGAGTCTGACATGTTCTGAGTTGTTGGAAGCAATGTTTTATTTTAACAAGAGGAACATGTGTAGGAGGAAGAGCAGAGCATGCGACTTCACAGAGTGCGCTGGACTGTGTTAGAAGTGGCAATTTTGTTAACAAAACAACCCCTATAACAGAGGCCAGTGTATGATAACATGCAACGCAAACTTTCCCAATTCCTGCGTTATCTTTTCCGTGAGATTAATTTGTTCTCAGCCTAGACTTCCGGATGTTCTGCGAGTTCACTGCTCCCTCTTTGTGAACTTCTTGAAGATTTTCCCAGCACCTTCGACTTACCAGTAGGGACAATGCTCTCCTTTCAAATAGTTTTCCTAAATCGAAATTCCATCTGGAAGGCAGATTTCCAAATGTAAGGCAGAACAGTGAACGTATCGCCTATGTAAATAATGTTTAACACCTATTTTATTCAATTAGGTTCCCGCAGGTTCTTAAACTAGAGCTCCGCTAATCTCTACTTGTAAACTGATAGGCTAAGAAAATCTGCGGTTATGGCTGCCTAAAGACATTAGACTAACAAAATCACCTTCTTCAAAACAAGAGTTTTTGCTATAAGCCAAAGGGAGAGGGCAAGTATTGTCGGTATTTGCCCCTCTCAGGGGAAATATTTGTCTTCATTAGTGATGGCCGAACGGTTCGCCCGGCGGTCGTTTCGCGGCGAATTTCCGACATTCGCGGTCCGCACGTTCGAACGCCTTTTTCCGTCGTTCGCCGCGGCGGACTTACGTGTTTAATGTATACAAGAACTTTAACCTTTGGTGACACGTTTATCATGTGATACAGGACAGCCAATTGAGACATGACAGCACATGGACACTTGTACATTCCCCCTAACCTATAAATACACCCGATCCGGTGGCCATTTTACATTCTTTCTTCTGTTAAGATAGGGACAGGTTCCTGTGTGGAGTAGGGAGAGATAAACCACTAGCTATTTGGTACACAAAAGTTCTTTTCAGGACTGGTATAGGTGTTAGGTGTTGATAGGTTTGCTGTGCTGCTGATTCTTGCAGCAGCCTGAGTGTCTTTTGTTAGTTTAGAGAAAGGGAAAGGACGGTGTATGCTACAGGGACAGCCAGATTAGTCTTTCATCATCATCATCATCATCATCATCATTAGCTGTTACTATCAAGGTCCACAAAAGAGCTGTTCCAGTAACCACTAATCGTTCTCTTTTTTTGCCAATTTGTATAGGGACAGGAAGGAAGCAGTGTTGTCAGGCAGTGAGGGTAATTTTAAAGACTTGCTGTTATTATTAGTTCCACAAAGGTTCTTTTCAGGACTGGTATCAGTGGTACAGTAATAGGCTTGTACATGTATAATATTCTTTCTTCCAAATATAGAAAGGATATTATACTTGACTGCTGCCCTTCTGCTGCAGTCTGCTAAACATTCACAACTCACTTGTTCCACAAAAGTTCTTATAAGGACTGGTAACTTGGTATAGGGTGCTACGGTACATAGGCTTGAGTGCGGTACAGTCTGCTGTTCTGTAAGGACCGCTATCGGTCCACAATAGATAGGGTTGACGTGCACCACTGCTGACCGCTGCCCTATACTGCAGCAGTCCTTCAGCGGTATAGGGACTGACGTACAGTCTGCTAATCACTAACACACAACCTGCTTGTTCCACAAAAGTTCTTATAAGGACTGGTAACTTGGTATAGGGTGCTACGGTACATAGGCTTGAGTGCGGTACAGTCTGCTGTTCTGTAAGGACCGCTATCGGTCCACAATAGATAGGGTTGACGTGCACCACTGCTGACCGCTGCCCTATACTGCAGCAGTCCTTCAGCGGTATAGGGACTGACGTACAGTCTGCTAAACACTAATACACAACCTGCTTGGTCCACAAAAGTTCTTATAAGGACTGGTAACTTGGTATAGGGTGCTACGGTACATAGGCTTGAGTGCGGTACAGTCTGCTGTTCTGTAAGGACCGCTATCGGTCCACAATAGATAGGGTTGACGTGCACCACTGCTGACCGCTGCCCTATACTGCAGCAGTCCTTCAGCGGTATAGGGACTGACGTACAGTCTGCTAAACACTAATACACAACCTGCTTGGTCCACAAAAGTTCTTATAAGGACTGGTAACTTGGTATAGGGTGCTACGGTACATAGGCTTGAGTGCGGTACAGTCTGCTGTTCTGTAAGGACCGCTATCGGTCCACAATAGATAGGGTTGACGTGCACCACTGCTGACCGCTCACCTATACTGCAGCAGTCCTTCAGCGGTATAGGGACTGACGTACAGTCTGCTAATCACTAACACACAACCTGCTTGTTCCACAAAAGTTCTTATAAGGACTGGTAACTTGGTATAGGGTGCTACGGTACATAGGCTTGAGTGCGGTACAGTCTGCTGTTCTGTAAGGACCGCTATCGGTCCACAATAGATAGGGTTGACGTGCACCACTGCTGACCGCTGCCCTATACTGCAGCAGTCCTTCAGCGGTATAGGGACTGACGTACAGTCTGCTAAACACTAACACACAACCTGCTTGGTCCACAAAAGTTCTTATAAGGACTGGTAACTTGGTATAGGGTGCTACGGTACATAGGCTTGAGTGCGGTACAGTCTGCTGTTCTGTAAGGACCGCTATCGGTCCACAATAGATAGGGTTGACGTGCACCACTGCTGACCGCTGCCCTATACTGCAGCAGTCCTTCAGCGGTATAGGGACTGACGTACAGTCTGCTAAACACTAATACACAACCTGCTTGGTCCACAAAAGTTCTTATAAGGACTGGTAACTTGGTATAGGGTGCTACGGTACATAGGCTTGAGTGCGGTACAGTCTGCTGTTCTGTAAGGACCGCTATCGGTCCACAATAGATAGGGTTGACGTGCACCACTGCTGACCGCTCACCTATACTGCAGCAGTCCTTCAGCGGTATAGGGACTGACGTACAGTCTGCTAATCACTAACACACAACCTGCTTGTTCCACAAAAGTTCTTATAAGGACTGGTAACTTGGTATAGGGTGCTACGGTACATAGGCTTGAGTGCGGTACAGTCTGCTGTTCTGTAAGGACCGCTATCGGTCCACAATAGATAGGGTTGACGTGCACCACTGCTGACCGCTGCCCTATACTGCAGCAGTCCTTCAGCGGTATAGGGACTGACGTACAGTCTGCTAAACACTAATACACAACCTGCTTGGTCCACAAAAGTTCTTATAAGGACTGGTAACTTGGTATAGGGTGCTACGGTACATAGGCTTGAGTGCGGTACAGTCTGCTGTTCTGTAAGGACCGCTATCGGTCCACAATAGATAGGGTTGACGTGCACCACTGCTGACCGCTCACCTATACTGCAGCAGTCCTTCAGCGGTATAGGGACTAAGAGTTTTGTCACAGGGTCATTTAAAAAATGACATGCAGAGGAAGAGGCAGGCCCTTCCGCAGGGGTGGTAGGGGTAGGGCAGGAGCAACAGGCTTGAGCCAAAGTGGGAAGTTGCAGAAGGTGCGTTCAATTACTTTAAAGGATGCACCAGACTTGGTTGAGTGGCTCGCTCAGCCTTACTCTTCTGCACCCTCCTCATCCTCTCGATCTGCACCCTCTTCTTCACTCTCTGCTATGTGCACCCCCAAAGACACTACCACCAACAACACGACCACCACCACCACCACCACATACCTTCCGCTTGAGTCACTGGAATTATTTTCCGATCCATATCAAGAGGACATTTCTGATGCGCAGCCACTCTTGGTATTGGATCAGGAAGAGGAGGTAGCAACAAGCGCTACTCAGCAGTCTGACGCCAGTACCCAGATCAGCCCAAGGAGGAGGTTGGTCCCCGGTGTTGCTGCCTACTCTACTTATAGCGGTGGGGAAGGTGACGTTGATGATGACGTGTCTAGTGATGTCACGTGGGTGCCCACAAGAGAGGAAGAGGAGGGGAGTTCAGAGGGAGATATGGACCAGCAGATAGGGAGGAGAAGCAGCAATGACTTACATTGCACAGCAGGGACAAAGCAGACTGCAAATGTATCAGGAGCGAGTCATCGACCATGTACGGTCACATCTGGCGCTCCCAGGACACCGGCACATGGCTCCGCAGTGTGGGCTTTTTTTAACGTGTCCGCTGCTGACAATAGCGTTGCCATCTGCAATCTTTGCAGTCAACGCGTTAGTCGCGGTAAGCCCAATACTCACCTAGGGACGACCGCCTTAAGAAGGCACATGAGCAGCCATCACCGAGCCCAGTGGGAGCAACGGAACACACAAAGCCACACTGCAGGCTCTCACCGTCCAGCCTCGTCTTCTACTTCTCCTTCTCCTCTCTCCTCACAATTGTCCTCCACTCCACCTTCCATCACGCCAAGCTCACATTTTTCTGCAAAAAGGCAGGCTTCCGTGGGCCTAATGTTTGAGCGTAAAAAAATGATGACGCCGGATAACCCTCTTGCCCAACGGTTGGCGGCTGGCTTGTCAGAACTCATAGCCCGCCAACTACTGCCATATAAACTGGTGGACTCGGAGGCCTTTCGCAAATTTGTGGCCATTGGAACACCACAATGGAAGGTCCCAGGAAGGAAGTATTTCTCAGAGAAGGGCATCCCAGAGCTATATGGCCATGTTCAGCGGCAAGTGAATGTATCTCTGGCACACAGTGTCGGTGCCAAGATACATCTGACCACAGACACGTGGTCTAGCAAACACGGGCAGGGAAGGTATATCAGTTTTACTGCCCACTGGGTGAACCTTCTGACGGCCGTCAAGCATGTAACCCGTGGCACCCGTGTAGATTTGGTTTTACCGCCACGGATTGCATGCAGGCCTGACTCTTCTTCTCCTCCTCCTACTCCATCCTCCTCCCTCTCCTCCTCAGCTGCCTCCTCCTTTTCCGCTGCTAGCGTCTCTTCCACTGCACCGCCCAAGCTCCCCAGAACCTATTCCACATGCCAGGTGAGACGTTGCCATGCCGTGCTGCGTCTGTTGTGCCTGGAAGCAAAGAGCCACACTGGCCCGGCACTCCTTTCAGCTTTGCGTTCACAGGCAGATGAGTGGCTAACACCGCTCAATTTGACAGTTGGTAAAGTGGTGTGTGACAACGGTGCCAATCTGCTTAGCGCATTGAAACAGGGCAAAATCACGCACGTGCCGTGCATGGCACACGTCTTAAACTTGGTCGTGCAGCGATTCCTTGTCAAATACCCTGGGGTCCAGGACATCTTGCGGCAGGCAAGGAAAATCTCGGCCCATTTCAGAAGATCTTACACGGCCATGGCTCGCCTTGCTGACATTCAGCGGCGACACCATCTGCCGGTCAGACGTCTTATTTGCGATTGCCCGACGCGATGGAACTCAACCTTCTATATGCTTGATAGGCTGCTCCAGCAGAAACGTGCAGTTAACGTCTACCTGTATGAACTCTGCGAAAGAAACGGTTCTGGGGAGCTGGGTTTTTTTTCACCGCGCCAGTGGCTGCTCATGCGCGACACATGCAGACTTCTGCGGCCATTTGAGGAGATCACCAAACTGGTCAGTCGCAGCCATGGCGCCATCAGTGACATGGTACCTTATGCCTTCTTTCTGGAGCGTGCATTGCGTCGTGTCATTGATCAGGCTGTGGAGGAGCAGGAGCGGGAAGATGAGGAAGTCGCAATGCTGGATGAATTCCCAGGGGGGGCTACTCTATCTGAGACAAGTCAACAACAGGAGTCTGATGAGGAGTCAGAGGAGGATGGTGCCGGGGCGGATGAGCAGGAGCAAGAAGAGCATGCTTTAAACCTTTCTGGGATCCCTGTTGTGCGAGGATGGGGAGAGGAGAATGAAGAGGACGACATTATCCTGGATGATGAGCAGGAGCCAGGCCACCACACCGCTTCCACTTTAGTGCAAATGGGGGCCTTCATGCTCCAGTGTTTTAATAGGGACCCCCGTATAAAAAGCATGAGGGTCAAGGACCAGTACTGGGTGGCAACGTACTTAGACCCCCGGTACAAACACAAAATGGCGGAAATGTTACCGCCGTCGCAGAGGGCTGTCAGAATGCAGCACTTCCAGGCCTTGCTTCGAGAAATGCTGCATTCTGCTTTTGCGTGCGCTGGCAGAGGAGCAATTCCCACTCCCAGAGAAGGATTTGCGGGTACCAATCCAACAGCGCCTGCAAGAAGAGGCCGGTTTGAAGATGTGTTGGTGACTTCGGATATGAGGTCATTCTTTCAGCCGACCCATCGACAGGTGTCATCCGGATCCAGCATCAGGGAACGCCTAGACCGTCAGGTGTCCGACTACATTGGGTTAACGGCCGATGTGGACGCTCTGAGGAGTGATGAACCCCTAGACTACTGGGTGGGCAGGCTTGACCTCTGGCCAGAGCTTGCCCAATTTGCAATCGAACTGTTGGCTTGCCCCTCATCCAGTGTCCTGTCCGAAAGGACGTTCAGCGCAGCAGGGGGGATTGTGACCGATAAGCGTACTCGCCTAGCTCACCACAGTGTTAACTACCTCACATTTCTAAAAATGAATGAGGCATGGATCTCGGAGGAATTCAACACATGTGATCAGTAGACCATGTATATGTCTATAAACAATTTTTGGAATCAAGCACACAGACCTTCTTAATTCATTTGGCTCACTTCCCTGACCCAAAAAAGCACACCGTACTATATGCCCCTACCCTCCTCTTTGAAGAGGTTGAGCGGTGTCATATTTCTACTGGGGCTGCTTATTATGAGGGGTTCCCACCATCCCTGTGCTGTGCTGACTTCCTCCTGGGTGTTCTTATTATGAGGGGCTCCCACCATCCCTGTGCTGTGCTGACTTCCTCCTGGGGGTTCTTATTATGAGGGGATCACACCATCCCTGTGCTGTGCTGACTTCCTCCTGGGGCTGCTTACGGTGCTGCTGTCAGCGCTGTATGTCACGGAGCTGCTGTCAGCGCTGTATGTCACGGAGCTGCTGTCAGCGCTGTATGTCACGGAGCTGCTGTCAGCGCTGTATGTCACGGAGCTGCTGTCAGCGCTGTATGTCACGGAGCTGCTGTCAGCGCTGTATGTCACGGAGCTGCTGTCAGCGCTGTATGTCACGGAGCTGCTGTCAGCGCTGTATGTCACGGAGCTGCTGTCAGCGCTGTATGTCACGGAGCTGCTGTCAGCGCTGTATGTCACGGAGCTGCTGTCAGCGCTGTATGTCACGGTGCTGCTGTCAGCGCTGTATGTCACGGAGCTGCTGTCAGCGCTGTATGTCACGGAGCTGCTGTCAGTGCTGTATGTCACGGAGCTGCTGTCAGCGCTGTATGTCACGGAGCTGCTGTCAGCGCTGTATGTCACGGAGCTGCTGTCAGCGCTGTATGTCACGGTGCTGCTGTCAGCGCTGTATGTCACGGAGCTGCTGTCAGCGCTGTATGTCACGGAGCTGCTGTCAGCGCTGTATGTCACGGAGCTGCTGTCAGCGCTGTATGTCACGGAGCTGCTGTCAGCGCTGTATGTCACGGAGCTGCTGTCAGCGCTGTATGTCACGGTGCTGATGTCAGTGCTCTGTATTACGGTGCTGCTGTCAGTGCTCTGTATCTCCTGCACCCTCTTGTTTGCCTACCCTGGTCCCTGACCTTCCCTCTCCTCCATTGCCTTCATTAGCTCCATAGTCCTGAATTGTCAGAACAATTTCCCAAATAAAAAAAAAATGCTTGTAGTTATCGATCCCAAATTCACCTCATACATGTATTATGCTATTGTCCAGGTGGTGGGACTACGTGCTACCCCCTAATAATTACCCCGTGGCCGCAAATTCGACCTAAAGGTTTGCGAAATTCGCCTCCCATTGAAGTCAATGGAGCCCGCGGCGAACGGTCGTTTTCGCGAACGTTTGTGTCCGTTCGCGTTTCGCGTTCGCGAAACGTCCCGTCGGAAGTTCGTCCATCACTAGTCTTCATGGCCATTGAAAATTACTCAGTGCAGGCCAGATATTGGGTGAAAAGCGTCAGAATGGGAGGATCCAAGCAGCGTTCTATGTGTATCGATAAAGCTTTAAAATAAGACTGGATAGATTTTGCGCGAACTTGCCTTTCTTTGCATGTCAGCAAGCAGTGTTAGCCAGGGTCATGGAGGTGCCTACAAACATGAAAGTTCCCCATCGCAATGACCCAGCTGATCATTCTCAATCTATGGCCACCTCAACACCTACTTTTTGAGTAAAAGCTTATACTGTTTATGGGGCCTATGTTGTGTTGACATCCTTGACATATAATGTAGTAGTTCAAAGAGAGTCTGTCAGGGCTGGGCTCAGCCCTTCCTTCTCTGAGCTGGCCGCTCAGCTGTCGGCTAATTGGCAGCTCCCATCTCTCTCCACAGTTACTCAGCTGTTGATGATATCTTGCTCATCAGTCCTGATTACTTAAGCCGTCCAATCCAGAGGTTCTCTGCCTTCGCCTTGGTCAACATCACAGAGACTATCTCCTGCGATCCTGTTAAAAGACTTGCTTTGATGACATCCCTTCTGGCTCCAGATCCTGCTTGCTGTTCCACTACATCGATCCCTGACTTCTGGCTTGGCTGACTATCCCTTGCAGTTACTGCAATTTTGCTATGTTTTGACTACGTTTGTTCTTTTTACTTTTATTATTAAACAAGTGCAATTTAACTGTACTTCTGTCTCAGCCTGATTTCATGGTTTGTGACAGAGTCACACTGGGTCTATGCCCAACCCCCATCTCTAAACAACAGCGATCCTGGCACCGGAAGGGCACAGACATCTCTTCACAGTGACTCAGCTGTTGATGATATCCTGCTCATCAGTCCTGCCTACTTAAGCCGTCCAGTCCAGATAATCTCTGCCTTCGCCTTGGTCAACATCACAGAGACTATCTCCTGCGATCCTGTTAAAAGACTTGCTTTGATGACATCCCTTCTGGCTCCAGATCCTGCTTGCTGTTCCACTACATCGATCCCTGACTTATGGCTTGGTTGACTATCCGTTCCGGTTACTGAACTTTAGCTATGTTTTGACTAAGTTTGTTCTTTTTACTTTTATTATTAAACAAGTGTGATTTAACTGTACTTCTGTCTCAGCCTGATTTCATGGTTTGTGACAGAGTCACACTGGGTCTATGCCCAACCCCCATCTCTGAACAACAGTGATCCTGGCATTGGATGGGCACAGACATAGTCAGTTTGAAAAAAAAAAAAGCCACCTAGTTCAACAAATAAAAAGAAAAAAAGGCGCCTCTAAGTGCAGAAGTAAAACTTTATATTCCCCAAAAGGGTTATAAAAAAACAGAAGGGTGGATGGGTAGAAGCACATCATATTAATAATATGGCAGCTGGTCCAGCGTTCTAGTAGTCCCAATGAGTCTCTGTGATATCCGCAGGTGTGATTCTATAGCATATTTTTAAGTGGCCGACAGATGGAAGCCACGACTCTCCTGGACACTGGGAAGAAAGCAGAGACAGCATGGAAGCCGAATCCAGGAAGTGACGTCCGCAGGAAGGGACCAGCAACCAGCGTGGACAGCAAGCCGGAAGATCATGAACATCAACATAAAGTCCAAGCTGATCCAGGGGAAGACATAAAAATTCATACAAAGCATGGTCCAATCTGCTCCAATGGGGGGGGGGGGGGGGGGGTTTCCTTCCTGATCCCCCAGGAGGCTTTTGGATATTTCCCAGATCAATCACAGCTGTTATTACCTATAAATATTAGTATCCAGTTATATTTTATGCATTTAGGAATGAATCTAGCTTTTTTTTTTTTTTTTAAAACAATCCACTGCGCTGTACAGAACTAGTTCCTGAGGGAGTCTACAAATAACAAACTGCATACACCCAACATTCAACCCCGACATGAAATAAGATGGGGGATGAAAAAAAAAACAGCTCTTACTATGAAGAAGCGTTTCCGTATGTAAAGATTAAATCTCTTTTTCCTCCAGACGTGAAGCATTCCTTATCTTCCTCTATAATGACCTGAAAGTAAATAACACTACACCACGTTCATTATATGGACCACCTACGGTATGTATTTTATACATGGAGATCATACCCCCTCTTAAAGCGGTAGTAAAGCCGCTGAGGTTTTTTTTTTTTCATACCTGCAAGGGAAAAGGCATAATGAGCTAGTATGCACCGCATACTAGCTCATTATGAAATACTTACCTTATAACGAGGCCCCGACATCTCGCCCGATGCACGCCGAGAGAGCTGACATGTTCCCTCGGCGTGTCTTCCGGGTATTGTGGCTCTGGAGCTGTGAGTGGCCGGAGCCGCGAAATATCGTCACTGGATACTTCTTCCTGGCAGGGTCCGGCGTCTGCGCCGAAAATCCCTTGTGCGCATGTGCCGCTGCAGTCAGCGGCGCATTGCGAGGGGAATATCTCCTAAACCATACAGGTTTAGGAGATTTTTTTTTACCTACAGGTAAGCCTTATTATAGGCTTACCTGTAGGTAAAAGTTGTAAAAAGGACTATACAACCGCTTTAATCGCTTGATATAGGCATAAAGGAACTAGATCAGCTATTTTCATCCAGGGTTCCATGGAACTCTAGAGTTCCTCCTAGGGGTTCCTTGAGCTGTGGCTGATTGACCTTCTATTTGATGGTACCTGAATACCACCAGTGCCAACACCACTAGGCAGAGCCAGCAGCATGACGCCAAAGATCTTTTTAGCTGTCTGTAAGGGTAGTATATGCTGACCACCACTGGAAGGATTCCATCCTCCCTCCTGACCACCAACGTAAGGTGCATTTTCCCTAAAGAACTGGATTTAGTAATGGTTCCCCCCGAGACCTGAAAATTATTTTAGGGGGTTGCTTTGGGGTGAAAAGGTTGAGAAAGACTGAACTAGACATTACTATCCCTATTACACGAATTACATTACAAAGAGTTTTGTCCATTTGGCAAAACAATCTAGCAGATATTAGATAACAATAATGCCGCGTACACACGACCGGACTTTTCGAGGGACTAGGTCCGACAGTCTTTCCCGCGGACTTTCGGCGGAGTTCCGACGGACTTTCCGAATGAACGGACTTGGCACACACACAATCACACCAAAGTCCGACGGATTGGAACGTGATGACGTACGACCGGACTAGAACAAGGAAGTTCATAGCCAGTAGCCAATAGCTGCCCTCGCGTCGGTTTCTGTCCGGCGGACTAGCACACACACGAACGGATTTCTCGGTCCGGCGGAGTTCTGGTGGAAAAATGTAAAACATGTTCTATTTCTAAAGTCCGCCGGATTTTTGGCAAGCAAAGGTCCGATGGAGCCCACACACCATCGAATTGTCCGACAGACTCGTTCCGTCGGACCTTTGTTGTCAAAAAGTCCGGTCGTGTGTACGCGGCATTAGATACTGACATTGGGGTTATGGTGAATGTAGTTCTAAAATGCATTAAAGTAAAAAAAAAAAAACCTTCTGGGTGCAGCCCCCTCTAATACTGTGCGATAATTAACTAATGAGAAAATACATATACACAGGGCCGTCTTTAATATTGATTGGACCCTGGGCAAGAATTTTCTTGGGCCCCCCCTCATGCAATTTCACTCTCCACCTGCTCTGAGACATACAATAAATAGCAGCTAGACTTAAAATAAGTTTACTGTATCAGATCAGGCAGCGATTGCGATTGGTTGTCATTGGTTACAGCATATCATTACTGCTTAATGACTGGTTGCTAGAGGTTACAGTACATATTACGGTTCACTGATTAGTTGCTAGAGGTTACAACAAATGATTTCTGCTTGTTAATTGGTTTCTAGAGATTAATGTGCAGTAATACTGCTCACTGATTGGTTGCTAGAGGTTACAGCACATCATCTCCTCACTGCAGGGGAGCATGATATACATATGAATGCCGCCTTTATTTACATATCAATGCTGCCGGTGTCCTATCATATAAGGTCCTCCATACAAAAGTGTCCGCTGCGTACTGCGCATGCGCAGTACACAGCAACACAGATTCCGAAAATTGATGAGGATGAACGGCACCTGCGCCGTGAGTCCAGGTTCTATCCCCACTATCCAAGTGGACATAGAGTAGGAATATAAAAGAGCAGAGTGCAGCGAGGCTGAGCCCGAAGCCTGGCGAGCGAAGCTCGCCCGCGAGGGGCCCTCTAATATTCACAACCCGATGTCCGCTTGGATGGTGGGGCTACCACCTCCACTCACGGCGCAGGCGCCGTTCAGCTTCGGAGATTTTCCGAAGCTTCATCTGCTCCGTACTGCGCATGCGCAGTACGGAACGGACACTATATGATGCCCGGACTCTATATGGCAGAACACCGGCCGCAGCTATTTACTTAGTAATGCCACCGCTATTTACATATGAATGCCGGTTATTTACATGTAAACACAGGGTCTGCAGGTGAGTCATCTGTACACAACAATAGGGCAGAGCTGGGCAGCATTAGTAGCAGCACTTCACACTGAGATATCGGGACACAGCACAGGACTAAAACTTCAAGGGACAAGGGAATTTAAACTGGGATAGTTGGCAAGTATGAGGCAGCTGCTTTGGGCTCCACAACAATGGCAGGGCCCAGGGCAGCTGCCCCTTTTGCCCTGCCTTAAAGACGGTCCTGCATATACATATATATATATATAATGGGTAGAAATACAAGTGAAAAAGTCCCACCACAAGTTCTTGGCTTTCAGCTCCCCACATTGCTTTTATTCTGTGATCACAGTTGTACTTTTATGGATGAATGCTGTTTTTTTTTTCAACAAAACGCACCTTTTTGACCTACACCATATGGAGGCATTTGATTTTTTTTTCTTTCTATATCCCCTCGGATGAGAGTTTTTGGCTTTCCAATTTGTCTGTTGAGTTCCAGCCTTGCGTTTACCTGCTCGATTTCCTGGATCTTTCCTTGGAGTTCGCTGGATTCCCTGGATGGTTTCTGGAAGTCTGCTGATTGGGCCATCCTTGCTTGATTGACTCGTTGTCGCTGACGTTGGAGTCCACTACTTCCAGTAAGAGTGCCCACCCCTCGCCTTGGGTGGAGGACACTTTATCCCTGGTGCTCTACATGCCTGCCAAGGCCGTCGTGCCCCACTTCTGAGCAACAACTTTCTTGTGCTGGACTCTATATAAATTGACCTTTAGGATTTTCCCACCTTTGGGACTTTTTCACTTGTGTTTCTACCCATTATATACATGTATTTTCTCATATTTATTTTATTTGAGATTGAATCTTACATATGTTTTAACCATTTGCATATAATATTTGGTACACTGATATTGTTTATTGCTTTACATTTCTTAGCACTACGTTTTTTACCAACCCATCACATTGAAATTTTGTCACATTCCTATGTAGCGGCTGTCCTTTCCCTCTCACACACTGGCGCAGTTATATCCCTTATCCACATTTCCCTCTAATACTTACCTGAGCCGCATCTCGATCCAGCAATGTGGCTCTAGTGGCATGGGGTTTTTTGGCTGGGTGGTGGGGTTGTGTGGCGGGGGGGGGGGGGGGGGGTAAGCTCACTTACTGCTTGCTGCCTGGCTTACCAGTGCCCATCAATGCTGACCACTAAACTCACCTGCCTGACACACTGACCTACCTTCCTGACTGACACACACTGACCTACCTACCTGACATACACTGACATACCTGACATACATACATTGACCTACCTACCTGACATACATACATTGACCTACCTACCTGACATACATTCACTGACCTACCTGACATACATACACTGACCTACCTGAAATACATACACTGACATACCTACCTGACATACACTGACCTACCTGACATACATATACACTGACCTACCTGACATACATACATACACTAACCTACCTACCTGACATACCTGACATACATACATTGACCTACCTACCCGACATACATACACTGACATACACTGACCTACCTGACATACATACACTGACCTACCTACCTGACATACAATGACCGACCTAACTGACATACCTGACATACATACACTTACCTACCTACCTGACATACTCTGACCTACCTGACATACACTGACATACCTACCTGACATACATACATACACTGACCTACCTACCTGACATACACTGACATACCTGATATACATACATTGACCTACCTACCTGACATACACTGACCTACCTAACTGACATACATACACTGACCTACCTACCTGACATACATACACTGACCTACCTGACATACACTGACCTACCTGAAATACATACACTGACCTACCTGACATACAGTGCCTTGCGAAAGTATTCGGCCCCCTTGAACTTTTCAACCTTTTGCCACATTTCAGGCTTCACACATAAAGATATAAAATTTTAATTTTTTGTGAAGAATCACCAACAAGTGGGACACAATTGTGAAGTGGAACGAAATCTATTGGATATTTTAAACTTTTTTAGCAAATAAAAAACTGAAAAGTGGTGCGTGCAAAATTATTCGGCCCCTTTACTTTCAGTGCAGCAAACTCACTCCAGAAGTTCAGCGAGGATCTCTGAATGATCCAATGTTGTCCTAAATGACTGATGGTGATAAATAGAATCCACCTGTGTGTAATCAAGTCTCTGTATAAATGCACCTGCTCTGTGATAGTCTCAGGGTTCTGTTGAAAGCACAGAGAGCATCATGAAGACCAAGGAACACACCAGGCAGGTCCGTAATACTGTTGTGGAGAAGTTTAAAGCCGGATTTGGATACAAAAAGATTTCCCAAGCTTTAAACATCCCAAGGAGCACTGTGCAAGCGATCATTTTGAAATGGAAGGAGTATCAGACCACTGCAAATCTACCAAGACCTGGCCGTCCCTCTAAACTTTCAGCTCAGACAAGGAGAAGACTGATCAGAGATGCAGCCAAGAGGCCCATGATCACTCTGGATGAACTGCAGAGAACTACAGCTGAGGTGGGAGAGTCTGTCCATAGGACAACAATCAGTCGTACACTGCACAAATCTGCCCTTTATGGAAGAGTGGCAAGAAGAAAGCCATTTCTCAAAGATATCCATAAAAAGTCTTGTCTAAAGTTTGCCACAATCCACCTGGGAGACACACCAAACATGTGGAAGAAGGTGCTCTGGTCAGATGAAACCAAAATCCAACTTTTTGCCCACAATGCAAAACGATATGTTTGGCGTAAAAGCAACACAGCTCATCACCCTCAACACACCATCCCCACTGTCACACATGGTGGTGGCAGCATCATGGTTTGGGCCTGCTTTTCTTCAGCAGGGACAGGGAAGATGGTTAAAATTGAGGGGAAGATGGATGCAGCCAAATACAGGACCATTCTGGATGAAAACCTGTTGGAGTCTGCAAAAGACCTGAAACTGGGACGGAGATTTATCTTCCAACAAGACAATGATCCCAAACATACAGCAAAATCTACAAAGGAATGGTTCACAAATAACCGTATCCAGGTGTTAGAATGGCCAAGTCAAAGTCCAGACCTGAATCCAATCGAGAATCTGTGGAAAGAGCTGAAAACTGCTGTTCACAAACGCTCTCCATCCAACCTCACTGAGCTCCAGCTGTTTTGCAAGGAAGAATGGGCAAGAATTTCAGTCTCTCGATGTGCAAAACTGATAGAGACATACCCCAAGCGACTTGCAGCTGTAATCGCAGCAAAAGGTGGCTCTACAAAGTATTAACGCAAGGGGGCCGAATAATTTTGCACGCCCCACTTTTCATTTTTTTATTAGTTAAAAAAGTTTCAAAAATCCAATAGATTTCATTCCACTTCACAATTGTGTCCCACTTGTTGGTGATTCTTCACAAAAAATAAAAATTTTATATCTTTATGTTTGAAGCCTGAAATGTGGCAAAAGGTTGAAAAGTTCAAGGGGGCCGAATACTTTCGCAAGGCACTGTACATACACTGACCTACCTGAAATACATACACTGACATACCTACCTGACCTACCTACCTGACATAAACTGACCTACCTGACATACATACACTGACCTACCTACCTGACATACACTGACCTACCTGACATACATACACTGACCTACCTACCTGACATACACTGACCTACCTAACTGACATACATACACTGACCTACCTACCTGACATACACTGACCTACCTGACATACATACACTGACCTACCTACCTGACATACACTGACCTACCTAACTGACATACATACACTGACCTACCTGACATACCTGACATACATACACTGACCTACCTAACATACCTGACATACATACACTTACCTACCTACCTGACATGCACTGACCTACCTGACATACACTGACCTACTTACCTGACATTCCTACGCTGACCTACCTGACATACATACACTGACCTACCTACTTACCTGATATACACTGACCTACCTACCTGACATACATATACACTGACCTACCTACCTGACATACACTGACCTACCTGATATACACTGACATACCTACCCTGACCTACCTGACATACCTACACTGACCTACCTACCTGACATACACTGACATACCTGACATACATACACCTACCTACCTGACATACATACACTGACCTACCTGACATACACTGACCTACTTACCTGACATACATACACTGACCTACCTACCTGACATACATATACACTGACCTACCTACCTGACATACACTGACCTACCTGACATACACTGGCCTACTTACTTGACATACCTACCCTGACCTACCTGACATACATACACTGACCTACCTACCTGACATACACTGACCTACCTACCTGACATGCATATACACTGACCTACCTACCTGACATACATATACACTGACCTACCTGACATACCTGACATACATACACTGACCTACCTACCTGACATACATACCCTGACCTACCTACCTGACATACATACACTGACCTACCTACCTGACATACATACACTGACCTACCTAGCATACACTGACCTACCTGATATACATACACTGACCTACCTACCTGACATACATACACTGACCTACCTAACATACCTGACATACATACACTTACCTACCTACCTGACATACACTGACCTACCTGACATACATACACTGAACTACCTGACATACACTGACCCACTTACCTGACATACCTACCCTGACCTACCTGACATACATACACTGATCAACCTACCTGATATACACTGACCTAACTACCTGACATACATATACACTGACCTACCTACATGATATACACTGACCTACCTGACATACACTGACCTACTTACCTGACATACCTACTCTGACCTACCTGACATACATACACTGACCTACCTACTTGACATACACTGACCTACCTACCTGACATACATATACACTGACCTACCTGACATACATACACTGACCTACTTACCTGACATACACTGACCTACCTGACATACATACACTGACCTACCTACCTGACATACATACACTGACCTACTTACCTGACATACACTGACCTACCTGACATACATACACTGACCTACCTACCTACCTGACATACACTGACCTACCTGACATACATACACTGACCTACCTACCTGACATACACTGACCTACCTGAAATACACTGACCTACTTACCTGACATACCTACCCTGACCTACCTACCTGATATACACTGACCTACATATACACTGACCTACCTGACATACACATACACTGACCTACCTGACAATGCCTGTAAACTCTCTAATGTCCATAGACAAATAGACTAACATGGAGCTTCTTATACAGCCAGTATAAGCAGCATAGTTTTTCCCAGTGTGCGGGGACCCTCATAGAGGAAACCCATCTTCAGTATCTTCCCTTTCATGTTATAGAGTGACGCAATATTCCGATTCTTCGCCGTCTCCCTTCTGTTTGCTGAAAAACTTTGATGTCTTGTTAGGACCGGCCTGCAATTCCGGGGAAATCTGTTTCCAGATCTCCTGACCTCACAGCCAGCGCCGTGCGACTCTGAGCCGTGTGCCGGCTTGTAGGCCCGGCAGAGGCATCAAAGACCCATTGATACTCCTAATTGCAAGTCTTCACATACAACTGCCTCTGTACAACGGGACGGAGACCGATGAATCATTTCCTAGAAGGTTACTTTCTTTAATCCTTTCCTGGAACTCGGGGGAAAAACCCCCTTTTCCAAGATAATAGTCCTGAGAATATTCCCTAAAGGATTGTGGGGTGTGGAGCAAAGGGCTGCCCATTGTGGAGAAACATCTTGTTTCAATAATAGGTACAAATATTAAAACGTTAAATGAGAGAGCCAAACAGAGCTCAAATGACTCGTAAGAAAAATACTGGGCTGGCAAATGTAGACAAATCTGTAGAGGAATCGTAAAAAGAAAAAAAAAAAGCTACTTTCGGAGGATACTGGAGGAGCGATAAATGTCCCATATCCCATCAATGGAGGATAGAGGTAGACAGGATTATGGAGGCTGAAAGCTGGGTCCATAAGGTGAGTTATGAGAAATGTTATAAGACGTGGGCTATATGGATGCAATACTCTGCTCAGATCTATATTAGAGAGAAGGTGTAGGGATGATTGGAATATTGTTAATGAATTCCACCATCATAGCTCCCAACTGTCCCGGATTTGGAGGGACTGTCCCTGATTTGGAGCAATGTCCCGGCGTCCCTCATTCCTCCTCATTTGTCCCTCACTTTGGTCTGATCTATATAGTTATATAGTATATATAGCTATATAGTATATAAAATTCACTTTTTATCTATCAAAAAGTGTTTTCCAGTGCTAAACCTTTCATCTGATTTCTAAATTGCTGCATTTGTAAATTCCAAAAGCCAATATAAAAGGAATAGTAGAGGTAAAAAAAAAGCACTTGTGTGTTTAACCAATCTTGTTTTTTTGTACAATTCTCCTTTAAGGGGGCGTGACAAGGGGTGTGTCCTATGCCTGCATACTTTTGCTGATAGGGGTCCCTCATTCCCATCTCAAAAAGTTGGGGGGTATGCCAACATTCCTTTACTTAATAAGTTATTCTTAAGGGTTGAAAGTTACATCGCATATACATTTTGGTGCTAAATAATTTTTATAGAATTTTCTAATGATTACAAGAAAGGCGGTAAAATAGATCCCCTGCAGTCAGCACCAATAGACCCTCCAACAACTATAGATCCCCTACCAGCAACAATAGATCTATCCTAGCTACAATAGGCCCCTACCAGTAACAATAGATCTATCCTAGCTACAATAGACCCCTACCAGTAACAATAGATCTATCCTAGCTACAATAGACCCCTACCAGTAACAATAGATCTATCCTAGCTACATAGGCCCCTACCAGTAACAATAGATCTATCCTAGCTACAATAGACCCCTACCAGTAACAATAGATCTATCCTAGCTACAATAGACCCCTACCAGCAACAACAGATCTATCTGTAGCACTGACCCCCGAAGGAGCGGCTGATTTGATTGGGCTTACCGTTACCTTCTTGACCTCGTGTATGTCTAGGGTTTCCCCCGAGGTAGATGGCCCAAGAACTGCAGAGACTGGCACCAGATCCGCTTTGAAGGATTTTTATTTGCAAGAAGAATAAATAAAACACAGTCTCTCAAAGTAGGGTTAGAGGGTTTAGGTAGAAAAGTCCAGGTACTCTTGGAGCTAAGTCAAGTAGAAAAGAGTCTCTCACATTAGGACAATCCAGAGAATAGCCATTCACAACTGGATCCTCACCCTTATCGGATAGTCCTTCTCTCACCAGGCCTAGCAGCCGATAGAGTGCTCAAACAAAGCAAAGTCTCTGCCACAGACTTGCTATAGGACACTTGAATAAAGTCTCTGCCACAGACTTTTTCCACAGACTTGTTGTAGAACACTTGAATAACTGAAAGATGTAGACAACTTAGAGAACCCTTGTACGGTACCAGTATCTTGCAGCCAGTCCGGCGATACCATACGAGATCAGATTCGCTTGGGGTCTTACAACGAAGCCTCCAGGCTCCTTCTGAGAAGCCAACCTTTGCGTGGCCTTCTCCCGAAGAGTCCCCCCCTGGATGCTCCTCCAGTTGCTGGGCCTCTCCACAAACCGAGACGGCACTGGACCACCTCCAAATCCTTCCTTCAGTTACTTTGCCTTGGGCCAGCCAGGCCCAAAACTTGAAGTCGGGTGGATCCGCACCCCAGGCCATGAGAGCCCCAGGGACTGGCCAGAAGGACCAGGACCAAACAGCCAGAAAGCACTTCTGGACCGGAAACCCCAAAGCACGTGATGTCAGCACCTTAAGTACCCCCTCCCAGAATGCACAGCAAGAGTGACACTCCCACTGGGCTGGATCCGAGAGAGAACTGGCACTCAATTTACCTAACTGAACTGCATTCTAGCAATTGCCAGAGATGACAGCGCCACCTATGGTCAAGCAGAACACAATGTAATCCAGCTAGACTGGTACTGAGACCAAAATTTCGTGTAATTGAACCCAAAACCAAACTGTGGTTCCAGGAATATTAAATTACAAAAACACATTGCGCATGCTCTTCAGGAGCCGGCGCTACATATCCTAGCTACAATAGACCCCTACCAGCAACAATAGATCTATACTAGCTACAATAGACCCCTACCAGCAACAATAAATCCATCCTAGTTATAATAGACCCCACCAGCAACAATTGACCCCATACCAACCAGCATTAATAAACCCTCCAAGAGCCAGCAACAATGCCCCCCCCCCCCCCCCAAAAAAAAGAGTAGACCCCCCCAGAAACAAAAGGCCCCACCAACATTATACTTTCCAGAAACAATAGATGCCCCAAAAGCCTCTTCTAATAAACCAGGACAGTAAGGACTAAGTCAGTGAGGAACCTACTAGCATAAGTTCAATAAAGGATCAGTATGAGCAGGTCGACATGACCCAAATTTACCCCTAAACCTTCCTTTTCCACTTTAGATCATGTCCCAACATTATTTTTTTTACCTTATTATAATACCAGGAAAAGCTTTCATTGCTTATTCCATATGTTGCCATTTCAAGGCTTTTACAATTCTTGCAGGGGCAGCTACTCGATGGAGGTGCATGTGTGCTGTGAGCGACCCCATTCATGCCTATGAGAAAGCTGTACTCAACAAGACTCTAGTGTTCCCTTGGAGTACATCTTGAGTTGAGTTGAGAGGTATCTCGATATAGCGCGGTCTTACCCCGAAGGGTCCTAACGCGCTTGGTGGAGTCCCTGGAGAAACCCAGGGACTAGGAGAAGACAGCAACAGGAAAGCAGCATGAAAAATGGAACCACAAAGGCTACGCAGGAAAGGCTTGTGTGAAGAGCCAAGTCTTCAATTTCTTGCGAATGACCAGGGGCCTCCTGGAGCTCGGCAGGGAGGCTATTCCACAGCACGGCACCCTGGTGGGAGAAAGCTCGACCACCCAGCTGGGTCTTCTAATGCCGCGTACACACGGGCGGACTGTATGGCGTACTTAGTCCGTCATACAATCCGACGGACAGTCCGTCGTACTTTCGACTGAACGGACTTGACCACACACGGATACCCAAACAGTCCGTCGAAAGCTTGCGCGATGACGTGTACAGCACGTACGACGGGACTAGAAATAGGAAGTCCAATACACAGCAATGCAACCTTCCGCCGTGTAAATCCTTTCTGGGCATGCGCCATTCTTAGTCCGTCGAACTAGCCTACTGACGAGCGGATTGTCCGCTGAAACCAAAGTATGACGGACAGAATTTTGAAAAATCAGAAATACTTAGTACTCCGGACTGCACGCTGAAAAAGTCCGCTGAAGCCCACACACGAGCGGACTGTCCGCTGAAATGTGTTTCGACGGACTAAGTAAGCCATACAGTCCGCCCGTGTGTACGCGGCATTAGGCACAGAGATGTGGAGGAGGTCTCTTCTGCTCGATCTAAGTGATCTGTGCAGAACTCGTTTGTGGAAACGTGAACAGAGGAACCTCGGAGCAAGGATTCTCATGATTTTAAACATGATACAACCTGCTTTAAACAGAGTACGATGGTAAACCAGCAGCCAGTGCAAGGCACAAAGAACGTTGGGTGATGTGATCCCTCAAAGGTACGCCCATAGGTAGCCTTGCCGCAGCATTCTGTATGAGTTGAGGCCTCTGCACTATTTTCTTTGGCAATCCCAAATGTGAGTTGCAGTAGTCTAGGCAGCTTGCCTATCGTGGCGCAGATAGCGGTCTTCTTGTCCGGAAGATCCAGGTATTTGAACAACACCCTCAGGGGTTTTAGGTGACAGTGGCATATAGATGTTGAACAGCAGAGGAGACAGGGCAGAATCCTGTGGCACTCCACAGTCCAAGGCGGTGTTCTTATTGTGCGTACACACGAGCGGACTTCTCATCGGACTGAACTCCGAAGGACTTTTTTCGACGGAGTTCCAATGGAGTTCCGCCGAAACGGACTTGCCTACACACGATCACACCAGTCCGATCATTTAGAACGTGATGACATACGACGGGACGAATGTTCAATAGCCAGTAGCCAATAGCTGCCCTTGCAACGTTTTTGGTCCTTTGGGACAGCATACAGACTAACGGTTTTCTCGATACGAACTGGTTCCGGCGGAAAGATTTGAAACATGTTCTATTTCTAGGTCCGTCAGAATTTTAGAAACCAAAAGTCAGATGAAGCCCACACACGATCGGAATATCTGATGAAATGATTCCATCTGACCTTTTCTGCCAGAAATTCCGTTCGTTTGTACAGGGCATCGAAGCCAGTCTTGACTCCCTGAACTCTGCCCTTTAAAAAAGAGGCCACCCATGCCAAAGCCGACCCGCTCATGCCCAAAACTGATCTCATCCGCTCCAGTAAAATTGTATGGTTTGTGGTATCAAACGCGGCTGACAAATCCAAGAGAACCAGGGCTACTGAGTCACCTCTGTTCAGACTGTAAAGGACGTCTTCCCCAGGGGCGGACTGACCATTCAGCCACTCGGGCACTGCCCAAGGGCCCCAGGCCACTAGGGGGCCCCATCAGGGTTGCCAGCCTCAGTAAAACCAGGAACAGTATGTAAAAATCTGTGTTTTTTTTTACATCTGTCTCTGAAATATCCCTTACCGACATCCTTTTGGTCTAAAAATCCTGAAATTATAGCTGCCCCACCTCTCCAGTACCTTCTCAGCCAATAGAAATATGTCTGTGTATACTGTGTGTACATGTATGTGTATACTGTGTGGCCCCATAATCTCTGATTTCCTGGGGGCCCCATAATCTCCTATTGCCCGGGGGCCCCATGAGTTGTCAGTCCACCCCTGGTCTTCTTCATAGGAATGTATGCATGCAGGATGGATGTAGGATGCAGCACATGTGTTGTATAAAGAGGAGGCAGCCGGGACCATGTCAGAGAAAAAATCACTGCTATAGGGATGAAGGAAAGTATTATCCCAAGTAGGCTGCACTTTGGGGGGTAAGGGGGGGCAGAGCTGGACTTACCATTGGGCTTGACTGGGCTCAAGCCCATGGGCCCCACCCAATAGGGGGCCCCGCAAGCCCCACAGAGATACATAGCAGAGTATACTGAGCTCAACTCCGCTCACAGTCCCGCCCTATGATGGACATAACACAGGGACTGGGCATGACTGTGAGCTGAGCCAAGTACACTTGGCTACTCTTGGCTCCGCTCGGGACTGCGAGAGGACCTGAGAGCCGCCGAGAGGACCCGAGAGCCGCCGAGAGGACCCAAGAGCCGCCGAGATACACAGGACTCTGTATCTCGGTGCCGCCATTTTTAAACTTTAAGACTTCAATGACACTGGACAAGGCTGCAGATGGATTGGCAAGGCTGCAGATGGACAATGATAAGGCTGCATTGATGGGCATTTAAATGTAAGTTTTTTTCCTTAAACTTCCCTCCTAAAAGTTTTTTTCCTTAAAATTCCCTTCTAAACTTGAGGTGTTATACGCCGATAAATACGGTAATATATAGAAGGTAGGGCCCGAAAGTGACCCAAGCCCAGGGGCCCCCCACCACCCTAAGTCCTGCCCTGGAGGGGGGGCATTTATTAAAGGATATCATCACTAAATCTGAACTCCAGGTATGATTTGTATTGTATTGCAAGCTTGGCACTATGTATATATGTATGTATATCTCATATCTAAGGCTGCCAAACCAGCTGCTGACAAGGCCTGTGCTTGTGATCACACTGGAAAAAATAACATTCAGGCTGGGTACACACCACGGCAAGGAGAAGCTCGCAGCGGGGGTCCGGGGCGTCTCCATTCACCGTTTCAGGTCAGATTTCTGCCCGGATTTTTTGGCTGAATTCGGACCTGAAACGGACCAAAATCCGCAACAGGACTCCTGTGCACTTCACACCGGAGCCACTGCGGAGATCTGTGAACCGGCTCCATAGAGAGCTTCACTTCTAGTCTATCCACATTGTTGTCAGTCAAGCTCTGATAAAGGGAAACCCCAAAATGCGTTGCCTACTTTTGTAGATTGTTCCCCTGACTTTTATTGAAATAAATTTGTATCTGGGCCTCTTAGCAGTGGTGTGGAGTTTCAATTTCCACTTCTGTTAATCACTGTAGTAGCACTACTACAGGGATAGCTGAGATCTTTGGGGTCCTGCTCAGGTTTTATGCGAACAGCTGTTCCAGGAGGGGTGCTTGCTTACATCACCTGCATTCATAGAACACCTTGTGGAGTTGATTTACTAAAACTGGAGAGTACAAAATCTGGTACAGCTGTGCATGGGAGCCAATCAGCATCCACATTTTTTATTTTTTTTTGTCAAAGCTTAATTGAACCTGATGAAGTTTGAAGCTGATTGGCTACTATGTACAGCTGCACCAGATATTGCAAACTCCAGTGAACCACCTTGTGTTTTTTTTTTCAGTGAATACAAGGTGTTCTCTGATTGGATGGGGTGGAGAAGAGGGGAGATTACATCACAATCTCCACCTCGTCCAATCAGAGAGTGCCTTGTATTCACTGAAAATAATACAAGATATGTTTGCTGCATGGCTGCACACAGACTACAGACTTTCTTGCACCACCGCCATTCACAGAGTGACTGCCCCACTGCATACAGACTACAGACAAGAATGGTGGTGGTGCAAGCAAGTCTGTAGTCTGTGTGCAGTGGGGCAGCCACTCTATGAATGGCGGTGGTGCAAGCAAGTCTGTAGTCTGTGTGCAGTGGGGCAGCCACTCTATGAATGGCGGAGGTGCAAGCAAGTCTGTAGTCTGTGTGCAGTGGGGCAGCCACTCTATGAATGGCGGTGGTGCAAGCAAGTCTGTAGTCTGTGTGCAGTGGGGCAGCCACTCTATGAATGGCGGTGGTGCAAGCAAGTCTGTAGTCTGTGTGCAGTGGGGCAGCCACTCTATGAATGGCGGAGGTGCAAGCAAGTCTGTAGTCTGTGTGCAGTGGGGCAGCCACTCTATGAATGGCGGAGGTGCAAGCAAGTCTGTAGTCTGTGTGCAGTGGGGCAGCCACTCTATGAATGGCGGTGGTGCAAGCAAGTCTGTAGTCTGTGTGCAGTGGGGCAGCCACTCTATGAATGGCGGTGGTGCAAGCAAGTCTGTAGTCTGTGTGCAGTGGGGCAGCCACTCTATGAATGGCGGAGGTGCAAGCAAGTCTGTAGTCTGTGTGCAGTGGGGCAGCCACTCTATGAATGGCGGTGGTGCAAGCAAGTCTGTAGTCTGTGTGGAGTGAGGCAGCCACTCTATGAATGGCGGTGGTGCAAGCAAGTCTGTAGTCTGTGTGCAGTGGGGCAGCCACTCTATGAATGGCGGTGGTGCAAGCAAGTCTGTAGTCTGTGTGGAGTGAGGCAGCCACTCTATGAATGGCGGTGGTGCAAGCAAGTCTGTAGTCTGTGTGCAGTGGGGAAGCCATTCTCATAGAACCTGAGCAGGACCTGGAAGATTGCAGCTATTACTGTAGTAGTGCCAGTCCAATGTAATTATGTAATACAATAAATTCCTGGAGTTCACCTTTATCCATGTGTTACAGGTTTGTGAACTAAGCCAATCTATGATATACTCTATAGCGTATGTTTCAAACACAAGGCTCGTGGCCCGAATCTGGCCCTCCAGACCATTTCATATGGCCCTTGCACCTCTCCTTCAGTTGCGCCACGTCCCCCCCACTCATCTCCATCTCTACCTTGTCTCAGCAGCAGAGAGGAGGACAGAACTCCTTTGCCAGATCCTGCACTTCTCTGTGTAGCTGCAAAGATTCTCGTCTCTGCCACCCCCATCTCAGCAGAAAGGTGGACAGAACTCCTCCTACAGACCTTGTGCCCCTTGTCTCTGCTTCCCCTGGTCTCAGCATTCAGCAGACTCTGGTAGCTGGCACCAGCCCTCCTCTGGTCCTCCTCCAGATCCTGCACTTTCTACTTCCCAGAGCTCTTCCCAGAAGAAGCACATGGTAAGGGGGATGCACTGTGGCGATAAGGGAGTGTGGGGGACGCTGGACTTCTGATGGTGGGGGGGGGCTCCTGCAATATGATATAAGTGGGGGTGGGGCTCTGGTCATCTAATCTTACAGACAAAACTGGTCCTTCGACCATAGCTCATGCAGCCTGTGTTTAAATTGAGTTTGACACCTCCGCTCTATATCCATAAGGGGGCTTGAACATGGGGCTATTTTGGCCTGATACAGCCAGTTGCAACCCGTCTTTATATTTTTGGGAGCCAGAAGAAGGCATCAGACACGCCTTTCTGACCAATCTGGCTGGAGATAGGAATGTTCCATGTTGGATATTTTTACACAAATGCTTTTTCCACCCAAGCTAATCTATAGGAAGGGGTTAGAGGTGTTCCGTGGACATAAACTCTTGGGCGACCGTTATTTGTATGAACGACCGAAAAGAAAACAAATTCCTCCCGTGGTTCGCGTCTTCATATAAAATAGAATGATAAAAACGAAGCAATCATCTCAGCACTAATAGAATAATGAAGATACAATATTCAGTGCAATAAAGGAAATAAAATAAATAGAAGCCCTTTGAAGGATCAATCAGCATGCGATAAAAATAATAAAAAGTCCACGTAAAATCCGTAACCCTTAGCAACCAGAACTAGGTTTCTCATCTGGATCCCATCACCAAAAACTCGTGGATGAATAGTCCCCGTTGATAATGAACTCACCAGACACAAGTCTTAAGCTGGCCTTTTCTCTCCACACACTGTAAGCCCTTGTACACACGGTCGGACATTCCGACAACCAAATCCGTTGGATTTTGTCCGAAACTGTTGCATACACACGGTCGGACGAAGTTGTTGGAAAATCCGATCGTTCAGAACGTGATGACGTTATTTCGTTACAACGGGACTACCATCAGGCTAGTAACCAATAGCTTTGATGTAGGAATTTGATCTGAGCATGCGTGGCACTTTGTCCGATCGGAATTCTCTACACATGATCGGAGTATGTCCGATCGGAGCATTTTGTCGGAAAATTTTACCAACAAGTTGGAAAACTTGGTCCGTCGGATACTCCGACGGAAACAGTCCGATGGAGACCACACACAGTCGGAATATCCGACAAAACGGTCCAATCCGACACATTCCGTCGGAATCTCCGACCGTGTGTACAAGGGCTTAGATATATGGCATATTGTGATCATGAGCAAATCAATTTATTTGTTGGCACCACATCCCCAAATTAAGATAAAAACTCTGATCCTCCCGGCAGGATGCAAATGTGACAGACCCTGAAGCCTGTAACCACCTGAGATTTGGACCTGGCTCCTATCACCAAATTAGATCACTCACACCGCCTCTGAGATGGTATTGGCTTGCGATGGAACCAGGGATGACCAACACTGAGACTGACAGAAGAGGGAGCCGTGTGGTCACGCCCTAACGCGTTTCGTCAGCACGTCTTCTTCTTTCGAAGGACCTCCTGAAAACTCACTTATTCAGGGAAGACTATCCCACATGCACCTGACAACACCATCAAATCATTCTCCGCATCTATTACCACCACTCCCTCCCTTTAGAATGTAAGCTCTACGAGCCGGGCCCTCCTGTACCTTCTGTATTGAACTGTACTGTAATTGTGCTGTCCCCCATCTATGTTGTAAAGCGCTGCGTAAACTGCTATATAAATTGTGTATATTAATAATAATTATTAATTGTTGATGTTTATAATAGCTGCTGCTGTGCACTGAACTTAATTTGTCCATTAGAGCGCTTGGATCAGTGGTATTTATTTTTTACTGATATATTTATATATATTGTGTCTACATATCTCTCTGTCCTCAAAGGTCTATGACTGGCCTGGGGCGGCGTAATTGTGATTCCTAAGTGACATATTCATAGAATGAGCGGAATGTCCTTTTGTCCTTTACCTGTTCCGTATGTAAAGTGCCTCGCTGGTGTTTAGGGGTTTTATATTTTACATTACGGCTGAAAGGGTGTAAATCACCCTTGAAGAGCATGCCGGTTCTTTAAAGTCTCACCAGTGACCAAAGAACGGCCATTGTACGCATCCAGCTTTTACTGCCTATAAATGTACAACCTAGTGTACAATGGGTTTTACTCGTCAGATATTTTGGCCGTGTGTCATAGCTAAGTACACTGCAGAATAAGGCCTGGAATGTACTCAGCCAACTTCGTCTCACCGCAGACTTTTACATCACTTTACTGGCAACCGGGCTACTGGCCTTACACCAGCCATGGAATTCTTCCATGAAGTGACCAGTAGAGGGCGCCCCCCTTTTACTCTTTGTGGTTTCAATGGCTCGTCTGTCTGTTCAGCGGCTCTCCAATTCCAAAGCAAACAGAAAATTCTGCGTCATTTTCTCTCGCCAGGCTGGAGTGCTGGAACAGCTAACAATAAAAAAAATATGTTTCAACTAATTTTCCATAACCTCTAGGAATCCAGTCATAATAAAGTCTATTATACAGGGTTCTCGGCTAAACAGATGTTTGCTGATACTTTTTTTCATTTAATTTTTCTTTCGTTTTAAAGACGATATTAACCTTATTGTGACCGTAATATGACTTTTTAAATCTGGATTCCAGGTATGGCAATTTTTACATAGTTACATTGGTGCAGTTGGGAGCAATGTAAGTATGTACGGGGTCAATTCACTAATTGATCAATACCGCATGAATTTTTTAGTTAAAATAACTCATGCTGTATTTATCTCAAAAATAGTCAATTCACAAAAAACATACTATATATATATATATATATATATATATATATATATATATATATATATATATGTATATATATATATATGTATGTATATATATTACATTATATATATATATGTATATATAGATATAGAAATATACTGTATTTATCGGTGTATAACACGCGCCGGTGTATAACACGCACCCCAAGTTTAGGAGGTAATTTTAAGGAAAAAAACTTTTAGGAGAAAAAAAAAGTTTTAAATGCCCATCAATGCAGCCTTAGTGTTCATCTGCAGCTTTGTCCATCATTGCACCCTTGTCAGTGTCATATGCAGCTTTGTCGTGCAGCCTGTCCATCATTGCAGCCTGTCCATCATTGCAGCCTGTCCATCATTGTAGCTTTGTCCATCATTGCAGCTTTGTCCATCATTGCAGCCTGTCTATCATTGCAGCCTGTCCATCATTGTAGCTTTGTCCATCATTGCAGTTTTGTCCATCATTGCAACCTGTCCATCATTGCAACCTGTCCATCATTGTAGCTTTGTCCATCATTGCAGCTTTGTCCATCATTGCAGCCTGTCTATCATTGCAGCCTGTCCATCATTGCAGCCTGTCCATCATTGTAGCTTTGTCCATCATTGCAGCTTTGTCCATCATTGCAGCCTGTCTATCATTGCAGCCTGTCCATCATTGTAGCTTTGTCCATCATTGCAGCTTTGTCCATCATTGCAGCCTGTCTATCATTGCAGCCTGTCCATCATTGCAGCCTGTCCATCATTGTAGCTTTGTCCATCATTGCAGCTTTGTCCATCATTGCAGCCTGTCTATCATTGCAGCCTGTCCATCATTGTAGCTTTGTCCATCATTGCAGTTTTGTCCATCATTGCAACCTGTCCATCATTGCAACCTGTCCATCATTGTAGCTTTGTCCATCATTGCAGCTTTGTCCATCATTGCAGCCTGTCTATCATTGCAGCCTGTCCATCATTGTAGCTTTGTCCATCATTGCAGCTTTGTCCATCATTGCAGCCTGTCTATCATTGCAGCCTGTCCATCATTGCAGCCTGTCCATCATTGTAGCTTTGTCCATCATTGCAGCTTTGTCCATCATTGCAGCCTGTCTATCATTGCAGCCTGTCCATCATTGTAGCTTTGTCCATCATTGCAGCTTTGTCCATCATTGCAGCCTGTCTATCATTGCAGCCTGTCCATCATTGCAGCCTGTCCATCATTGTAGCTTTGTCCATCATTGCAGCTTTGTCCATCATTGCAGCCTGTCTATCATTGCAGCCTGTCCATCATTGTAGCTTTGTCCATCATTGCAGCTTTGTCCATCATTGCAGCCTGTCTATCATTGCAGCCTGTCCATCATTGCAGCCTGTCCATCATTGCAGCCTGTCCATCATTGCAGCCTGTCTATCATTGCAGCTTTGTCCATCATTGCAGCCTTGTCCATCATTGCAGCCTTGTCCATCATTGCAGCCTGTCCATCATTGCAGCCTGTCTATCATTGCAGCCTTGTCCATCATTGCAGCCTTGTCCATCATTGCAGCCTGTCTATCATTGCAGCCTTGTCCATTATTGAAGCCTGTCTATCATATGCAGCCTGTCCATCATTGCAGCCTGTCCATCATTGCAGCCTTTTCCATCATTGCAGCCTTTTCCATCATTGCAGCCTGTCTATCATATGCAGCCTGTCCATCATTGCAGCCTGTCCATCATTGCAGTCTTGTCCATCATTGCAGCCTGTCTATCATATGCAGCCTGTCCATCATTGCAGCCTTGTCCATCATTGCAGCCTGTCTATCATATGCAGCCTGTCCATCATTGCAGCCTGTCTATCATATGCAGCCTGTCCATCATTGCAGCCTGTCCATCATTGCAGCCTGTCCATCATTGCAGCCTTGTCCATCATTGCAGCCTTGTCCATCATTGCAGCCTGTCTATCATATGCAGCCTGTCCATCATTGCAGCCTGTCTATCATATGCAGCCTGTCCATCATTGCAGCCTGTCTATCATTGCAGCCTGTCCATCATTGCACCCTTGTCCATCATTGCAGCTTTGTCTTGCAGCCTTGTCCATTGTTGTCCCCTTGTGTAATTTTCAGCCTTGTCAGTTTTATTTTCTGGTTTTATTTTTAAAAATGGCGCCGCCAAGATGTCCTGTGTATCTCGGTGGCGCTCGGTAGTTCTCGTCGGCTTTCGGCCGCCTTTGGCCCTTCTCGTCAGCTTTCGGCCACTCTCAGCAAATCTCGGCGGTTATCGGCCGCCGAGAAGGGCCGAAGGCGGCCGAAAGCCGCTGAGAAGGGCCGAAGGCGGCTGAAAGCCACCCAGAGGCTCCAAAATAGTGGAGGATCGGCGTATAACACGCACCCGCGATTTTCCCCTGATTTTAAGGGGAAAAAAGTGCGTGTTATACGCTGCTAAATACGGTAATATATATAATATAATAATAGGGTTATTATATTATAGCATTATTATTGCTAGTAGGGGATCTATTGTTGCTGGGGGTCTTATGTTGCTTTGAGGGATCTACTGTTGGGGGAGGGGCCTATTGTTGCTGGCTGCCGGATGGTCTTGGGATGCTGGCTGCTGGGAGATCTACTGTTGCTGGCAAAGGTCTATTGTTGCTGAGGTGGATCTATTGTTACTGGGGACATCTTCCTACATACATTCTTTATATACAACTCCACTTCTTCCTCCAGCACACACTTACTTGCAGAACCCAACTGGACCACTGTGTGAAGAACCGACAGGCACTCAGATTAAAGACAATGGCCCATTACAGGCAAGAACAAGAGGCCCCTTGGTTGTGCAGCAAAAGGTTACAGCGTCCAGCTTGTATCACTCCTGTGACTACTGATCCCAGCACCACCTCTTCAGGCACTGCCAACCCACCTGGCTGCAGCTGCCCCTTTGCCAGCCATCCAGGCTAAATTCTCCACCGCAATCCTCCAGACTGACTCTCACCAGCCCACCCGGCTAACTCTCAGGAGATCTCCCAGTAGTACTGACCTGCTCTTGCTGTCCTCTCTCCTTGCTCCCGTGCCTCCAGACAGGGCTCTGTGTGTTATGGCACAATCCTTCCAGAACCTGAGCCCCAGCTCAAGGTCACCCCCCCAAACTAGGGGGCACCCCTAAGGGCCACCAACAGCCTCCTCAGCACTCCATCTCCATCTTCCACCCGACTGACCCGTGCCCCCCCCCCCGGCATGATTCGTGCCTATTTATGAGGTGACCCCCACCATAGAAATTCATGCGCCCAGTGTCCTGAAAGGGCCCAGGCGCATGGATAGGGAGGGTGGCAGCGGAGGTGGATAGGGGAGGCGGCGCCCGTGCACCCACAATGGACGGGCCCCCCCCGGGGAGTAGCAGCACCTATTCTCTGAAAAAAAAAAGTCCTGCCAGGTAGTAAATGCCACATTAACCATCTGCCTTTACTCAAGATTTCCCTGGCTAGAAATGCTGGGGGGGGGGGGGGCGATTTCTCAACAAAATAAAGAATGGAGACACAAAGCTCCCAAATGTCCATGATTAACTTTTTTTTGGTTAATTTTCCTTTAACGGGGTGTGACAGGGGGCGTGTCCTATGCCTACATACATTTGTTAGTAGGTGTCCCTCATCCCCATCTCAAAATGTTAGGAGGTATGGAGACATGGATGGATGGGTGAAAATTTAATTAAATAGCGTTTTCAGTTTGTGGCGCTCAGATACAGTTTAGCTCCACTTTAAAGTGGTTGTATAGTCATTTTTTTAACTTTTACCTACAGGTAAGTCTATATTAAGGCTTACCTGTAGGTAAAAAAAATATCTCCTAAACCTGTACTGTTTAGGACAGGGATATGCAATTAGCGGACCTCCAGCTGCTGCAAAACTACAAATCCCATCATGCCTCTGCCTCTGGGTGTCATGCTTGTGGCTGTCAGAGTCTTGCTATGCCTCATGGGACTTGTAGTTCTGCAACAGCTGGAGGTCCGCAAATTGCATAGCCCTGGTTTAGGAGATATTCCCCTCGCAATGCCCAACACAGACTACAGCAGTGCATGCGCACAGGGGATTCTCACCTGAAAGTCTGGCAGACGCCGGATTCTGCCCGAAAGAAATCTCCCGCGCGCATGCGTGGGAGTGACGATATCGCGGCTCCGGCCACTCACAGCGCCGGGGCCGCGATACCCGGAAGACACGCAGAGGGAACATGTCAGCTCCCTCGGCGTGGATCGGGCCAGATGTAGGGGCCTCGTTCTAAGGTAAGTATTTCATAATGAGCTAGTATGCGGTGCATACTAGCTCATTATGCCTTTTCCTTTGCAGGTCAAAAAAATAAATCTTCAGCGGGTTTAGTCCCTCTTTAAGTCCAAATGTAAATTGTCCCTTGCAATGAGAACATTATTCTTGCAGCAAAAAACTAGGTTTGAGCAATTGCATGCATTCCTAGTTGTTAGACTCAATGTCAAACTGAAAAATTAGTCATGGACTTGTTGAAAATATTCTGGGCACAAAGGGGTTAAGCAACATTTATATCTAAAATGATACCATCAATATAACCCTATTATATAATAAAATAAAAAAATAATAACCCATGTAATTTGAAGGGCTTTCTGTGTATTAAACCTACAAGCCTATAATGCCGTGTATACACGACCGGACTTTCCGGCAGACTAGATCCGACGGAATCAGTCCGTCAGACAATCCGATCGTGTGTGGGCTAATCCGATCGTTTTTCACATAAAAAAATCAAACGGACCTAGAAACAGAACATGTTTCAAATCTGTCCGATGGACTCAATTCCTATCGGGAAATCTGTTCGTCTGTGTGCTGGTCCGACAGATCCAAATACGACGCGAGGGAAGCTATTGGCTACTGACTATTGAACTTCCTTTTTAAGTCCCGTCGTACGTCATCACGTTCAAAACTAACGGACTTTTGAACGGACGTAGTCCGTTTGTGTGTGGGCAAGTCCGTTCGTTCCCGAAGGTCCGTCGGAACTACGCCGAAAGTCCGTTTGGGAGACCGCCATACCTAGTCTGCCGTTAAGTCCGGTTGTGTGTATGCGGTATAATAGTAATGCATACCTCCCAACATTTTCAGATGGGAATGAGGGATACCTACTATCAAACGTATGTTTGTTTATAGGACACGCCCCCTGCCACACCTCCTTAAAGGAGAATTAACAAAAAATTAATCCACAAGGACTTTTTTACCACTACAATTCCTTTATACTGGCTTTTAAAATGTACAAATGCAGAAATGTATAAATTGAATGAAAGGTTTAGCACTGGGAAACACTTTTTGAAAGACAAAAAGTGTATTTTATGTAGCACTGACCCCCGAAGGAGTGGCTTATTTAATTGGGCTTACCGTTACCTTCTTGACCGCGTGTACGTCTAGGGGTTTCCTGAGGTAGATGGCCCAAAGAACTGCAGAGACTGACACTGAATGCACTTTTAGGATATCTATTTATAAAAAATTTTTTTAACTAATCATAGAATATAAATTTAAATGTTTATGGATTCCGATCGGTTTGTATTGCTATACGCCCGTTTTTTTTTATTAATTCGATATATTTTTTATTAATTCGATTTCTTTACGATATTGACCCCTCTCTTCGAGTGTTTAGCTCTTCCGGTGGTTAGTATACCAAGCCCTTGATAGGGCGTTCGTTTCAACCTATGGCAGGGCTCCTTTCCTTACCAATAGGCTATAAAAAGTTTTGGCACAATGGTGTGTGCGTACCCCTGATGACGTCAGACCTTGGACGAAACGATCGTCGGGTAGCCACGCTCACACCCATTGTGCATATGCAGTCGCAATACAAACTCACGTTGATGAGTTTTTTGTTTTTGTTTATTTCTGCTAATATTTCCGTTCGTTTTTAAAAACGGCACTTGTACATTTTTCCTGTGACTCGGTGGAGTCGTTTTATGTGCGCTTGAGCATTCGGCTTTAATACATTTTTGTTGAAATCATATCACACGATTTGGCGCATTTTTGTTTTTCTATGGTGATACTTCGTTTGGAGGCGTGCTGAGAGCAATCGTGCAAATCCGAAGATTGCGAGACATCCGAAAGATCGGGATAATCTCCGGCATCTGGATATCTGGACGTCTATGTGACCTGTGATCAAATTCGCACAGTTTGACCTCCCCTAACAGGGGGGTCACTGGGGATCTGGTAAGCCTCCATCTAATAGTGGTGTTTAGAGGTGACGGGTCCACGTGGTCAAATACAATTTGATTGAACAATCAAGTTTCAGTTATTTCTACACATACACTGGACATTATATATTTTTTGTATTAATTTACATATGGACATTTGAATTTACACTTTACATTTTTTATATTTTTCATTTTCAATATTGTTTTGTGTATTCGGTTTCACCGTTTTTTTTTGGTATTTTTCTCTGCACTTTTGCATTTTTTTGGTCACATTCATATTTATTGGTTAAGCGCTGCACTTCTTTTCCTTCATTTTTTTTTGTGCCTGGTATCTTGGTTATGGTGTTCAGCTGCTGATTTCTTTATTGTTTTTTACTAAGCGCAGATTTTTTCTATTTTTCAGGATATTTATTTGACAACAAGTAGACAGAACAGTCTCCCAAATGAAGGGTAGAGGGTTGGGTAGGAAGTTCAGGTACTCTCGGAACTGCAAAAGATAGGAAGTCTCTCACTATAGAAATCAAGAGAATTGGCACTCACAACTGGATTCTCAGCCCTTGTACACACGGTCGGACATTCCGACAACCAAATCCGTCGGATTTTGTCCGACGGATTTTGTCCGACGGATTTTGTCCGACGGATTTTGTCCAAAACTGTTGCATACACACGGTCGGACAAAGTTGTCGGAAAATCTGATCGTTCAGAACGTGGCGACGTTATTTCGTTATGACGGGACTACGTTCAGGCTAGTAGCCAATAGCTTTGGTGTAGGAATTTGATCTGAGCATGCGTGGCACTTTGTCCGATTGGAATTCTCTACACATGATCGGACAACGTCTGATCGGATCATGTTGTCGGAAAATTTTATAGCCAAGCTGGAAAACTTGGTCCGTTGGATATTCCGACGGAAACAGTCCGATGGAGCCCACACACACAGTCAGATTATCCGACAACACAGTCCGATCGGACATTGTCCATCGGAATGTCCAACCATGTGTACAAGGGCTCACAGGTACCAGATAGACCTTCTCTTACTAGGTCTAGCAGCCGATAGAGTGTTTGAATAAAGCGAAGCCTCTGCCACAGACTTGCATATAGAACACTTGTGAATAAATTCTCTGCCACAGACTTAATGTAACTGAAGGACGTAGATAAATTTAGAGAGCCATCATACGGTACCAGTATCTCGCAGCCGGTCCGGCGATACCGTATGAGTGTAGATTCGCTTGGTGTCTTTCAACTGAGCCTCTAGGCTCTTTCTGAGAAGCCAGTCTTCAGCGTGGCCTTCTCCGGAAGAGTCCTCCCCTGATTGCTTCTCCAGTTGCTGGGCCTCTCCACAGATGAGATGGCACCGGACCACCTTTGAAACCTCCTTCCAGTTGCTTTAGATCGGGCTAGCCAGCCCCGAGACTTGGAATTGGCTGGATCCGCACTCCAGGCCATGAGGGCCATGAGGGCTGGTCAGGAGGACCAGGACCAAACAGACAGAAAGATCTTCCTACCTTAAGTACCCTTTCCCAGAATGCACAGCAGGATGACACTCCCACTGGGCTGATTCCGAGAAAAAATGGCACTCAATGCGCCCAGCTAAACTGCGTTCTCACACTTGCCAGTGGTGACAGCGCCACCTGTGGCCAAGCAGAACACAGTGCAATCCAGCTTTTAGGAATTTTAAATAGAGAAAAACACATAGCAAGTGCTCTTCAGGAGCCGGCACTACATTTATATACAGCTATATAGATCAGACCAAAATGAGGGGGGGAAGAGGGACAGAGGGACATTGCTCGAAATCAGGGACAGTCCCTCGAAATCAAGGACAGTTTGGAGCTATGGTAATGTGAATGTGGAAGCTTTTCATTTTCCTTCATCATGTCATAGCTGACTATGTCTGACCTCAGAATATAATACTCAGCTCCTGTAATGCCGTGCTATCGCCTACTATGATCCTGTATACCGTATAAGGTACCCGCAGGCCTGTTGGCAGCAGGGTAACCATCAAAACATGTCCTAACTTTAGACCCCTCCATGGATCCATCCTTAATAAATCGACATATTCCACCCCAACACACCATTGAGTGCAGCTACAAGTTCCATCTTGCCCTGCCATCTTATAGTACTATAATTATCATTATACATTGTATAGTGCCAACAATTTGCACAGCGCTTTACAAAATGAAGGTACAAGTCTAAACAAAACCTTTGTTCTTAGCTTTGGATAGAGTGAGGAAGATTTAGAGCCCCTGTTTGAATTTTACTGCTATTTGAGGCTCAGATAGATTAGGTTAGATGTGAGATTTCTCCTCATCTCCTGTCCTGCTTGTAGGCAGGTGTAGGTTGACCTCCTACACAGGTGGCGCTGTTTGCAACCACCATGCAGGGAGAGTGGAGGACAGGAAGAACTCGTGTTCCTCTTAGGCCTCCATACATGTCATCAGGTGGGCAGCTGTACGATTAGCTATAACTCCGTGGCCATCTTTATTGAGGCCAGTGCGGCTTGTGCTCCACCGGCCGGGGGGGGGGGGGGGGGCGGCAGACAGACCTGGCCACAGATATCCCACCCCCTCCCTTCGCTCCTGCCAACCAACCCACACTAAAACATCTCCCCTCATCGCTCGAGCATGCCACTGCACAACATAATCACCTCCCCCGGTCGCTGACTCGCTCACCCTCTGGCTCACCAGGCCCCCGTCAGCCCTGCACTTACCTCGTGCAGGTCACGGTTTCCCCCTCCATCTCCCCTGTGTCCCGGGCCATCACTTCTCCCCCTGACCAATGGGGTCTTCTAACTCCCGGCCAATAGGGTCTTAGGACTCCCGGCCAATGGGGTCTTAGGACTCCTGGCCAATGGGGTCTTAGGACCCACTTCCTGATTGGCCAGGAGGAGAAACAGGAAGATATTAGCGAATATTAATTCACTAATGTCACACAACAGGGTGGGCTCAAGGCGCAGTGCACTGCACCCCGTGCCCACCCTTTTTAGAAGCCAATTAGAATCTCTGGCTCTAAATCTTGTGCTTAAAAAAAAAACCCCATTGGAATCCATGCGTCCAGCACCCTGCATGAAGATTAGAGGCCGTGCGCATGGATTGGGGGACAGCGCCCCTAATGAGTGTCTGCCACTGAGTGAGGCACTGACTCACTGCCATTGACACGCATTTTACGTGTGGTTAGGATAGGGACAGTAACCCACTGGTTAGGGAGAGTGTGCCTAGCGTACAGGATTAGGGACAGCAGAGGAACTATTCATTATCGTTGCTGTGTGGAACCTTTCTGCTTCTAGTGCCTCATTGCATTCTGCCTACCAGCTCCCTCCTCTGCCAAGTGCTGTTGGTCCTTGAGCATCGCTCTCCACAAGCACTGCATAATCGTCTGTGAGTGTTTCTACCTGCTTGAAACCTCTACATACACTATATTGTCAAAAGTATTGGGACACGTGTCTTTACACGCACATGAACTTTAATTGGCATCCCAGTCTTAGTCCGTAGGGTTCAATATTGAGTTGGCACACCCTTTGCAGCTATAAAAGCTTCAACTCTTCTGGGAAGGCCATCCACAAGGTTTAGGAGTGTGTCTATGGGAATGTTTGACCAATCATTTGGTAAAGGGGAGATAATGGTACAGGGTTGTTCTTGGCCCCTTAGTTCCAGTGAAGAGAACTCTTAAGTCATCAGCATAACAAGACATTTTGGACAATTTAATGCTCCCAACTTTTTGGGAAAAAAGTTTGGGGATGGCCCCTTTCTGTTCCAACATGACTGAGCACCACTGCACAAAGCAAGGTCCATAAAGACATGGATGAACGAGTTTGTGGTAGAGAAACCTGCAGAGTCCTGACCTCAATGCAATAGAACAACTTTGGGATGAATTAGAGCAGAGACAGTGAGCTAGACCTTCTTGTCCCCACCTCACAAATATGCTTCTGGAAGAATGGTCAAACATTCCCATAGACCCACTCCTAAACCATGTGTGCACCCCCATAGTGACTCCACTGCAATACAATCCAGAAGGGTTGTGTCACAGCCCCTACGATGCCGTGCAGAGGGCCAGGCATGGTCACGCCCCAAGTGGCTCTGGGTGGTATTGAACTCATGACTGTCTGTTCTTGCTCCTGTTTCTTTACCTCTGAGCCACACCTCAGTTCTGTTCAGCCAGCTTTCCAACCGTGCCAAGTTTAGCATGAAGTACTGTGGGCGATACTTTGTTTGTACCTGTCTCTCCTGGATCAGCTGAGGCAGGTTACCTAATTAGCTGGGTATAAAACCCTGTCTCACTCTGAGGGCTTTGTCAGTTCATTTTCACATGTTTGCCAAGTGTTCCTGCCAGGGGCGGACTAACCATATGGCCACTCGGGCACTGCCCGAGGGCCCCCGGGCCACTAGGGGGCCCCATCAGGGTTGCCAGCCTCAATAAAACCAGGGACAGTATGTAAAAACCTGTGTTTTTTTTTTTTACATCTGTCTCTGAAATGTCCCTTACCGGCATCCTTTTGGTCTAAAAATCCTGAGATTATAGCTGCCCCACCTCTCCAGTATCTTTTCAGCCAATAGAAACATATCTGTGTATACTGTGTGTACACGTATGTGTATACTGTGTGATTGTATACTGTGTGTGTGTATACTGTGTGGCCCCATAATCTCTGATTGCCTGGGGGCCCCATAATCTCTTATTGCCCAGGTCCCCATGAGATGTCAGTCCACCCCTGGTTCCTGCACTTCTGTCTCGTGTTCCAGTGTTCCAAGACTGACCCCGGCTTCAGACCCTGGCTTTGTTTATCGTTATCACGACTTCTGGAAGCCCTGACTACGGCTTTACCTTGACTAGCCCTTGGCTAGTCCTGTCAAGCCCCCGTGCACAGATTCACAGCCCAGGTAGCTTATCCCTTTGTTACTGTAGGCTGTGTGTATTTGCAAGGGTTAGCGTACATCTCTGTGCCATGGACTCCAACCTAGGTAAGCCCTTACAGGTTGAGAGCGTCCTACTCATGAGAGCTAACAATCTAAAGAAAGGAAAATGATACAAAGGGTAAATGACTGCTGGGGAAAATTTGAGAACATAAAATTCCAGCTGTTAGGTAGAGGTTGATTTAGGCATTCCTAAAGAAATTCATTTTCAAGAGATAGCCAAACATATTGGAGTAGAGTGTTTCAGAGAATGGGAGAGAAGTCCTGGAGGTGACAAGGGAGCTACAGAGCGGGAGGCCTTGGAAGAGAATGGTCTGAGGCCTTGAAAGAGGATGGTTGAGATGAATTTGGTAATGTAGCTCAGGGTAGAGTTGTACATGGCTTTGTACGTTGTGGTAAGTATTTAGAATTTGAATGCACTGGGCAAAGTGAAACCAGCTGAAGGATTAGCGGAGAGGGTTGGCGGACACTGAGCGGTTGGTTAGGTGAATAAGCGTGAAGCATCTTTCTTGATAGACTGAAAGGGGCATAGTTAATGTATGCTGGAACTTTTCATTCCACATTAACGCTAAATTGATCATTGTATCTATTGAGAATATACACACATGGAACGCTATCCCCAAAGGAGTCACTGGTTGAGATGGGTCCTCAGTTGCGGGCCTCAACCTTCTCAAGATCCTCAGCTTCCCTGACGCACCTGCCTGAGTACACTAACACTAGGTATCACAAGAAAATCAATGATAGTAAACCAAACACCCAGCGATAATGCTGCTATTTAAAGAAATTAACACCAGTTCAATCAAAGCCAAAAATTTGTATATTGATTCCTAATAATATTTACACAGTGTGACGAGTGATAATGTAAAGAGGAATTAGGTAACAGAGATAATACTACAGTTAGCGTAAAAGAGCATTTGACCACACCTAGAGCCTAAACTTTTACCAGCCACACAGGTCAGCCTAAACAGTAACAATGCCACCCAACATGCGCTAAAGGACAGTAATAAACCCATATATATATATATATAAGCCGGTGGAACTACACTGCCCAAGTTCACAAGGGGCAGCTATGCAAGGCCTAAGACTGCCTGAAGGACACAATCAGGGCCTGAGTGGTTCAAAATAATTAACAGAACATGGTCTGAGAGCCCGCTCAATAAAACAGAGTCAGTCCTTAAGTTATTTCTTCTGCCACCTATCATCGGGGCCCTTTAAAGCGTTGATGCACTCTTATACCCCGTACACACAATCAGATTTTCCCACAACAAAACCGTTGATTTTTGTTCAAAGGTTGTTGGCTCA
Organism: Lithobates pipiens; assembly: GCF_037356315.1. Taxonomy (NCBI): domain Eukaryota; kingdom Metazoa; phylum Chordata; class Amphibia; order Anura; family Ranidae; genus Lithobates; species Lithobates pipiens. The sequence continues at coordinate 15,246,555 of NW_027507903.1, read as the reverse complement.
TACTTGTCTTGCATACACACGGTAACACAAATGTTGGCCAACAATTGCGAACGTGGGAACGCGGTGATGTATAAGATTTACGACGAGCCCAGAAAAAAGAAGTTCAATAGCCAGTGCGACGGACTTGTGTACACACAATTGGAAAGTCCGACAACAACTTCTTGTTGGCGGAAAATTTGAGAACCTGCTAAGAAACATTTGTTGGTGAAAGTCCGACAGCAAATGTTTGATGGAGCATACACACGGTCGGACTTTCTGACAACAAGCTCACATCCAACATTTCCCATCGGAAAAGTGTAGTCTTTGGCTCAGATGTAAGATGTTTAAGTGAACAGAGATTAGATCAAGTCAAGTTAGGTGAAAGAATAGTTCAATGAGGCAGTGTTATCTTGAATATGCGCACCATAGGTTGTCCTACTGTGTGCCATACAGGGCCATCTTTAATATTGATTGGACGCTGGGCAAACATTTTCTTTAGGCCCCCTATTCAATCATTACCGCTCACTGACTGGCTGCTAGAGGTTACAGCACACATTATGGCTCACTGATTATTTGCTAAAGGTGACAGCATATGACTTCTGCTTGTTGATTGGTTGCTAGATATTACTTTACATCAATACTGCTCACTGATTGGTTGCTAGAGGTTACTGAACATCCTTACCACTCACCAATTGGTTGCTAGAGGTTACTGCTCATTATTACTGCTTACTAATTGGTTGATAGAGGATACTGAAAATCCTTTACTGCTCAATGATTGGTTGTTAAACGTTAATGCACATCATTACTGCTCACTGATTGGTTTCTAAAGGTTACAGCATATCATCTCCTCACTGCCTGCACAACATGGACTGGGGAGGTGAGGGAGACTCATTAATAGACAGAAAACGCCAATGTAACTGGGATTTACACTGACCACTAATGTAACAGGGATTTACACTGACCACTAATGTAATAGGAGCCACTCATGTTAGGAGGGATTTAGACTGACCACCAATGTAAGAGGGACATTCACACTGGCCACTCGTGTGAATGAAAAGTGTACACCAAGCCCCAATGTAATGATTAGATTTACACTGACCACTAATGTGACTGAGACATTGAGCCTGCATTCACATTTGTGTGTGCCGGAAACGCATGCAAAATCGTTTTTCTGACACCACAGAAACGTAAAGAAGCATGCCTCTTTACCTCCCCAGTGGGCAGCATTCAGCAGAAGTAATAGTGATTGCTGTATAAATGACAATGGTCCCAAAAATGTGTCAAAAATGTCCGATGTGTCCGCCATAATGTCGCAGTCTCAATAAAAATAGCTGATCATCGCCATTACTAGTAAAAAAAAAAATTATTAATAAAAATGCCATAAAACTGTCCCCTATTTTGTAAACGCTATAACTTTTGCGCAAACCAATCAATAATCGCTTATTGTGATTTTTTTTAACAAAAATATGTAGAAGAATACGTATCGGCCTAAACTGAGGGAAAAAAATGTTTTTTATATATTTTTTGGGGGATATTTATTATAACAAAAAGTAAAAAATAATTGCATTTTTTTTTCAAAATTGTCGCTCTATTTTTGTTTATAGCGCAAAAAAAAAAACAGAGGGGTGATCAAATACCACCAAAAGAAAGCTCTATTTGTGGGGAAAAAAAGGGGGCGTCAATTTTGTTTGGGAGCCACGTCGCACGACCGCGCAATTGTCAGTTAAAGTGACGCAGTGCCGAATCGCAAAAAGTGGTCTGGTCTTAAGCCAGCAAAATGGTCCAGGGCTGAAAGTGGTTAAAGACGGCCCTGGTGTCATATGTAGCAGGCCAAATGTGTCTGCGAAGAGTATTGCAGTTAGCTTATTCTTTAGTAGTTCAGTTCCTTCTGACAGTGTCAAATGGCGTCTAACAGCCCTCTCACCAGTCCAACATCTCAGCTGTAAGTTTCTGAGGTCAGAGGGACTCCCTCTACCGGTCTCTTTTCAGATCCCCGGCAAACAGTGTTGTGAATGGACATTTCAGGCAGATTCTCCCTCTCTGACCTTTCTGCAGCAGTGAGGTGGATGGTACAGCTGTGTAATGTTCTCAAGTAGTGATGGCTTAGGGTGCCATCTTCCTCTTTCTGGGATCTCAAATGGCTAGATGCACTGCCACAGAGTTCCACACTCTCCCTCGTCCCACAGCCAACTGCCCCGAACGTTACCGGTAAGTCGGATAAGAGACCCTCTGATACTCCCTCAGGGTCCCGTGGCCCCCGGTACTGTAGTCTTCTTCCTCCTCTGTATAGTACAACCGCCTCCTCCACAGGACTACACGTCCCAAAATGCAAAAGCCGTTCAGCACAGAGAACTTCCCATTAATTTACTGTCCATTGCAACTGAGGCATTAGTGTTTGAGCTTTGGGGTGCACATTCTAATGCAGTAGGCTGCACGCACCTAAGGGGGGAGGAAGAAGAGAGAGAGCATGCAGGCATGATGGAGACCCGCCACTCTCTGTTATGGAGCCTCTCCAAATATTAAGTGGGGCCAAACTGCCAGCACCTGGCTACACGCAATTCTGGAGGGAAATGCTACGTAAATGCTTGGAAGAATGGGAAAATGTCGGTTACAAGGACAGTGAGGCTGGGAGGTTCTCTTACTAGCCAATAAAGGCATAAAAAGAAGCACCTAAACCCCTGTGTTATTGTCAAGATCCCCAGATCAGAAGAAGATGTCAAGAAGACATTCAAGTGCAGGGGTGGACTGACAACTCATGGGGCCCCCAGGCAATAGGAGATTATGGGGCCCCCAGGCAATCAGACAGGTAGGTACTGGAGAGGTGGGGTAGCAATAATCTAAGGATTTTTAGACCAAAAGGATGTCGGTAAGGGACATTTCAGAGACAGATGTAAAAAAAACACAGATTTTTACATACTGTCCCTGGTTTTACTGAGGCTGTCAACCCTGATGGGGCCCCCGGGCAGTGCCCGAGTGGCCCAATGGTCAGTCCGCCCCTGTTCAAGTGACATCTGAAGGAGAGTTGAGGCATCTTGCTTCACACATCCAGATGATCTTTATGGAACTATGTTTTCCATAAGATGTATGGCTCGGCTTGTTTTTCATTTATGCAGTGGTACATTGATTAGTAAAACTACTATTTAAAGCGGAGGTCCACCCTAAAGTGGAGCTTCCGCTCATTGGAACCCTCCCCCCCTCCGGCGCCACAATTGGCACCTTTCAGGGGGGAGGGGGGTGCAGGTACCTGTACAGTACAGGTATCTGCACCCACTTCCGGCATAGATATCTGCAGAAGGTAGGCCCCTTTCCGCAGAATCTACGCCCCTTTCCGAAGGTCCCCCACTGTCTGCTGGGAAACACACGGATCCCAGAGACAGCGGGGACCATCCTTATTGCGCAGCGCGACTCGCGCATGCGCAGTAGGGAACCGGGAAATGAAGCCACTTCCTGATTCCCATACCCAAGATGGCGGCGGCAGCACCCGAGAGACGATCGAGAGATCAGCTTCGGGTGCCGACATCGCCGGCACGCTGGGCGGGTAAGTGTCATTATTTTAAAAGTCAGCAGCTGCAGTATTTGTAGCTGCTGGCTTTTAAAAAAAAAAAACGGCGGACTCCCGCTTTAAAGAAAGATTATTACATTCATTAGAAACTAATTTGATTAGCACGCCGGTAAGAACAAAAGAGTCTTCATTAGCAGTATACACAATCGAATTGTCCGGCATACTTAGTCCGGCAAACAATCCGGCGGATAGTCCGGCGGACTTTCTACCGAACGGACTTGGCCACACACGGACACACAGAAAGTCCGGCGTTTGCTAGCACGATGACGTACAGCACGTACGACGGGACTAGAAAAAGGAAGTTCAATAGCCAGTAGCCAATAGCTTCCTTTTCGTACTTGCTTCTGAGCATGCGTCATTCTTAGTCCGCCGGACTAGCATACTGACTAACGTATTGTCCGCTGAAAGCCAAGTCCGGCGGAAAGATTGGACTGCAAAAATACTTTCTAAGTCCGTCGGACTTTACGCTGAGAAAGTCCGCTGAAGCCCACACACGATCGAATTGTCCGCTGAAATGCGTTTCGGCGGACTTAGCCCACGTACACACGGTCGGAGATTTTGGCAACCAAATCCGTCGGATTTTGCCCGTCGGATTTAGTCCGACGGATTGTGTCCGAAACTGTTGCATACACACGGTCGGGCCAAGTTGGCGAAAAATCCGATCTTTCAGAACGTGATGACGTAATTTCGTTACGATGGGACTACGTTCACGCTAGTAGCCAATAGCTTTGATGTAGGAATTTGATCTGAGCATGCGTGGCACTTGGTCCGATGAAAATGCTCTACACATGATCGGATTAGGTCCGTCCGGCCCAGTTGGTCAGGAAATCTTTCCAACATGTTGGAAAATTGGGTCTGACGGAGATTCGTACGGAATCAGTCCAATGCATACCACACACAGTCGGATTATCTGACGACACGGTCCGATAAGACTCATTCAGACAGATTCTCCGACCGTGTGTACAAGGGCTAAGTACGCTGGACAATTCGATCGTGTTTACGCGGCATAATGCACCATGCTGCCCAAAAAAATTCCACGTTCTGTAAGGACAATACACGTTTTCTGTATTATAATGATTTCCATCTGGATGTGCTGATCCAGGTGTGTTCTCTTTCAAGTGGGGAGGCCAATAAAAACGAAAAGGCGGTCACCATTGTCAGGGAGCCATCTGCTCTCTCTCTTCAGATTACAGACTCGTTGAGGCTCTATTGACTGCAATTTCTACAGTAAGAAAGTCTGAAAAGGTGAACGGAGACTTCTTAAGCATTTTTCCAAATTCCTGGAAACGCTTGCCCTGTCTCTTTCCTCCCTATGCAATGTGACACGTGAGTCAGATGGAAGAGTTTCTTGCTGGAGGCTGTGTGAGGACAGGCCTCTCTTCTGCTACTTTTCAGACCTGTAATTTAATATTCAGCAGAATGTCTTCAATTATCCCATATGAAGTAAATTATACAGGGGAAAAAAAAAAAAGCTTCACCCAGCAGCACATGCCAAGAGTTTAAGGCCAGGTAGCTCCGTAAGCCGTGCTACTGACCTGACTTGGCAGTATCGGTTTCTTCTGCAATCTTACGAAACAAATTAAAAAAGGTTTAGAAGGTAAAGAAAAAAGTTCTAAGCCTGTAAATAACTGACTATGACATCGCTATCCAATTTCCGTATGTTTTACAGCTCTCTTAATAAAAATCAGGCAGAATACACAGTGTGTTTTAGTTCACAAACTGTTAGTTTTATTGAGTTCTGCACCCTACGGCACATAAAAGTGGATGTATGCTGTATACACGTGCCAGCAATACTTAGTATATGCTGCCCAGATGTACTCTATACTGCACTGTGGTTAGCATTGCAGGCTCCTGAACTGGGTTTTGGTTCCATAGGCATAGTATATGGCTTAGTGTGTGTACACAGTTGCAAAAAAAAGTATGTGAACCCTTTTGGAATGATATGGATTTCTGCACAAACTGGTCATAAAATGCGATCTGGTCTTCATCTAAGTCACAACAATAGACAATCACAGTCTGCTTAAACTAATAACACACAAAGAATTAAATGTTACCATGTTTTTATTGAACACATCATGTAAACATTCACAGTGCAGGTGGAAAAAGTATGTGAATCCCCTAGACTAATAAGATCTCCAAGAGCTAATTGGAGTGAGGCGTCAGCCAACTGGAGTTCAATCAATGAGATAAGATTGGGGGTGTTGGTTGCAGCTGCCCTGCCCTATAAAAAAACACACACCAGTTCTGGGTTTGCTTTTTACAAGAAGCATTGCCTGATGTGAATGATGCCTCACACAAAAGAGCTCTCAGAAGACCTACGATTAAGAACTGTTGACTTGCATAAAGCTGGAAAGGGTTATAACAGTATCTCCAAAAGCCTTGCTGTTCATCAGTCCACGGTAAGACAAATTGTCTATAAATGGAGAAAGTTCAGCACTGCTGCTACTCTCCCTAGGAGTGAGCATCTTGTAAAGATGACTGCAAGAGCACAGCGCAGACTGCTCAGTGAGGTGAAGAAATATCCTATAGCGTCAGCTAAAGAATTACAAAAGTCTCTGGCATATGCTAACATCCCTGTTAGCGAATCTACAATACGGAAAACACTAAACAAGAATGGATTTCATGGGAGGATACCACAGAGGAAGCCACTACTGTCCAAAAAAAACATTGCTGCCCGTTTACAGTTTGCACAAGAGCACCTGGATGTTCCACAGCAGTACTGGCAAAATATTCGGTAGACAGATGAAACCAAAGTTGAGTTGTTTGGAAGAAACACACAACACTATGTGTGGAGAAAAAGAGGCACAGCACACCAACATCAAAACCTCATCCCAACTGTGAAGTATGGTGGTGGGGTCATCATTGTTTGGGGCTGCTTCAGGGCCTGGACAGATAGCTATCATCGAAGGAAAAATTTATTCCCAAGTTTATCAAGACATTTTGCAGGAGAACTTAAGGCCATCTGTCCACCAGCTGAAGCTCAACAGAAGATGGGTGTTGCAACAGGACAACGACCCAAAGCATAGAAGTCAATCAACAACAGAATGGCTTAAACAGAAGAAAATACGCCTTCTGGAGTGGCCCAGTCAGAGTCCTGACCTCAACCCGATTGAGATGCTGTGGCATGACCTCAGGAAAGCGATTCACACCAGACATCCCAAGAATATTGCTTGACTGAAACAGTTCTGTAAAGAGGAATGGTCGAGAATTACTCCTGACCGTTGTGCACGTCTGATCTGCAACTACAGGAAACGTTTGGTTGAAGTTATTGCTGCCAAAGGAGGTTCAACCAGTTATTAAATCCAAGGGTTCACATACTTTTTCCACCTGCACTGTGAATGTTTACAAGGTGTGTTCAATAAAAACATGATAACATTTAATTCTTTGTGTGTTATTAGTTTAAGCAGACTGTGATTGTCTATTGTTGTGACTTAGATGAAGATCAGATCACATTTTATGACCAATTTGTGCAGAAATCCATATCATTCCAAAAGGGTTCACATACTTTTTTTTTCAACTGTATGTTCCCCCATGTCTTTTTGCATAATGCCAGTGGTGGCTGCTACTCAATATTTTTGGGGGGGCCGGTGTCTTGTCATATAACGTTCTCCATCCGATAGTGTCCGCTGCGCATGCGCAGTGCACAGCAACACAGATTCCGAAAATTGCTGAGGATGAACAGCGCCTGCGCTGTGAGTCCAGGTTCTAGCCCCACCATCCAAGTGGACATAGAGTAGGAATAAAAAAGAGCCGAGTGCAGCGAGGCCGAGCCCGAAGCGTGGCGAGGGGCCCTCTAATATTCACAGCCCTATGTCCGCTTGGATGGTGGGGCTACCACCTCCACTCACGACACAGGCGCCGTTCAGCTTCGGAGATTTTCCGAAGCTTTCGTCTGCTCCGTACTGCGCATGCGCAGTACGGCCCGGACGCTATATGATGGACGGACACTATACGACAGAACACCGGCAAACCAACGCTAAACCCCCCTCCCCACACGCGGAAGATGGATGGGAATGCAGTGATCCCCAACCCCCCCCCCAGTGCTCTGTGCCCTGAGCCCACCCTTTTTTAAAGCCAATTAGAGCCTTAGGCTCTAATCGTGCTTCAAAAAAAAATTATTTAAATCCATGCGTTCGGCACCCTGCATGTAGGTTGAGGGCCGGGCGCATGGATTAGGGGGGTGGCACCCCTGTGCCCCATATGGAATAAATAACAAACATATCATACTTCCCTCCACTGTGCAGCTCGTTTTGCACAGAGTGGCCCCGATTCTCATCTTCTGGGCTCCCCCGGCAGCTCTGGTGGCTCCTCCCCACATCAGATAACCCCGTAGGAGAAGCGCTACCCTGAGGGGATTACCTTGCGGGCGCGCTCCCGAGTCCATCATTCAGCGTCCATAGAGGCCAAATGCAGGACTCGGCCCCACCCACTGGCGCTTGTGTCATTGGATTTGATTGACAGCAGTGGGAGCCAATAGCTGCACTGCTATCAATCTATCCAATCAAGAGCCAAGAACCCCGGGCAGAGAGACAGCTCATCCCCGGCGGGTCAAGTTCGAGGGGTCAGGTAAGTAAAAAACAGGGGGGCTGGGGGGGCCGGTCACTGCCAGGTGTTATTTCAACTTAATGCATAGGATGTACTTAGGTGAAAAAACACGAAGGATTTACAACCCCTTTAATGATCATACAGTATATGACTTTGTAAGCAAATATTTTGTATGCTTACAGTACCGTGGAATCTTAAAAGAATGTTGTAGACACTCATTAAAAACATGTCTTCTGTGCAATAAATTTCACAATACTTACACATGCAAAACAATTTATTCCAACATGGAAGAGGTCGTATTTACATCCTATTTTCTTATTACTGATACACTATATTGTCAAAAGTATTGTGACGCCCGCCTGCCTTTACACGCACATGAACTTTAATGGCATCCCAGTCTTAGTCCGTAGGGTTCAATATTGATTTGGCCCACCCTTTGCAGATTTAGGAGTGTGTCTATGGGAATGTTTGACCATTCTTCCAGAAACACATCTTCATGGACCTTGCTTTGTGCACTGATCCAAATCATTTGGTTAAGGGGGGGTTATAGGGTGGGGTTGTTTTTCAGGGGTTGGGTTTGGCCCCTTAGTTTCAGGGAAGGGAACTCTTAAAGCATCAGCATACCAAGACATTTTGGACAATTTCATGCTCCCAACTATGTGGGAACAGTTTGGGGACAGCCCCTTCCTGTTCCAACATGGCTGCACACCAGTGCACAAAGCAAGGTCCATAAAGACATGGATGAGTGAGTTTGGGATGGAGGAACTTGACTGGCCTGCACAGAGTCCTGACCTCAACACAATAGAACACCTTTGGAATGCATTAGAGCGGAGACTGCAAGCCAGGCCTTCTCGTCCAACATCAGTGCCTGACCTCACAAATGCTCTTCTGGAAGAATGGTCAAACATTTCCACAGACACACTCCTAATGCTTGTGGACAACCTTCCCAGAAGAGTTGAACCTGTTATAGCTGCAAAGGGTGGGCCAACTCAATATTCAACCCTACGGACTAAGACTGGGATGCCATTAAAGTTCATGTGCGTGTAAAGGCAGGCGTCCCAATACCTTTGACAATATAGTGTACAGTGCTATCACTTAAAGTGTTACTAAACCCAGGACCCTGCATTCATTATATCTGGTCTCCCACATTACACAGAACAAGGAAATGCAATTATTTTAGTGAATATAAACTGCTAAACACCTTTTCTCATTAGCAGTATATGCTATAAAGCTTGTAGGAGTAGATTTCATTCTCCTTTGACTGTCCTATGAGGCTGCAGGACCCCTGACAGTCTCTCTGGACAGTGCTGATTGGCTCTGTGCTGATCACATGCATCCTCCCAAAAAAATAAAAAATAAAAAGCTCTCTAGCAATACACACCAAACTGAGCATGTACAGAGTACCTCTAATGCCGCATACACACGATCAAAATTTTGGCCAGAAAAATCTCTAATGGTTTTCCCAACAGAATTCCGACGGGATTCCACTCAAGCTGTCTTGCCTACACACGGCCACACCAAATTCCGACCGTCAAGAACGCGATGACGTACAACACGTACGACGGGACTAGAAAAAGGAAGTTCAATAGCCAGTAGCCAATAGCTTCCGTCTTGTAGTTGAATCTGAGCATGCGTAAGTTTTTGCGCATCGGAATTGCATACACACGATCAGAATTACCGATAGAAACTTTTTCTGTCGGAAAAATTGAGAACCTGCTCTCAATCTTTTGCTGGCCGAAATTCGGCCAGCAAAATTCTGATGGAGCGTACACACACGGTCGCATTTTCAGACGAAAAGCTCTCATCGGTCTTTTGTTGGCTGAAATTCTGACCATTTGTACCCGGAATAAGGCTCTTTGCTATCAACAGATGCATTTGGGACAATGGAAGAATATTAACCACTTCAATACCGGGCACTTAAACACCTTCCTGCCCAGACCAATTTTGAGCTTTCAGCGCTGTCGCACATTGAATGACAATTGCGCGGTCATGCTACACTGTACCCAAATGAAATTTTTATCATTTTTTTCTCACAAATAGAGCTTTCTTTTGGTGGTATTTGATCACCTCTACGGTTTTTATTTTTTGCGCTACAAATAAAAAAATACCGAAAATTTTGAAAAAAAAAATGTTTTTTTTTTGTTTCAGTTTCAAAACTTTGTAAATAAGTACGTTTTCTCCTTCACTGATGGGCACTGATGGGGCTACACTGATGGGCACTGATAAGGTGGCACTGATGGGCACCAATGTGGCACCAATGAAGTGGCACTGATAGGCGGCACTGATGGGCGACACGGATGGGCGACACGGATGGGCAACACGGACGGACACTGATAGGTGGCACAAATTGGTCGGAGACTCTTTACCGAGATCGTAGTTGCCGGGTGTCAGACTGACACCCCGCAACAACGATCGCCGCAATGCGCGCCCCCGGGGGCGCGCAGCGGCTCATAATCCTAATCACGTCATATGACGTCCGGTTAGGATTATGAAACCACTTTGCCGCCGTCAATTCCCTATAGGGTGGGCGCCAAGTGGTTAAAGAGTTGTGTTTTTTTTTTGTTTTTTTTTTTTTTTGTTTTTATACTCAATTGTGACATGACGCTACTTGTATATCAAGAAATTGCTTGTATATCAAGTCAAAATTTATTTAAAAAGTTTGCTTGTCTTGCAAAACACTTTTAAACCAAGTTACTTTCAAACCTTCTCCTGTGGATCACAGGGCATCACTCAGCCACTCCAGGCTCGGGATCCACCCAGATGCCTGGACCGGCAACTGGCTCAGCCCCTCAGCGAACCACTGAAAACCTGAGCCAGTCCCTCCCACCCCCTCCACAGCCCAGTTCTCCAGGGAGCACTGGAAGGACAGAGCAGAGAGCTGGTGACTGACAGTCACCACTCTCTGCTCAGAGCAGAGGGGGAGAACTGAGCGATCAGTGGTGTTTTATCGCTCAGTTATTGGGGCAGAGCCAGCAGGAGACAGCTGCAGTTGGGATCGGCGCTGCAGCCATCTAGGTGACTGTTTTTTTTTTTTTGTTTTTTTGTATAGCCGCGTACACACGGGCGGACTGTCTGTCCAACTTAGTCCGCTGAAACACATTTCAGCGGACAGTCCTTTTGTGTGTGGGCTTCAGCGGACTTTTTCAGCGGACAGTCTGGCGGACTAAGTCTTTCGGAATTTCCGTAATACAGTCCGTCCAACTTTGGTTTCAGCGGACAGTCCGCTCGTGAGTAGGCTAGTTGGACGGACTAAGTATGGCGCATGCTCAGAAAGGATTTACATGGCGAAAGGTTGCATTGCTGTGTATTGGACGTCAAATTTCTAGTCCCGTCGTACGTGCTGTACACGTCATCGCGCAAGCTTTCGACGGACTGTTTGTTCATCGTGTGTGGTCAAGTCCGTTCATTCAAAAGTAGGACGGACTGTCCGTCGGATTGTCTGACGGACTTAGTTGGCCAGACAGTCCGCCCGTGTGTATGCGGCTTATGACTGCACTTCTCTTTTAAGGCTGGATTCACACCTATGGCATTTTTAGTGCTTTTTGCATTTTGTCGATTTGCGCTACAGAACGTGTTCCATAGGAAACCATGGTAAATGGACTGTAGTGCAAATTTGCAAAATGCACTAAAAATGCATCAGTGTGAATCCAGCCTATCTCAGAAAAGTCCCTTCTATTGCTCTGAGCCTCCTCCAGATCTCCTTTTTTTTTTTTTTTTTTTGCTGCTATGATCTGACTTCCTGTAAGCCCTTGTACACACGGTCGGAGATTCCGACGGAATGTGTCCTATCAGACCGTTTTGTCGGATAATCCGACTGTGTGTGGTATGCATCGGACTGTTTCCGTCTGAATATCCGTTGGACCCAATTTTCCAACTTGTTGGAAATATTTTCCGACAAACTGGTCCAATCGGACATACTCCGATCATGTGTAGAGAATTCCGATCGGACAAAGTGCCACGCATGCTCAGATCAAATTCCTACACCAAAGCTATTGGCTACTAGCCTGAACGTAGTCCCGTCGTAACGAAATAACGTCATCACGTTCTGAACGATCGGATTTTCCGTCAACTTGGTCCGATCGTGTGTATGCAACAGTTTCGGACACAATCCGTTGGACAAAATTTGTCGGACAAAATCCAACGGATTTGGTTGGCAGAATGTCCGACCGTGTGTACAAGGGCTTAGAGGGTGGCTACGTTCATTCTCCATAGTCCCACTGTATGTAGGAACGTAACCATCCTTTCTGGCTTGCTCCCGACATGGACAATGAACTATGGGGTGTCTAGGGTGCATAGAGCAGTGTACATGCCCACAACTAACATGCCCTGCTCATTCCAAACCAAAGGAAGTGAGGGGGGAGGAGAGGTGTGGGAGCCCAAACAGGATGTTCATGGAAGCAGAAAAACACAGTAAGATACAATTCCATGAAAGATGGATTACAGGGCCATTAAGTAGTGGATGCGTTTGGATACATTTTAGAGAATAAGGATGTTGTTTAGTGTCATCTTCAGCATCAGTGGTGAATTTGTAGGGCTGGAGAGTGCCGATGGCATGCAACAAAAGAGATTAAGCCCTTTTACACACGGTCGGACATTCCGACAACCAAATCCATCGGATTTTGTCTGACGGATTTTGTCCAAAACTGGTGTTGCATACACACGGTCATACAAAGTTGTCGGAAAATCCGGCCCTTGTACACACGGTCGGACATTCTGACAACCAAATCCATTGGATTTTGTCTGACGGATTTTGTCTGAAACTGTTGCATACACACGGTTGGACAGTTGTCAGAAAATCTGATCGTTCAGAACGCGATGACGTTATTTCGTTATGACGGGACTACGTTCAGGCTAGTAGCCAATAGCTTTGGTCTAGGAATTTGATCTGAGCATGCGTGGCACTTTGTCCGATCGGAATTCTCTACAAACGGTCGGACAAAGCCCGATCGGACCATGTTGTCGGAAAATTTTACAGCCCAGCTCTAAAACTTTGTCGGTCGGATATTCAGACGGAAACAGTCCGATGGAGCCCACACACAGTCGGATTATCCGACAACGCGGTCCGATAGGACATTTTCCGTCCGAATGTCCGACCGCGTGTACAAGGGCTAAGACTTTTTGAGGGTATTAGACATGTGCGATTCGTTTCGTATGAATCTCGAATTCGTGCGAATTTCCACAAATTCGTAGGTTCGGGAGGATCCGAAATACGAATTGCCGTGCGTCCGAATTCTGTACGGAATACAAACTTTTGTTTACGAATTCCGGATTTCGGACGATGACTCAGTGCCCGTTCACACTGCCGCGACTTGTCAGGCGACTTAGTCACCTGACAAGTCGCACTCTGTTCTGTACTATGGAACCGTTCTAATAGGAGCGACTCAAGTCGCTCCGACTGAACTTTTGTTTACGAATTCCGGATTTCGGACGACGACTCAGTGCCCGTTCACATTACCGCGACTTTCAGGCTCCGACTGAACTTTTGTTTACGAATTCCGGATTTCGGACGACGATTCAGTGCCTGTTCACACTGCCGCGACTTGTCAGGCGACTTAGTCAACTGACAAGTCGCGCTCCGTTCTGTACTATGGAACCGTTCTAATAGGAGCGACTCAAGTCGCTCCGACTGAACTTTTGTTTACGAATTCCGGATTTCAGACGACGACTCGGTGCCCGTTCACACAACCGCGACTTGTCAGGCTCCGACTGAACTTTTGTTTACGAATTCTGGATTTCGGACGACGACTCAGTGCCCGTTCACACTACCGCAACTTGTCAGGCGACTTAGTCACCTGACAAGTCGCGCTCCGTTCTGTACTATGGAACCGTTCTAATAGGAGCGACTCAAGTCGCTCCGACTGAACTTTTGTTTCGTCCGAAATCCGGAATTCGTAAACAAAAGTTCAGTCGGAGCGACTTGAGTCGCTCCTATTAGAACGGTTCCATATTACAGAACGGAGCGCGACTTGTCAGGCGACTTAGTCACCTGACAAGTCGCGCTCCGTTCTGTAATATGGAACCGTTCTAATAGGAGCGACTCAAGTCGCTCCGACTGAACTTTTGTTTACGAATTCCGGATTTCGGACGACGACTCAGTGCCCGTTCACACTACCGCGACTTGTCAGATAGAGTGATCTGACACCAGCACCGTGACATAACACATGTATGAGGTGCCCCAGGAGGATGTAAGTTTTTACGAAACATGTCGGGCTGTTTGTGCTGATATCACCACGCTTAGAATATTCCCTAGTACGGGTGTATATTTGTTCTTAATTTTAACCGTTTTTTTATGCATACTTTTTATTTGTTAGAATCGGACCTATTCGGTCATACCTTTGGTCTGCTGTGTATTTATATTTTTTTATTAATAAAATTGTCGATTGCTTAACGGTACGTTCATGATCGGAGTCCTTCTTTGTTTTCCCCTTCCCCACGCTCGTGGTAGGGAGGCCCGAGTGTTTTGTGTTTCACCACAGGTTTGCGCACTGAAAACCTTGACATCCGACGATGTCTTCAGGTAACTTACATTGACTTCTATCACAGAAGTCTTCTGCAAGTCATAATAAGCATAATGAGCAATGTTTTTGCCTTTAAACTCATCGTAAAGAACGAACGAACGACGATTCGTATTTCGTACGAAACAGAACGGAATTCCGGACACAAAATACGAAGTACGAATTTATTTTATTACGAATCGAAACGGAACAGAACGGAACGAATTTATTGACGGCGCCCATGTCTAGAGGGTATTGGTTGATGAGGTAGCAGAGATCGATGGTCATGGGGTGGCAATGTGTACCTGAATTAGGGAGGGGGGGGGTGGTGGACGCTCAATGTGTCTATCCCTTTTTCCTGTAGAGTTTCCATGACACAGTGTCCAGTTACACGTACCCAACAGATGACTATCCCAGTTGTTCTTTACAATGGGCTGTTTACTTTCTAAGCTTCTTTGTAGCGGTTAGGAAAACAGTTACTGTTGTCTGGAAATTTAGAGGTTGTCCTCTTCTCAATCTTTCCCACTGGGTGGCATTCCTTCAAATGCAAACATCTCGAAGGTTAAAAATTTGACACCTCGGGTTTTGCAACCTCTTTGTTCCACCTGTGTGAAATGCATACGATGGATCACCTCACGAGATCAGCCCTCATAAAATGTGCCGATTTATTTTCACGGCCGCCTTTGCGTGGATACAGCTGACAGGGAATCAGTCTTTTCAGTAATGTGCTGTGTACTTTGTGAAGGGAATTCCATGAAACGGAAGAAATGATGTGACACTGGTGAAAAGGGCTTGGGACAAGAATGAAGACAGACCGGTTTGCAGATTAGCAGAGGGGCCTTCACACCCAATATCATGGCAGGTGGATAATGGAGAGCAGGGTGGATAGGCTAGAGGTCATTGCTGTAACTTATTGAAGACCAGGTAAGACAACCCTTCTCCCATGCTTGGTGACGTCTTTTGTAATCTTTGTGCTCGGAGAAGGGAAGAGCCATATGGGCAGCATGGGACTGAGAAATTGGCAACACCTCCATGCAGAGTTGGCCTTTCAATAAATTTGATCTGTTCGCCTTCATGGAAAAATGAGCAAAATGTAATAATATTGATTGCTGAGAGTCTAATTGGTAAGGACGGTGAAATTTTTTTTTTTTTACACTTTTGTATCCCCCAATCACACAGTCCCCTCTTCACATCGGAAACCTACCTTTTGGCTCTAGCAGCACGGCATAGAGCGGGAGGTTGAGAAGGTTTGGAGGAGGCAGACTTCCAGCTTCATCTGAATACTTCACGCGGCTTCGCATGCCACCTGCCCTGGATCAGAATCATGCATTGCCATGGCACAGGTGAGCTGGCCACCATCACCATAGCAATGAATTATGCTGTGCGATCTGTCCCCAAAGCATGGTTGTTATGGTCAGGACTGGTGCAAGGATTTTTGACACCCTCATCATTTTGTCGCCCCTGTTGGCTCCACCCCTTACCCCACCCCCTTTGCCCTGCCCATGTGACAGGAGGTGGCGCTTTACAGGAAGCATTGGCTCTGCTTCCTCTAGCACTGGTTCCAGTGCTGCACTGCGCCTCTAATTACAATACCGGTTGGATAGAGCAGCTGCCTGAGAGTTAGTTACATGCTGCAGCCTGCAGAGCAAGCAAACGCGTAGGGAAACCAGTGGCCGGCCGCCCCTAGGCAGCAGCGCACCCTAGGCGGCTGCTTAGTTTGCCTAGTGGTAGCAGCGGCCCTGGTTATGGTGCTGGCGACTAGAAGCTCTGGGGTAAGGTGACCAGATTTTTTTTATGGAATCCAGGGACATATTATTTTTTTTTTACTAGTAATGGCGGCAATTACCGCCTCTTTGCCCATTGCCGCTGCCGCCCGCCTCACAGCCTGTCCAGTCTTACTCTCCGGGCCCCGGCTACTACTGGGTTGAGAGCGGAGGAAGATCACTCTGCCAGGGAAGGCAAGGAAATGGGCAGGTGGCTGGCCGGGACTTGAGCCAAGGCAGAAGAACATACGAGCAGGAGCGGAAAGAGCATGCACCCGAAACTGAAGAAATATTCTCTCCGCTCGGACCAGCACACGATCATCAGAAAGGGGCACAGAAAATGAAAAAAATTCACCCCCACCTCTTAAATTGCCCCAGCCCCTGTTTAAATACAATTTGGGGACAAAACCGGGGACAGACTTGGTTCGGGGACAGTGTCCTCAATCCGGGGACTGGCCCGGGAAACCGGGGATGTCTGGTCACCCCACCCTGGGGGTGCTTTGTGGCATCCCCAGAGTGCTTACCGCTTAAAACGCACTGATCTAGCCTATGACCAGACTAAACATAATGGAAGAAAAGTTTATAAAGTTGAAATATTAAAGTGAGTCATGAAAGCCAGACTCGAGTTGCAGCTTTCCCTCCATGTCCAGGGATGTTCTGGGTGGCCTGTGGAGCAGCAGATGTCTTTTTTTACAAGGCTGCTTATCAGCTAGACTCCCAGCTCTTGCATTTCCATTGGTGGCTGGAAAATTCATAAGACGTTTTTTTCCTAAACAGTCAGTAAGATTAACTTGAATAAATACAAATATACAAAATAGTGAATTTCCTAAGCATACTGAAGGAAGAACATTTTTCTACAGTTTGCTTAAAACCGTGCATGCAACCTCAAGGAACACTAAATAAAAAAACAAACATGGAGGCAGGATGTTGAAAACTCTGTTTAAATTATTTATACTTCTAATGAAAGGTGTTCACTAACTATGCGCTCTTTGCCCCTTTCAACATTCACAAAGACACCCACCAGACCGGGGTGGCCCCACTCCCTGGGCCTTTTTGTCCTGGTGATGGAGCCCCTTGAGACTCTAATCTGTACCACCTTAGTATCCAAGGCCTGGGGGTAGGCTAGGGTTGCCACCTTTTCTTCAAGCCAAACCCAAACACTTTAGCAGCCTGGGACACCTTTGGGTGCCTTAAGGAGAGTAGTAATGTGGTGCTCATAGCATGCCGCAGGAAAATATGGGAGTGGCCAAATTGCTCTTGCTGAAATCATCAACCTGCCCCTCAGTGATGGCGAACCTGCCCCCAGACAGCTGCCCACAGCACCTGGATGGCAAAAGATTTGTGTGACTACCTTAGTTACTTGGGGAGCCACAGTCTGGTCTGAATAATGTGTTCAGGTTTCAGTCCACCTGAAACCCGGACACATGATTCAAAACCTGGACTGTCCGGGTGAATCCCGGACAGGTGGCAACCCTTGGGTAGGCCCTTTGGAAGACAAACTGTCGCTGTATGTATGGTTTTGGATCAACTACTGAGCACCAGCGCTGTCACGTATAGACTGAGGGTAGGCTCTTTGGAAGACAAACTGTCACTATATGTATGGTTTTGGATCAACTACTGAGCACCAGCGCTGTCACATATCGAGAGGCCATGGGTCACATGGGGCATTTGACAGATAAAAAGTGTGACAGTAGAGACAAGTATGTACTGCCTGGAAATAAAACAGCCGCTTTTGCTCCCTTTAGACGGTGATAAATACGCACAGTATTTCCTCGTAGTTATTGTCTTCAGGGGCTGCAGTCATTGACATCAGCAAATCCTACCCAACGAGTAATCATTTTTTTTTTTGTAGGTCTTTGCTAGCTTAAAGGCATAAGAAGAGTCTGTGTTGGTTTGTCGCTAGGATATACCACACACAATGTAGCTATGTAAAAATAAATTTCCCATGTTCTCACATGCTGCTGATAAAAAAATAAAATAAAAAAAATAAAAAAAAATAAAAATATATATATATATATATATATATATATATATATATATATTTTAGGGCTGTTACTGATTAAAAATTTTGTGTTCGATTAATCGATTTTTTTTTAAATCGATTAATCGACTAATTTCGATTAATTATAACGCACATACAGATCCAACTACTTTTATATGATCTCCTTGCATTGCAACTCTGCATTAGCCAGTGGTAAATGTGGTATACACTATATACAATCACCTGACACTAGTTCGTTTCCACAATCCATGACTTAACTTCACAGTTCACACAACCGTTTTAAATTCAAACTGTAGCACTGACGTAAGTAATTTTTTTTTTCCACAGTAGCGCGACAATCCCTCCACCTCCGGTCTAACTAATCACTCTCACCTTATGGCATGGACCCCTGTGCAAACAGGTGGTCATGCATGCGGGTATCAAAAGGGTTAACACGGACCATAACCTTCTCTCACAATCTCAGGTCATGGGTAGAAAGAAAATATCAAAGTGCTCACCGCTTAAGTATAAGATTACATTTTTGTGTTCAAACACAAACTACTCACATAAAGATGATCAAAAACACAGCATGTAAAGCCGACAATTGTGTTAGTTCCATAGGGCAGCAGCAGGTGGCGTCATGCGTAGCTTCTCCCCCGTACACGTTACGTTCAATCAGAAACTTCAACGTCACCGGACTCCTCCCCCCTTCCCTTCGTTAGCAGACGGAGGCACTTGGGGAAGGGGGGAGGAGTCCGGTGATGTCACCGGATCTCCTGCGGAACTCCCTGAAGACTCGGGAAGTCAGCGGAGAGGTGAGTACCGGTCAAAAGAATTTTGATCGATCAAAAAAATTTTGATCGGTCAAAAAAATTAACGATTAATCAAGGAATTAATCTTTAATTTTCACAGCCCTAATATATTTATATTTATAATATGTGTTAAATCTTTCAGACGGAATTCATTTCTATCAGGAAAACCATTCATCTGTATTCTGTTCCGACAGACCAAAAACGGTGCATGCTCTGAAGTACGAGACGGAGGCGATTGGTACTGGCTATTGAACTCCCTTTTTCTAGTCCTGTCGTACGTGTTGTACGTTACCGCGTTCTAAACAATTGGACTTTGGAGTGATCGTTGGTAGGCAAGTCCGTTTCAGCGGAACTCAGTCGAAAAAAAACGTCCAAGTTTATTCTGACGTAAAAAACGGTCGTGTGTACGCGGCATTACAGGAGACCTTAATTAAAACCAGCAACTGTTGAGACAATGAACACCTTGGTCAGGTCTAAGTACAGTATAATGTACAGAGTACAGGGGTCATGAGTAAGTAACAAACAAAACAACATATAGAGTACAGCAGTCAAGATGAGTGCCAACACTCACATCAGAGTCCTCCCTTACAGCAAAGTCCCAACATTCTCCCTATATAGCACAGTCCCCAGTGTGCCACCCTACGGCAGAGCCCCCAGTGGGCCACCCTACGGCAGAGCCCCCAGTGGGCCACCCTACGGCAGAGCCCCCAGTGTGCCACCCTACAGCAGAGCCCCCAGAGTAACACCTTATGGCAGAAGCCCCCATTGTGCCACCCTACGGCAGAGCCCCCAGTGTGCCACCCTAGGACAGAGCCCCCAGAGTAACACCTTATGGCAGAGGCCCCCATTGTGCCAGCCTATGGCAGAGCCCTCCCCCAGTGTGCCACCCTATGGCAGAGCCCTCCCCCAGTGTGCTACCCTACGGCAGAGCCCTCCCCCAGTGTGCCACCCTACGGCAGAGCCCCCCCAGTGTGTCACCCTACGACAGAGCCCCCCAGAGTCCCACCCTGCAGCAGAGCCCTGAGTGTCACCTTCCATCAGTGTCCCCTTACACACACTTTTGCACCTTGGTGCTTGGTGTGGTAGGCAACTGGGGGAAAGGGGCTTTTAAATAAAATACACTTGTTGCAGGCTCTTAACTGCACAAGTGAGTCGTAGAGCCAGTGAAATAGTGAACTTCTGTGGTTAGCCTCAAATCTGGCAGTGGGGCATGTGGATAAAAGCCATGCTTGATGTGTGCCATGATATCACCGCCCAGGCATGGACCCAGACCTGCTCTGCTGCCTGATTCGAGGCCAAGCTCAGCAGGGCACTATTCAGATGGCCCCGAATAGCAACACGTGGATTTTTCACGTGCATGGGATTTTTAGAGCGACTTCTGTTGAGCAGCAGTGGGCACACATTAGCACTGCATAGGGGAGCCGCAAACAAAATGGGGAAAAATGCTGAAAAATACTGGGAAAAAAAAAACATCAATTGCAGCCCCACTGTGCCAAATCAAATTCAGCCACTGTGCCCCATCAAATTCAGCCACTGTGCCCCATCAAATTCAGCCACTGTGCCCCATCAAATTCAGCCACTGTGCCCCATCAAATTCAGCCACTGTGCCCCATCAAATTCAGCCACTGTGCCCCATCAAATTCAGCCACTGTGCTCATCAAATTCAGCCACTATGCCATCAAATGCAGCCACTATGACCCCCCCAGTGGCATTTAACCAGCACCCACGCCCGTTGTCTGACCGCCACTTACCCCATCTTGGTGGCGGGTCAGGCAGTGGTGAGATGTGGGACAGCCACGGCTAGCTATGGGTCGTGTGCTGATGAGCTGTGTCCTCCATGGTTACTCCCTACGTCTCTTCTTTCCTCCTGCTAGGCGATCAATAGGAGCGTCTGTCCTTTCAGCCAATCGCAAGGTGGGTATAGGACCCGCACTTACTGATTGGCAGAGAGGCGGTTCAGTGTTAGAAAAGCAAATATTAATTTGCTTTTCCAACACACCTAGAGGGGCTCCGAGCACTCTACGCTCTGAGGCCACCCTATTTTGAAACCTATCAGAGCCTCTGGCTTTAATCAGGTGCTTCAAACCCCCCCCCCCCCCTTGTTTAAAACAATAGTGACTCTGATTTCTACGGAATCATGGTTGGCGCCCCCCAATAATGCACTATGGTTTAACCCTACTCTTAGAAAACTGTACTCCTTGCCTGACCCAGAAAGGTGGTCTTCCCTAGGGGGTTAAATACTTAATATACTTATGCCACCTATTTATTGCACAGAGCTTTCCAACAGTTACAGCAGGATTTTAATTTACTCCCTAATTATACATTTTACTATTATCAACTTCGCCATGCAATACGTGCACAATTTGGGTCGCAGACGGGTTACAGAGGCAGATTGGCCTGAATTTAGTGACACTTATAAAAGGATAGAATTAAAGAGCTTAAAAATTTTCATCACTCTCATCTTACTCCTGCTGGATTACATAGGATGGGTGGGTTTGAGCCATTCAGCAGAATGCTTTAGAGCATGTCAAACTCTAATTAATCGGGGGCTGCATCAGCAATATGGTTGTCCTCAAGGGGCCAGTTGTATACCTAAGACTATTTATCTACTTTTTATCATATTAAATAATTGCCTCTGCATTTAATTCTAACAATTTTTTTTTTTAAGTAATAGTTAGCTTAGATTTCAGGGGTGTGCTGCGCTACTTACAGAATGCAAAGTTCAATAGTGCACTGTGGACAGAGTGCAGGGTTCAGGGGCTGCGCTGTGGACAGAGTGCAGGGTTCAGGGGCTGCGTTGTGGACAGAGTGCAGGGTTCAGGGGCTGCGCTGTGGACAGAGTGCAGGGTTCAGGGGCTGCGCTGTGGACAGAGTGCAGGGTTCAGGGGCTGTGCTGTGTAGACATGTGCAAAAGGAAAATATTTGTTTAGTTTCGTTTCGTTTTAATTCGTTAATTCATTAATTTCGTTTAGTTATATTTTTTAACTTCCTTAAATTCATTTTCGGATTTCGTTTAGTTTTCTACCGAATTCGAAAAATCGGCCACATTCGAAAATATTTCAACGAAATTCGAAAATATTTCTACCTGATTCGAAATGATTTCAACATGAAGTGTCTAGCACCAAGTGACCCCGAGATACATGGCCCTAAAGTCGGGTCACAAAATATTTTCGAATGCAGTTGAAATAATGTTGAATCATGTTGAAATCATTTCGAATGCAGTTGAAATAATGTCGAATCATGTTGAAATAATTTTGAATGCATTCGAAATTATTTCAACATGATTCAACATTATTTCAACCGCATTCGAAAATATTTGGTGACCCGAATTTAGGGCCACGTATCTCGGGGTCAATTGGTGCTAGACACTTCAAATTTCGATATGTTGTAGTGCTAGTACCATTGTGTTTGCATACCAAATTTGGGGTTTCTAGCTATAAGTGACCCAGAGATATGTGGCCCCAAAATCGGGTCGCAAAATGTCATTCTCTGCTCTAATAACTAATAACATTTTGCGACCCGATTTTGGGGCCACATATCTCGGAGTCACTTATAGCTAGAAACCCCAAATTTGGTATGCAAACACAATGGTACTAGCACTACAACATATCCAAATTTGAAGTTTCTAGCACCAAGTGACCCCGAGATACATGGCCCTAAAGTCGGGTCACAAAATATTTTCGAATGCGGTTGAAATAATGTCGAATCATGTTGAAATCATTTCGAATGCAGTTGAAATAATGTCGAATCATGTTGAAATAATTTCGAATGCGGTTGAAATAATTTCGAATCATGACGAATTCATTCGAATTAATTCGTTATATTTCTTTCGTATTCGTTGTAATTTGTTTTTTTTTTATTCGGACATTCCGATACATCCGAATGTCCGAAAGATGCAAAATTCGGCCGAATTTCGATTCGTTACGAAACGAATTGCACAAGCCTAGTGCTGTGGACAGAGTGCAGGGTTCAGGGGCTGTGCTGTGGACAGTGCAGGGTTCAGAGGCTGCGCTGAGTGCAGGATCCATGGGTGAGCTACATGCAGGGTTCAGGGGGGTTCAGCTCACCCCAACAACTAACGCCTCTCCACTACCAGATCCCCAATCCCCCAAATACTGCCCTGCCACTCACCACTGACAGACCCCCCTACTGACAAATCACCACCCCCCAAACTAATGCCTAGCCCATCCCACTAGCAGATCACCACCCACCCAACTACTGCCCCCCCCCACTACCAGACCCCCACTCACTGTGAAATCCCTGGGGATAAGCACTCAACTTTTGGCATTCAAGTGGTTCATCCAGCCTGTGTGTCCTCCATTCCAGCCTGTGCTTACATGCCAACCGCTCAGCATGTAAGAAGTTTAATTTTGTAAGCTGCCTGTTCGGCTTCCGCATCTCCGCGCTTGGCCTGTATAGCCTGAAACCGGCGCATGTGGAGTAACAGGAGTCGGGACTCACCGAGACCATAGCTGTCACTGTAAACACAAAAGTTCCTGCGTTTACAAGTGACAGGAGAAAAAGCCGGAGGTGGCAGGCAAAGGCCACTGCAGGTCACATAACAAGGCTCGGCGGGCCGGATTTGGCCTGCAGGCCTTGTGTTTGACACCTGTGCTTTAGAGTTTGCCGCCAAGGTGCTGATTTTCTTCATTGCTTTTGGTCCTACCCGATATTTCAGGGATTTTGGGCAGAAGTCGTTTCCTTTATTTCCTCCACACCACGGGCTTACCAATTATTTTGAACCCCAAAAACTGCCTGGGAATTTATGGGGACCTGGCGCTTTGTTCACATGCTAAAATATTACGGTATATATTATACTTTTATGCTAAGAAAACAATCTTATTATCCTGGAAAGGGTCATCAGGCCCACTATGGCCTATTGGTTAAAACTGGTTAATGGTTCCTTACCTTATATCAACTTACCTTTGATCTTTGGAAAAGAATGAACGTGTTCCATAAAATATGAGGTAGATGGATTTCTAACCCTCTTACTTTAGCTCAATAGGTTTAGTGTCGATCTTATGGTTATGATTACTGTACACCTTGTTATCGAGTATCACATTTTTTCTAATTTTGCATCTTTCTTATGGCTTCTATGGTAATAATAATATGAGACGTGCAGTGGCGTCTGATGCTCAATATTTTGGGGGAGGAGGGGGGGCGGCAAGCAAATCCCCCCCTCCACTTGCACCACCCACCACCCACGCCACCTCCCACACAAACCCCCCCCCCCCCCCCCAGGGAGATGGACGGGTAGGCAGCCTTACCTTAGGAGATGACGAGGATAGAGGACGAGGGGTAGGGCAGCCACTCCTTGCTTTAGCCAAGGGAAGAGCCGGGGCTTCTCCTCCCGCCTGGGGGCCATTGCTTCTCCTCCTAAGACCCTCCGCCCTAAGACTCCCTGGCTAATCCAGTCTCAGGACCCGCTTCCTGATTGGTCCGGGAGGAGAATCAGGTAGACAAAAGCGAATATCAATTCGCTAATGTGACACAACTGGGTCGGTGAGCTCCAGGTGCAGTGCTCTTCACCCCAAGCCCACCCTTTTTTTTAAGCCAAGTAAAGCCTCTAATCACGTGCTTAAAAAAAAAAGAAACATTGAAATCCATGCGTCCGGCCGCCGCTGGAATTGTGGGATGTTATGTTTAATTGTTCTTTACTGAGAAAAAACAGGAGGATTTTGTACACTGGATTTCTTAGCACAAGTGTGTTCTTTTTGTTTTGTTTTTATGAAAATTCAATAAATATATCTTTATATAAAAAAAAAGAAAAAAAAAAAGCTTATTCGATTAAAACATGCTTATTTTAACCTGCAGTCATTTTATAAGTAGCAAGTAAGCAGATTAGGAACTTCACAACTAAAGCAAATAAAGGACCAAAATAAATCGGTTAGATTAGTAACTTTTACTTTTATATTTTATTTTGGTAAAAAAATCAGCAAGAATTAACCTTTCATTAATCGTTGTTCAGGTGTGAAGGGTTTTGACCTTTAAAAAAATGAGACATTTCAGCATTTTGCAACAACTGGTTTAACAACTTTAAAGTGGAAGTAAACCCACTTTTTTAACTTTTACCTACAGGAAAGCCTATAATAAGGCTTACCTGTAGGTAAAAAAAATATCTCCTAAACCTGTACGGTTTAGGAGATATTCCCCTCGGTATGCGCCGCTGACTGCAGCGGCGCATGCGCACAAGGGGGTTCTCTCCGCGAAAATCCGGCAGCGCTCGTCCGGCCGGATTTAAATCTCCCGCGCGCATGCGCGGGAGTGACGATATCGCGGCTCCGGCCACTCACAGCGCCGGAGCCGCGATACCCGGAAGAGACGCCGAGGGAGCATGTCGGCTTCCTCGGCGTGGATCGGGCGAGATGTCGGGGCCTCGTTCTAAGGTAAGTATTTCATAATGAGCTAGTATGCGGTGCATACTAGCTCATTATGCCTTTTGCTTTGCAGGTTTAAAAAAAAAAAAAAAAAAAAATGCGGGTTTACTACCGCTTTAAAGATAAACATAAAGTGTAGCTAAAGGCAAAACTTTTTTTTTTTTTTTTTTTTTTTTTTTTTAGTTTTGGATAGAGTGTCCCTGTTATGGAGATTCACCCTCTCGGTTTGTCCTATTTACCATTATCACCGAAAGGAAATATAGATGAAAATCCCAAATTTTGGGTTGACCCCAGAACAGGAAAAGAGGGGAAATCTGGGGACACTAGTTCTGCTGACATGTATACATACTAGAACGATATATGTATGTATATGTACGTTTTTTTTATAAAGATATCTTGCAAACAATAACATACTATTTGACATATATATGTATAATTTGTTTTATTGTTTAACAAGGAGCTTATGTTTATACAGCCTTGTACATATAACCAATGTACTTTCATTTTATTGTGCAATCAATAAACCCCATTTGACAAGAAATCAACACATAAAAACAGTATCTGATACCCAATTTGTACAATTGTATGAGCTGACCGCTGTCCTGGTGTGGGACGGACTAGTGATGATCAATACAGATGTAAAGCACCTTACATGTTATGGACTAAATGTCTTTCTTCAGAGGTTACATTTGGGTCAGATGTTTACAGATTTTCTATAACAAAGAAAATATGCAAATAGTACAATATTAGTATACAGCACACAGCATGACCCCCAGATCTCATATTTAAAGAGGAAGTAAACCCTTTCAAACCACTTTGACCTACAGGTAAGCCTAGATTAAGGCTTACCTGTAGGTCCAAGCAATATCTCCTAAACCTATATGGTTTAGGAGATATTTGCCCGAAAATGGGCGCGCAGGCGCACTGAATGCGGCAAGTCCAAGAATGGATCTGCCTAATTTGTCGACTCCCGTGCGCATGCGCGGGAGTGACGTCATCGCGGCTTCGCCGAATGGCAGCGGCGGAGCTGCGAGACGCGACTCCCGTGCGCATGCGCGGGAGTGACGTCATCGCGGCTTCGCCGCTGTCATTCGTCGGAGCTGCGAGACGCCACCAGCAAGATAGATGCGGCGGACTACAGGGGACAGCGGCGACTTCGCTGGCTCCTGTGTCAGGTAAGTGACACATAATGAGCTACTATGCGATGCATAGTAGTCCATTATGCTTTACCTTTGCAGGGAAAAAAAGAGGAAGTAAACCCATCAGGGTTTACTTCCTCTTTAAGAGGTCCTGTCATGCTTTTTTTCTATTACAAGGGATGTTTACATTCCTTGTGATAGGAATAAATGTGACACAATTTTTTATTTTTTTTAAAAACAGTGTAAAAATAAAAGGTAAAATAAATAAGAAAAAAAAATAATATTATTTTAACTGCGCCCCGTCCCGCCGAACATACGTGCAGAAGCGAACGCATACGTGAGTAGCGCCCGCATATGAAAACTGTGTTCAAACCACACCTCCTCTGTAACTCAAAACACGCAACCTGTAGGATTTTTTTTTAAACGCCGCCTATTTAAGGGTAAAAGTTTGTCGCCATTCCACGAGCGGGTGCAATTTTGAAGCGTGACATGTTGGGTATCAATTTACTTGGCGTAACATTATCTTTCACAATATAAAAACAAATTGGGCTAAATTTACTGTTGTCTTGTTTTTTAATTCAAAAAAGGATATTTTCTCCAAAAAAAGTGCGCTTGTAAGACCGCTGTGCAAATTTGGTGTGACAGAAAGTATTGCAACGACCGCCATTTTATTCTCTAGGGTGTTAGAAAAAAAATTATAATTGTAATGTTTGGGGTTCTAAGTAATTTTCTAGCAAAAAAAAATGTTTTTTACTTGTAAACACCACATCTCAAAAAAGAAGCTCGGTCCTTAAGTGGTTAACCTTCAGTTCAGGTACCTATGCAGCTTGTAGTTAAGCTAACAAACACAATGTGTGCATAACTAGTATTTCATAGTTTGCAGAAACATATACACTCACTGGCCACTTTATTAGGTACACCTGTTCAATTGCTTGGGAACACAAATTGGTAATCCGCCCACCACATGGCAGCAACGCAATGCATTTAGGCTTCTAGACGTGGTGAAGAGGACTTGCTGAAGTTCAAACCGAGCATCAGAATGGGGAAGAAAGGAGATTTAAGTGACTTTGAACGTGGCATGATTGTTGGTGCCAGACGGGCTGGTCTGGTCTGGCTGGTCTGAACCCTTGTACACACGGTCGGAGAATCCGTCGGAATGTGTCCTATTGGACCGTGTTGTCGGATAATCCGACTGTGTGTGGTCTACATCGGACTGATTCCGTCGGAATATCCGTCGGACCCAATTTTCCAACTTGTTGGAAATATTTTCCGACCAACTGGTTCGATCGGACATACTCTGATCATGTGTAGAGAATTTTGATCGGACCAAGTGCCACGCATGCTCAGATCAAATTCCTACATCAAAGCTATTGGCTACTAGCCTGAACGTAGTCCCATCGTAACGAAATAACGTCATCACGTTCTGAATGATCGGATTTTTCGACAACTTAGTCCGACCGTGTGTATGCAACAGTTTCAGACAAGATCCAACGGACAAAATCCGACGCATTTGGTTGTTGAAATCTCCGATCGTGTGTACAGGGGCTGAGTATTTCAAAACCTACTGATCTACTGGGATTTTTACATGGATGTGCAGCCGACAAATCTGCAGCAACTTTGTGATGCTATCATGTCAAAATGGACCAAAATCTCTGAGAAAGGTTCCCAACACCTTGTTGACTCTATGCCACGAAGAATAAAGACAGTTCTGAAGGCAAAATGGGGTCCAACCCGGTGCTAGCAAGGTGTACCCATTTAAGTGGCCAGTGAGTGTATGTTCTGAATGGCGGTCTCCTACACATGCAGCATGTGGCATTAGTTTGAAAGATTTGTATGCCAGAATAGATCAGCAAAGGATTTTTATCAATGTGCCTGTTTTATCTACTATACCTAGGGCAGGGTTCTCCAAACGGTGGTCAGTGAGAGTAGAAAATGCCCCAGTGTCAATGGGAGTAAACAGTGGTCTCAGGCTTGATGGTCAATGGGAGAACAAATTGCATAGCGTCTGTAATCAGTAGGAGAAGTAATAGTGCCTAAGTGTTGGTATCAGTGGGAAGAATGGTGTCTCATTATTTGTGCTAGTGGCAGGAATTATGTCCCAACTTTTGTGTCAATGGGGGAAACCATGACCCCCTCATTGGTGTCAATGGAATGAATAGTGCCCCATTGTGGGTGTCAGTGGGAGGAATAGTGCCCTATCATTGGTGTCTGTGGGAGGAATAGTGCCCCATTGTTGATTTCAGTAGGAGGACTAGAGTCCTATCAATAGTCTGTAGGAGAAATGATACCCCTTTATTGGTGTAAATGATAGGAATTATGTACCATTGTAAGTGTCAATGAAAGGAATAGTGCCTCATGATTGTTGTCTGTGGGAAAATGTATATCCTCTCATTAGTATCATTGGCAGAAATGATGCCACACTGTTGGCATCAATGGGGAGAGGGAATAGTGCATCATTGGTGTCAGTGGAAGAACTAGTGCCCCAAGGGCAAAGGGTTGCATGTGACCCACAGGCCCCAGTTTGGAGGCCACTGACCTAGAGGAACACTACAGGCATAAAATGTCAGGTGATCAATCCTTTGCTTCAACTCAAAGTGTGACCAGCCGAAGCTTTGGTTTCTCAAACATCAATATCTGTCCAGCTAGGATCATTAATGATTCATAATTCTTATCATTTAATTGAGGTCATTGTTGTTAGTCAACTAATGACTTTTACTGTTTTACAATGTTGTTTCAAAACCTGTATATTCATGTGCAAATGCCAATACCTACCTACTTCTTGTTAGCGTGATAATAGAAGAATGCATTTAAGATATCTAAATATCATGACCTATTTTGCAGTTGTTCCTGAAACCTATTTTATTGTGTGACTATTTCCTCAAATTACACTGATTCCATCATAATAACCTACCCTCAAATGACTCTGGGTCCACCTTGGTAAGATTATGAACCTCCCCAGTTGAATGATACTGCTTCCATTTTGAGAATCCTTCATCAACTGGCTAGGAGAATCAAGGACGATGTCCCCACATGTAATGATGACTCCCTAGGGAGCTGCTTGTACCAATTGGTTTATCCTACCTGTCCATTGGCTACATGCCCATTTTCTGAATCCAATAGCTCACAAAAATCTGGCAATATTCAGGTTCCACTCTCTAGAATCTTTTCACAATGTTTTGCAGAACTCCAATATAGGAGAATGGCTGCCCTAGACCCTTTCTCAACTAGGGTTCCTCCAAAGGTTGCTAAGGGTTGCTTGAACTGTGGCTGATGACCTTCCATTGGATGGTGCCTGCATAGTTCCAGGACCAAAGCCACTTGACAAGGTAAGCAGCATAATACCATTATCTTTTTATCTGTCTATAAATGTGGCTTTCTGGCAACCACGGTTAGCGTTGCATTCTTCTTATTGACCAGGGGTCTCCAAACTTTCTAAACAAAAGGACAATTTATTGTGTTTCAGACTTGGGGGGGGGGGGGGGGGTGGGATCAGCCCATGGCCATTGGGAGAGGAGAAGAAAATGTCCTGGCATCAGTAGGAGTAAACAATGTCCCAACTTTGGTATTAGTGGAATTATTAGTGCCCCATCATTGGTGTCAGTGGGAGGAATAGTCGCCATCGTTCTTGTCAGTAGGAGGCAGGGCAGCTGTTAGAAATCATGGGGCCCCATACAGCCTACCTGACGGGGCCACCTTCAACAATCCCTGGCCCCGCTCCTGACCCCTGCTTGAAACAAAATGCAGGTTTGTTTCCATTTACATATGCGTGTGGAACAAATGCATGCGTTTGCAATTAATAACCATGAAGGAGCTGGAGCAGTTTAAATTTATTTTAAATTGTATTTTATTACAAATAAAAATCTTACACTGTATCTTTACATTTGATAAACAACATTGCTTGTGATAGCATGGGCCATGACAGGTCCTCTTTATGGAGAGATATGAGGTCTTTTAGACCCCCATATCTGTCCTCTGGCCTCCAAAGCTTCTGAGCAAACCAAGATCAGTTTGATTAGATGCTTGTTCAAGCCGGAGATGGCTTCTTTACATGAGGCCAAAACTGGTATTGACAAAATCCTTGTCACTTCCGGTTTGTGATGTCACACAGTGGGAAGAACAATATCCATCCCTCTGGCTGGAACCGGATGCTACTGGTCACATCTTTAAAGAAGTAACGGTGGTGATGGGACCCCCTTCCACTGCCTGTAAAGCCTTGTACACACGGTCGGAGAATCCATCGGAATGTGTCCTATCGGGCCGTGTTGTCAGATAATCCGACTGTGTGTGGTATGCATCGGACTGATTCCGTCCGAATCTCCATCGGACCCAATTTTCCAACATGTTGGAAATATTTCCCGACCAACTGGGCCGGTCGGACCTAATCCGATCATGTGTAGAGCACTTTGATCGGACCAAGTGCCACGCATGCTCAGATCAAATTCCTACATCAAAGCTATTGGCTACTAGCCTGAATGTAGTCCCATCTTAACGAAATTACGTCATCACGTTCTGAAAGATCGGATTTTTCGCCAACTTTGTCCGACCGTGTGTATGCAACAGTTTCGGACAAGATCCGACGGACAAAATCCAACGGGCAAAATCCGACGGATTTGGTTGTGGAAATCTCCGACCGTGTGTACAGGGGCTAAAAGTAATCCAGTGGCTTCTTAGCCATTAGGATTACTTTTACTTTGTGCAGAATTGCTGGGGCTAAAAATGATATCTTGATCATTGCTGTAGTGATGACCAAGATATCATCCTTCCATTCCAGCGATGTACTGGTACGTCGCTGGATGGGAAGTAATTAAAGGGAATTGGTTTGGGGAGCAGTAAAAAATGCAGCTCTGCTGCACATTTACAGCTTCCCCAAATTAAGTTTAAAGTAGCATCTTACCATTTCTTATGATCATCAGCATTATGATAACACAGGCAGCACAGTAAGCAGGTACTCCGTCATGGCTCCCTGTCACATTGCTTTTGGGTGCTGACTTTGTTAACTTATAGCTGTACTGTATGTAACAGACTGTAACAAAGCACAGCCATAATAAATTCAGCACAATGTGACAGAGAGCCATGATAGAACACCTGCTTATTGTGCTACCTGTGATAATTGTAATGCTGATAACCTGCTGTGCTGTGAGATACATGATAGGACACAGTGAGTATTCTTTCCTCTATTCCCCACTCACTGTGTCCATTGCAGCCACGCTGTCCTCCTGCTCTCCCCTGACCTCAACTTCTTCATTTCTCATGAGGACTGCAGCTGGGAGATGACCGGAGAATCACTGTATCACTCCACCAGCCAGGACTAATAGAATAGTGGGGCGGCATGATGTACATGTGCCCGAAAATAAAGAAATAGTCCCTCCGCTGCACCTGCACTCCCCTCCTGGAAAATTATATAACCCACGCTCTGTAAGCAAGTAGGAGCGGGAAAGGAGTTTAGAAAACGTTTTTTTTTTTAAATGCAGTAACGAACTTTAAGATGCCCGGGCCCCACTGTGTAGTTGATGGGGGCGGGCCCTGTACAACAGGGCTGGTTGTACTGCCCTATCAGCGGCCCTGGTAGGAGGAATAGTGCTCAGTCGGTGTCAGTGGAAGGATTAGTGCCCCAATATCGGTGTCAGTGAAAGGAATAGTTCCCGATTGTTGGTGTCAATGAGGGGGGGGGGGGATTGTGCCCCAAGGGCCGGACAAAGGCAAGCAAAGGGACAAATTTGGCCCCTGAACAACAGTTTGGAGACCACTGCTATTGATCACCAATTTAAAGGTAATTTTTGCTATTCACCCCCAATAAATCAGTTTCAGTAAGGGTTGCCCAAGACCTGAAAAGACAGAAGATAGCCAGATAAATCTGCAACCCTTGACAAATATATATTATTTCCTCACACCAAGGTCTGACTTCCTTCACTCTGTATGCAGTCAAAAACACCTGAGCCCTGGGAAAAGATTTTTCAAAGCTCCAGACAGCTTCTACCCAGCTCCTCTGTGACCCTCTTTAGTCAAGAGTATCTCTATTCAGCGCAGGTCCTTACAGACATCTGAACCAACTCTAATTTGGTTTCCAGGGCCTTCAGAACAAGGCACATGCTGAGACCTGGCTAAAACAGTAGTCTTCACATCAGTGGGAGAGAAACAGGGACAAGAGCATTCTGCTAGGGTGTTCCCAAATATTTATCATTAGAACCCTAGGGTTCCTCCAGAGTTTGCTAGGGGTTCCATGAGCAATTTGTGCCTCTCAGATAAGCCAATACTGACACTAATGATCTTCGCTATCTGTAAGCCCTTGTACACACGGTCGGAGATTCCGATCGGACCGTGTTGTCGGATAATCCGACTGTGTGTGGTCTTCATCGGACTGTTTTTGTCGGAGTATCCGACGGACCAAGTTTTCAACTTGTCTGTAAAATTTTCCGACAACATGATCCGATCGGACCTTGTCCGATCATGTGTAGAGAATTCCGATCGGACAAAGTGCCACGCATGCTCAGATCAAATTCCTACACCAAAGCTATTGGCTACTAGCCTGAACGTAGTCCCATCGTAACAAAATAACGTCATCACGTTCTGAACGATCGGACATTCCGACAACTTTGTCCGACCGTGTGTGTGCAACAGTTTCGGACAAAATCCAACGGACAAAATCCGACGGATTCGGTTGTCGGAATGTCTGACCGTGTGTACAAGGGCTAAGGGGGAGATTCTTCCCATGAACCTGAACCCTCATGCCGATTATCAGTAAGCTGTAGATAAGGTAATTATTACTTCCAGGGGTTCCTTGAGACCAGAAAGGTATTTTAAGGGTTATTACAAGGTTCCTCAGGTTCCTCAGTGTTTAAAAGGTTGAGAAAGGCTGACCTGGATCATACCTCTCAATGCAGCAGCTCAGGGATTGGCTGGATAAGATAAAAAATAAATGACCTAGGAATTGTCCTTCCCGCAATGATCACTGTAATCTCCTTCCAACAACAGGGTGAAGCAATCAGCCAACCAGGCTTAAGGAAAATGTAAAAAAACCTGAAAAAGTAAATATCAACTCAGGCTGGTTACAGCCCAGCCACAACACAACTTGATTGGAGACATAAATGCATAGGGCAGGGTTGCTACACTTATATGAATAGAGCCTCAGAAAAAAGCCACAAGGCTATGTGGAGAGGCGACCCCCGGGTCACGGTGTATATTAGCGCCTTCAGCCTGGTTTTTGCAAAGACAGGCATGATTATTGCACACCTGTGGGTTGGGTTTATATTCCCCTCAGGAAGAGAGCTCAGGGCTCACACTTGGGAACAGCTCCACCCTACAGGCAGGTGGCCTGGTGTAGGAGTCAGAAGGGCTCCACGAAAGAGAGACAGGCGGGCTCTAGGAGTCTGAGTGTGTATGTCTGCAGGAGGCAGATGTGGCCCGTGACTAAGCAGCACACAGCTGAGCAAGTAAGCGTCAGGAAAGAGTTTGACCAACTAAGGCCGCGTACACACGAGAGGATTGTCCGTCCAACTTAGTCCGCTGAAACGTGTTTCAGCGGACAGTCCGCTCGTGTGTGGGCTTCAGCTGACTTTTTCAGCGGACAGTCTGGCGGACTAAGTCTTTCGGAATTTCCGTAATATTGTCCGTCCAACTTTGGTTTCAGCGGACAGTCCGCTCGTGAGTAGGCAAGTTGGACGGACTAAGTATGGCGCATGCTCAGATAGGATTTACACGGCCGAAGGTTGCATTGCAGTGTATTGGACGTCGTATTTCTAGTCCCGTCGTACGTGCTGTACACGTCATCGCGCAAGCTTTCAGCGGACTGTCTGTTCATCGTGTGTGGTCAAGTCCATTCATTCAAAAGTAGGACGGACTGTCTGTCGGATTGTCTGACGGACTTAGTTGGCCAGACAATCCTCTCGTGTGTACGCGGCCTAAGAGTGAGTAATCCAGGAGGCTGAAGTTTTCTGTTATACAATGATGGTGGAACCCCCTGTGAGGGAAGACTTTCTGTGAAGTTTGTTTTGTTGAAATAAAATCAGGCTGCTACGCCCTTAAAAATACAGTCTGGACTGATCGGTGTTCCTGAAAACGCATACACCACTTGAACATTATCACCCCAGATCATTACAGCTATAAGGACCCACATGGTGCCAGATAATACATTTACGTAACCTGCCTTCCACTTCAGAATGCTGCTTTCTGCAAGTTTTTATTTGCGTGGACTTTGGTGCCTTCCCATGTGCCGGGGCTTTGGCTTGGTGACAGGTTGTTCAGGCACTGCCGTCATTGGGTAGTGGGGTGTAGGTTTCTGCCCCATCTGGAAGATTAGTTTTTTTCTGAACAGGGGCCAATGCTGTTTAATTTGTTTATTAATGATACAGAGGTTGGAATGAAGAGCTCAGTACCAAAATTTCATGGGAAATAACTTTAGCACAAGATATAGAATCATTAGAGGCAGACACTGATAAAATAGAGGCTTGGCAAACCCCCTATGGGGGCTTGGCTCTGTAAAATTAGTGTCATTTGTAGAGTGGAAGAGACTTTGGTGTCTTCCAAACACAGAGAAGACCAATTTCACAAAACCTGGTTCTATTATACTATTGTCAGGGCTGGCTTAGCCCGTCCTCCTCTGGGCTGGCTGCTCAGCTGTCGGCTAATTTCCAGCTCTCATCTCTCTCCACAGTTACCAGCTGTTCCTGATCCTGCTCCTCTGACCTGCCTACTTAAAGCTGTCCAGCTCACTTCATCTCTGCCTTTGACTTGGTCACATCACAAGAAACCATCTCCAGCGGTTCTGTTTAAAGACTGGTTTTCTGACATCCCTTCTGGCTCCTTATCCTGCTTGCTGTCGCTCCACTTGGATCCCTGACTTCTGGCCTGGCTAATTACCCTGAGCTGGTTATTGAACTCTGGACTGGCTGACTACTCGATCCGGTTACTGGACTCTGGCTATGCTTAGACTACACTTACTCTATTTACCTTTTTATTTTTTATTAATAAACAAGTGTGAATTAATTGTACTTCTGTCTCGGTCTGGTTCATGGTTTCTGACCACTATACTGTATTGCTCTGGCCCAGGGGAGAAGGAAGGCGACTTGTGGCTTTTGTTTCCCATATAATTAGGACACCAGAAATCTTTCCCGTGGTCCACCACACCACGAGCCTTGACCCTTAACAATGCTCCCCCCACTTTTTTTCTTTTTTTTGCTCTAGAATGGACCAACTCCAGCGTTCTATGGCAGTGATGGCCAGCTCCGCTCTCCTTTGCGTATCTTACATCATATCACCCCTGATATTTTCAGCCTATGACTGAAAGGTTTAGCATTGGGAAACACTTTTTGAAAGAAAAAAAGTGCATTTTACATAACACTAGATAGATCAGACCAAAATGAGGGGCAAATGAGGAGAAAAGAGGGACAAAGGGACTTTGTTCCAAATCAGAGGCAGTCCCTCGAAGTCAGGGACACTTGGTAGCTTGTTGCATAGTTGCAACGGAGGGTAGTATACCTAATAATCTCATCCAACTTTTTATGGTGCCTAGTTTGCAGTTAGAAATAAATTAATAGGCCTTCCTCTTTAACCGGTTCCCAAACCGGCTCACGTACATTTATAGCAGCACAATGGCACCGCTGAGCAAAACCCCGCGCCACAAATCCATGTGCTGTCAGAGGAGACATGTTGTTTGTTACTAGTAAGTAGGAACAGCGAAATGTCTCCTCTCCTACTCAGTCCTATCTCCATACAGTGAGGGAACACACATTTAACCCCTTGATTGCCCCCTAGTGTTAACCCCTTCCCTACCAGTGTCATTTACACAATAATCAGTGCATTTTTATAGCACTGATCGCTGTATAAATGTCAACGGTCCCAAAGATTTGTCAAGTGTCCAATCTGTCCACCGCAATGTCACAATACCGCTAAAAATCGCTAATCACCACCACTACTAGTAAAAAAAAAAAAAAAAATTGCAATAAAAATGCCATCAATCGTTCCCATAGTTTGT
Source organism: Lithobates pipiens (assembly GCF_037356315.1). Classification (NCBI taxonomy): domain Eukaryota; kingdom Metazoa; phylum Chordata; class Amphibia; order Anura; family Ranidae; genus Lithobates; species Lithobates pipiens. The sequence continues at coordinate 15,209,933 of NW_027507903.1, read as the reverse complement.
AGAAGCTATAACTTTTGTACAAACCAATCAATATACGCTTATTGCAATTTATTTTTATTTTTTTAAACAAAAATATATAGAAGAATATATATTGGCCTAAAATGAAGAAGAAATTTGTTTTTTAAAAACATTTTTGGGGATATTTATTATAGCAAAAAGTAAAAATTATTGTTTTGTTTTTTTCAAAATTGTCGCTCATTTTTTTGTGTATAGCGCAAAAAATAAAAACCACAGAGGTGATCAAATAGCACCAAAAGAAATCTCTATTTGTGGGAAAAAAAGGACACAAATTTTGTTTGGGTACAGCATTGCATGACTGCGCAATTACCAGTTAAAGCGATGCGGTGCCAAATTGTAAAAAGTACTCTGGTCAGGAAGGGGGGTAAAACCTTCTGGAGCTGAAGTGGTTAAATTTACAACTCTCAATTATCATTCTGGGGTTGGTCTTCTTTATTGATCACGTGACGTGTTCATCCGTAGAGCATTGCCCAGAGCTGCTAAGTCTGCTTGTCAACATTGTGATCATGCTTCACGTGTAACAGGCTAGCCTTTGTCATATACCAAACAGATAATTGCTCTGTAACATTTGCTTTTACATATTTTGAACATGTGTATTCATGAATTGGATAAGGATCTCTTCATTCTTGTGCTGCTTTAAATGCTCCTTTGCACTGATTGGGATTCTCAGCACAACCTACGGGTTAATCTCACCCCCTGCCCACCATGACTTCTCCCAGCCCAAAGCAATAAATGTGTGTTTAAAACCACCTTCCCTCCACCTGGTCTGCATTTAACAAGCGGCTTTTGTCAAGTTCTCCGGGCAAGGTGGGCCGTAAGAAGGACCCTCATTCGGCTTCTGTCATCACTGTGTCCTCTAAGGGCCCCAAGCCATATAACATGTTCGCCCATCCCTCCGGGAGCTGTCATTAGACCTTCAGATAACAGAGGGGAACCCAACAAAAACTGCGTCTTCCAGGCAACATGAGAGCTTTGTTCGTAGGCTGCACACCTGGATGAAGAATTAGGATTGGTTCTATAAAACCAGAAGAAGCCTTCTGTGGAAAACATGGCTCAATAACACATGTTCATAACTGAGCTGCCACCTTAACCCCTTTCTGTATGAAAGTGATTGATGGATGGCCCATCTAGTGTAAAAGGAGAAATGGATACCTATGATACCTACAGGTGATTAAGAGAGGCAATAACCTGGGATTTAACCCTTTGCTGCCAGATTCGCATTTGAGCACACGCTTAAATACTTCCTTATCGGGCTAATTCTGGCATTTCTCTCCTACATGTAAAAATTCTTCATGTGTTTGCTAGAAAAATACTCAGAACCCCCAAACATATGTGTATATATATATATATATATATATATATATATAAATGTATGTATGTATGTATGTATGTGTGTGTGTGTGTGTGTGTGTGTGTATATATATATATATATATATACTATATATATATATATATATAGTATCTCACAAAAGTGAGTACACCCCTCGAATTTTTGTAAATCTTTTTTTCTATCTTTTCATGTGACAACACTGAAGAAATGACACTTGTCTACAATGTAAAGTAGTGAGTGTACAGCTTGTATAACAGTGTAAATTTGCCGTCCCCTCAAAATAACTCAAAACACAGCAATTCATGTCTAAACCGCTGGCAACAAAAGTGAGTACATCACTAAGTGAAAATGTCCAAATTGGGCCCAACGTGTCAATATTTTGTGTGGCCACCATTATTTTCCAGCACTGCCTTAACCCTCTTGGGCATGGAGGTCACCAGAGCTTCACAGGTTGCCACTGGAGTCCTCTTCCACTCCTCCATGACGACATCACAGAGCTGGGGGATGTTAGAGACCTTGTGCTCCTCCACCTTCCGTTTGAGGATGTCCCACAGATGCTCAATAGGGTTTGGGTCTGGAGACATGCTTGGCCAGTCCATCAGCTTTACCTTCAGCTTCTTCAGCAAGCCAGTGGTCGTCTTGGAGGTGTGTTTGGGGTCATTATCATGTTGGAACCACTTCAACCTAAGGATGGTCCTACAGTCAGGAAGTAGGTAAAAAAATTTTTTAGACCTGAAGATTACCTAAAACTAATAAAGATTATATATTTTCTGAAAGCAGAATCCCTGCAAAATAATATAGTGGGGTAGTTAATTTTTTATTATCAAGTGCAATATTTCAGTAATAAAGTACACTAAAGTTAATTTAAGGGCACCTGATGCACACAGAATCTGGTGCAGCTGGGCATAATAACCAATAAGCTTCTAACTTCAGCTTGTTCAATTAGGCTTGGCCAATGAAACCTAGACCCAGCTGCCCCAGATTCTGTGTGCTCCAGTTTTAGAGGCAGAGTCGGTGTAAGGTAAATTGGCACATGCTTAGAGAAAGCAATGTTCCTTGACAAATCCTATCACATACAATTAGGTGGTAACAAAGAGCCAGAGGAATCAACCAACAAAGCCCAGGGGTATCCAATACTCATCTGTTTGCCACTCAAGTCTGGGTATTTGGTATATACAGTATCTCACAAAAGTAAGTACACACCTCACATTTTTGTAAATATTTTCTTCTATCTTTTCATGTGACAACTCTGAAGAAATGACACTTGTCTACAATGTAAAGTAGTGAGTGTACAGCTTGTATAACAGTGTAAATTTGCTGTCCCCTCAAAATAACTCAACATACAGCCATTAATGTCTAAACTGCTGACAACAAAAGTGAGTACACCCCTAAGTGAAAATGTCCAAATTGGGCCCAAAGTGTCAATATTTTGTGTGGCCACCAATATTTTGCAGCACTGCCTTAACCGCTTTGGGCATGGAGTTCACCAGAGCTTCACAGTTTGCCACTGGAGTCCTCTTCCACTCCTCCATGATGGCATCACAGAGCTGGTGGATGTTAGAGACCTTGTGCTCCTCCACCTTCCATTTGAGGATGCCCCACAGATGCTCAATAGGGTTTAGGTCTGGAGACATGCTTGGCCAGTCCATCAGCTTTACCCTCAGCTTCATCAGCAAGGCAGTGGTCATCTTTTAGGTGTGTTTGGGGTCGTTGTCATGTTGGAATACTGCCCTGCTGCCCAGTCTCCAGAGAGGATTATGCTCTGCTTCAGTATGTCACAGTACATGTTGGCATTCATGGTTCCCTCAATGAACTGTAGCTCCCCAGTGCCGGCAGCACTCATGCAGCCCCAGACCATGACACTCCCACCACCATGCTTGACTGTAGGCAAGACACACTTGTCTTTGTACTCCTCACCTGGTTGCCGCCACACACGCCTGACACCATCTGAACCAAATACATTTATCTTGGTCTCATCAGACCACAGGACATGGTTCCAGTAATCCATATGCTTGGTCTGCTTGTCTTCAGCAAACTATTGGCAGGATTTCATGTGCATCATCTTTAGAAGGGGCTTCCCGCTAGGATGACAGCCATGCAAACCAATTTGATGCAGTGTGTGGTGTATGGTCTGAGCACTGACAGGCTGACCCTCCTTTTTTTTTTTTTAGATCCTCAGAGAGTTCTTTGCCATGAGGTGCCATGTTGAACTTCCAGTGACCAGTATGAAAGAGTGAGAGCGATAACACCAAATTTGACACACCTGCTCCCCATTACATAGTTACATAGTACATGAGGTTGAAAAAAGACACAAGTCCATCAAGTCCAACCTATGTGTGTGATTATATGTCAGTATTACATTGTATATCCCTGTATGTTGTGGTTGTTCAGGTGCTTATCTAATAGTGTTTTGAAATCATTGATGCCCCCCGCTTAGACCACTGCCTGTGGAAGGGAATTCCACATCCTTGCCGCTCTTACAGCAAATAACCCTCTAATTAGTTTAAGGTTAAACCTCTTTTCTTCTAATTTTAATACGTGGCCACGTGTCTTGTTAAAATCCCTTCCACAAAAAAGTTTTATCCCTATTGTGGGGTCACCAGTATGGTATTTGTAAATTGAAATCATATATTCTCTCGAGTCTCTTCTCCAGAGAGAATAAGTTCAGTGCTTGCAACCTTTCCTCGTAACTAATGTCCTCCAGACCCTTTATTAGCTTTGTTGCCCTTCTTTGTACTCACTCCATTTCCAGTACATCCTTCCTGAGGACTGGTGCCCGGAACTGGACAGCATACTCCAGGTACAAGTACCAAGTACTCCCCATTCATCACCACCCTCTGCACTTGCCCTTGTAGCCAGTTTTCAATCCATGTACTCACCCTATGGTCCATGCCAACGGACCTTAATTTGTACTGTAAACGTTTATGGGGAACTGTTTCAAATGCTTTTGCAAAATCCAGATACACCACATCTACAGGCCTTCCTTTATCTAGATGGCAACTCACCTCATAGAAGGTTAATAGATTGGTTTGGTAAGAATGATTCTTCATGAATCCATGCTGATTACTGCTAATGATACCGTTCTCATTACTAAAATCTTGTATATAGTCCCTTATCATCCCCTCCAAGAGCTTGCAAACTATTGATGTTAGGCTAACTGGTCTGTAGTTCCCAGGGATGTATTTTTGGCCCTTTTTAAATATAGGTGCTAAATTGGCTTTTCTCCAATCAGCTGGTACCATTCCAATAAGTAGACTGTCAGTAAAAATTAGGAACAATGGTGTGGCAATTACTTGACTGAGTTTCCTAAGTACCCTCAGATGCAAGCCATCTGGTCCAGGTGATTTATTAATGTTAAGTTTCCCAAGTCTAATTCTAATTCTGTTCTCTGTTAACTATGGAGGTGCTTCCTGTGACGTGTCACGAGGATAAACACTGCAGTTTTGGTTACTGAAGCCCCCCTGATTACCTCAGCAAGACTGAGGAGAAGAATACATTCAATACCTTTGCCATGTCACCATCCTTTGTAACCAGATGTCCCTCCTCATTCTTTATGGGGCCAATATGGTCTGTCCTCCCTTTTTTACATGCTTAAAGAATTTCTTGAATTTTTTTTCTCTCCTCCGCTATGTGTGTCATGCCGCGTACACATGACTGGACTTTCTGGCAGAAAAGGTCCGACAGTCTTCCCGAAGGAGTTAAGACGGACTTTCAAAAGAGTTACAATGGAATTCGGACCGAACGGACTTGGCCAGACATGAACCGACCAAAGTCTGTTAGTTTTGAACACAATGACGTACGACAGGACTAGAAAAGGAAGTTCGACAGCCAGTAGCCAATAGCTGCCCTAGCATCCTATTTGGTCCATCGGACCAGCATACAGAAGAACGGTTTTCCCGATAAAAATTGTACGATCGTAATATCTGACGGAATGATTCTGTCGGACCTTTTCTGCCAGAAAGTCCAGCCGTGTGTACACGGCATTAGTCGCCCTAATTGCACCCTTACATTTCTTGTTGCATTCTTTATAAAGTCTGAATGCTGATGATGATCCCTTAACCTTGTATTTTTTGAAGGCCTTCTCCTTTGCTTTATATGCATTTTTATATTGGAGTTAAGCCATCCAGGTCTTTTGTTTGCTCTTTAAAATTTATTACCCAACAGGATGCATTGGCTAATGCCCTTATTTAATATGCTCTTAAAGCAAACCTATCTCTCCTCCATGTTCTTTGTTCCTAAAGTTTTATCCCAATTCATGCCTTCTAGCAAGGTTCGGAGTTTAGGGAAGTTGGCTCTTTTGAAATTCAGTGTCTTTGTATTCCCCTTATGTTTCATATTTGTGTGATTTATACTGAAGCCAAATGACCTGTGATCACTGTTTCCTAAATTGCCCCGTATTTACACATCCGTGATCAGGTCTGTATTGTTTGTAATTGGTAGATCCTGTAAAGTTTGGGGGATAATAGCTCCACGGGACCAAGTGCATAAACCGTTTAAAAAAGTATTTTATTTGTAAGCAAATCCAAAAATAAAGCTTCATTCAGCACACAGCAAAAAAATATAAAATAAAGTCCACTTATCTTCAGCATAAAATAAAGTCTGCTTATCTTCAGCACAAAGAAAAATAAAGAAAAGGCACATACAGTTTGTGGCCAGGTCTTCACCCCAGAGTTTTAAGAGTCCTTGTTGAATCTTTAGCAGCTTCCAACAGATGCACAGCTAATCATGACAGGTATAGTCACCTACTCCTCCTCACTAAGGATGAGCTCCGGCGTGTTCACATAACCCACGTGCAGAGCCCATCAGGAAGTCGCGGTACTGCGCTGCGCTAATCACAGTCAGTGAGACATTGTCCCGATGTGCGGCTGCAGAGATCGGGAAATGTCTCACTGCCTGTGATCAGCGCAGTGCCGACTTCCTGGCAGGCTCTGCACGTGGGCTGTGCGAACACGCCGGAGCTCATCCTTACTCCTCACCACCACCTCTCACTACTTCCTGTCTTTTTTAAACGGTTTCCTGGAGGCCTTTAACCCCCTGTGTGCTGAATCCCTGTGATCAGGGGTACAGGCTATTTCCCACCCAAATATCACTTCAGAGCCTCCCAAATTCCGGGTCCCAAATAACTCTCTATTAAGACAGAGAGAGTCTATGTCTGGATAATAAAATCCCCCATTATGATAACACTTCCCATCCTTGCTGCTAATCCAAATTGTCATATGAGATCCATCTCCCCCTCCTCCCTCAGGCCTATAGCATACTCACAGTTTTATTTTCCCCTTAGCTTCATCACTTTGGGGCTCTACTCCTAAGGATTCCACCTCCTCCCTAGATCCCTTAGGGATGTCATCTCTCACATTCACTTGTACATTATTCTTGACATATAGACATACCCCTCCCTTTTTTACCCTCTCTATCCCTGTAATAAAGGTTATACCCTTGAATGGTTACCAGCCAATCATGAGAGCTGTTGAACCAGTTTTCTGAAATTCCCACAAAATCCAATCCTCGTACAACAGTATCTCTAGTTCACCCATCTTGTCCGCCAGGCTCCTGGCATTGGTGAACAATAACATGCCACATAGTTTAGACCAGTCGCATACTATCCTCTTATTGGATGTTCCTGAGATTGCAACTAGGACTTGTTACTATACTTACCTTGGGTTTATGTGCTTTAGTCAACCTACCACTAATGCCCCCAATACTACCCTCTGGAATAAGTTTTGCGCTGACTATCTCTACCTCTGGGCCCTCCCCCTGTCGCCTTGTTTAAAAACCCCTCTAACTTTTTGCCCATATTTACTCCCAGCTGATCTGCACCCTCCTCAGTTAGGTGCAGTCCATCCCTTTTATAGTACTGATGACCGACTGAGAAGTCAGCCCAGTCCTCCAGGAACCCAAGCCCCTCCTTACTACACCAGCTCCTCAGCCACTTGTTTACTTCCCTAATCTCCCTCTGCCTTTCTGTGGTGGTTCGAAGTACCGGTAATATTCCTGAGAATACTACCTTGGAGGTCCTTTTCCTCAATTTAGCTCCCAAGTCCCTAAAATCTTGCCTCTGACATTGTCATTGGTGCCAACGCGCACCATGACAGCCGAGTCTTCCCCAGCCCCTCCCAGTAATCTGTCCACCAGATCCGTGATCTGCTGAACTCGAGCGCCCGGTAGACAACAGAGTTTGGCGCTTCAGGTCTTTGTTACAGATTGCCCTCTCTGTCCTTCTAAGAATTGAGTCCTCTACCACCAGAATCTATCTTTCCTTTCCCTTCTCTTCCCCCCCACCTCTCACTGAAGGAGTTCTTCCCCCGGCCGCTAGGAGAGTCCCTCAGCTCCATCAGTGCTGGTCTCTGACTGGTTTCACCAATGTCCCTCAATAGGGTGTACTTATTGGGATGCTCCAGACCTGGATCTGCCTCCCTGGCACTTCCTCCTCTACCATTCCTGACTGTCACCCATCTACTCTTTCCTAGTGCCTACACCTCTTTGATTCCACCCGCCTCTGTGCTGGCCCCTGGCGGCACTTGATGTGTACGTTCCCGGCTCTCCCGGTATGGAGGGACTTCTCAGTGCTGACAGCTGCTTCCACTAATTAATTTTGCACAGCAGTATTTGCCCTCGATCAAATGATCAAGGGACACATATATTCCGTAAGATGTACACTGAGTCGCATCTCCACACTGGCCAGGCATTGTACCTATTAAATTGAATGAGGATTGGGGATTATACCCTGTCCAAATTACCTAACAACTAGCTTCCTGACATTAATACTCAACAAGACAATACACAGGTACGCAACAAGACAATACACGGGTACTCAACAAGACACATGCATACCTCCCAACTTTCTGAAATAGGAATGAGGGACACCTATAAGCAAAAGTATGTAGGCATAGGACACACACCCCTGCCACACCCCCTTAAAGGAGAATTATACAACAAAAATTATTTGTGAAACCCACAAGATTTTTTTTTACCACTACTATTCCTTTATACTGGTTTTGAAATTTACAAAGGCAACAATTTAAACAATGAATGAAAGGTTTTGCACTGGGAAACACTTTTTGATAGATAAGTAGTGCATTTTATGTACAACTATATAGATCAGACCAAAATGAGGGACAAATCAGGAGAAAAGAGGGACAGAGGGACCTTGCACTGAATGAGGGACATTCCCTCGAAATCAGGGACAGTTGGGAGCTATGCACAGGTATTCAACAAGACAATACACAGGTACTCGCAGACCCATGTGCACTCGCAGGCCAACGTGCACTCGCAGACCCACGTGCACACACACAATACACAAGTACTAACAATCCACACATACTACTCAGAAAACACTAAGGTAATCACAATACACAGGTATTACCTAGCACTAATACTCAATACAGCCTATGTACACTCGCAACACTCATGTATTTACAATACACAGGTACACACTCAAGTTCCAGCAAGTTCAAAGATGAGCAGGCTTACAATGAGCTCTACAGAAAGTTATATAGGCCTCAAGCACCTGCGACCAATTAACCACTCACCTTAATTAGTAGGCTGAAGGAAGCAAAGGAAAAAAAAAGGGTGTTAAAAAAGTGACAGAAAAGGTGTTAAAAAAACTACAAGGAAAAGCCCCAAAAAGAACCTAATAATGCAACACAGCAATCGCCAGCAGTCAAAAGCAAAACTTATTCACACTCTCCACTCAAGGTCCCCACTGTTCAGCTTCCAACTAGGGATGAGCTTTCTGTTTGGGTCGAACATGAGTTAGAGACGAACATTGGCTGTTCTCCCGTTCATTGAAAACCAAACATTATGGTCCATTCGCGCCAAATTAGAGCGGCGCGTAACGGCCCATAATGCACTGCGAGAGTGCAGTGCATTGCTGTATGATGATTGGCCAGAGCATGCACCATGACCTGCATGTTTTGGCCAATCACAGCACCGTCAGCTAAGAGAGCCATAATTGGCCAAAGGCAGGGTGCCTTTCGCTAATCATGGCTCAGGGGGACTAAGGCGACCTGCACGTCGGCCTCGTGTAGTGTGTTGTTGGCGTGGACGGAAAGAGAGTCTCATATAGATTGAGCAGGCAGGCAGATTATTCTGTTAGCTGCAGTGTATTAAAAAAAATATATATATATATATATATATATATATATATATATATATATATTATACATAAGACTATATGTGGAGCAGTGGAGAAGGTGGCCGGCTGACCGATGCCTTCAGACAATTTTTCAGTCCTCAGCGCCCAGGTCTGATCAGTTCCAGCATCCATTGCCAGCATCTAAATTACATGGTGCAGGAATATATTTATTGTTATTAATATATAGGGGCAAGATCAGACTTATAGACCTTTCCAACAGAGCATCCATTGGGTTACTGGGTCTTGAGGATGGCCCACTAGCCAGAGCTTGCTCAATATGCAATTGATCTACTGGCCTGTCCTGCATCCAGCTGCTGGAGGCTTTGTAACCAATTACGGAGTGTGCCTGTCCACAGACTCTGTTGATCGGCTCACATTCATAAAAATGTGTCCGTCTTGGATCACCAGCTACCAAGCACCTGATGCTGATGTAACCGATTGATTTTTCTATGGATGTGGGATCCCTTGAAGACTGCATATGCTGAGTGACTATCCTATTATGCCGAGTGACTATCCTATTCCTCCTCAATCTTAATGATGATAGCTTGTAGGAATATTTTCGGTTCAGGGAACCGAGGCCCAATTTTTGTACCCCTGTTTAGCAGGGGCACATAATTCCAATTTTTATAAAATATTTAACAGCAGGGCTCATTCCTGCACTCAACAAGAGTATCTGTGAGGGGTTGCAGTGTTGTGGCACCACCACCACTGCCCAAGGCCCAATTTTTCTGCCCCTGTTCAACAGGGGCGCATAATTACAATTTTTGATCTAATATTTCACAGCAGGGCCTGTTCCTGCACTCAAAAAAGTATCTGTGAGGCTTTACAGTGGACAAAAAGTGAGGTGAAATCTTCTGAACAGGGGAACAGACAGCAAAACAAATGTTACAGGGGTGATGATAACCCTTCCCTATGTTATCCATAAAGCTTCAAAATAGATTTTTTGTCTGGAGCTACACTTACAAAATGTACCTGTTCCAAATTGCAAACAGATTCAACTTAAGAACAAACCTACAGTCCCTATCTTGTTTGTAACAAGGGGACCGCCTGTATACTGCTGTTGCTCAGAGTATATAGAGCCTGGGGGCCCCATGCCTTTTTTTTTATTTGGGTGTGGAGTTCCCCTTAATATCCATACCAGACCCGAAGGGCCTGGTAATGGGCTGGGGGGGGGGGGGGGGGGCAACATTACATTACATCCGAAAGCAGTTTTAAATGACTTTTATTCCTTTAGAAATGTTCACAGGCATACTATAGACACCCCCCAGGCATGATATTTAAAGGAATATTTCACTTTTATTGTTTCACTTTAAGCATTATTAAAATCACTGCTCCCGAAAAAACTGCTGTTTTTAAAACGTTTTTTTGCATTGATTCATGTCCCCTGGGGCAGGACCCGAATCCCCAAACACTTTTTATGACAATAACTTGCATATTAGCCTTTAGAATTATCACTTTTGATTTTTCACGTTCGAGTCCCATAGACTTTTTTTTTTTTTAAGTTATTTTTATTGAATTTCAAGGTAAACACAGAACAAAACATAACAGCCTATTGGGCATACCCAGGCTGGTCACTACTATATAACTACTGAGAAAGAGAAAAAAAAAAACCCCAAAAACCCCAACAAAACATACATCTGCATTGCATGTATGCCTAACAAAAACATTGTACGCTCTACCACCTATGCAGATTATACAGAGCAAACCTCCAATTTCGCCCCCGTACCCTACAACTTCCTTTGATTGTTCATGGGATGAATTGTGCAATACACTTTCATGTGCTTACTCCCCCTCCTTCCCACAGTATTGACCTGAGAGCCCAGGGATGTTAATACATCAGGGATGCCCCCACTTCCTTCCCAGTGCTTAATAGAATGGTACTAATCATTGTTCGAATCTGCATTGGTGTCCTGCGATTCTGTCCAAATATTCCATATTTTGTGAAATTTGTTGCCACAGCCACGTGACAGGTAAGTAGCCTTATACAGTGATAGAGCCGTGTTCACTAACCTCTTCCAGAAATTTACTGAAGGTGCGGCTGAGGCCTTCCATCTGAGTACTATAGATTTACGGGCATAGTATAGTAATAGTCCTAGCAGTGTTCTGATCGCCCGGCGTTGGGCCAGTGGTTTGACTAGTCCCAGCACACATATCTCTACAGACAGTGGCACAGGAATGGTAGTTACTGTCAGAATAAATTTGGTCACTTCCACCCAAAAAATTTCGATCTGAGGGCAGCTCAAGAACATATGAGTGAAATCCACCGAGTGTGAGTTGCATCTCCAGCAAGAGGCGGAAACAGGTTTAGACATTAATGGCTGTGTGTTGAGTTATTTTGAGGGGACAGCAAATTTACACTGTTATACAAGCTGTACACTCACTACTTTACATTTTAGCAAAGTGCAATTTCTTCAGTGTTGTCACATGAAAAGATTTAATAAAATATTTACAAAAATGTGAGGGGTTTACTTACTTTTGTAAGATATTGTAAATCCCCAGGAAAGGGAAATGTTCTAAAATGGGGGATATATATACAGATGCTACTATTTCAGCTTGGAGGATTATAAATACCTGAAGATGAGAGGATTATCATGGATCAGTTGTAGGATGCAAGAAAATAAAGTTGGAAAGCTGTGTGGGTATTAGACCGGCTTGTGGATTACACAACCCAAATATAGGTGAACCATGGTATCAAGTATTGAGTCAAAACAAGCAGACTTGTAAAGAGCAATTCCTATAGCTAGCCTGTGGCAGGGGGTCAGCCAGGCCAGGAATAACTTGACAGACAGACATTGTAGCTGCTAGGCTAGGCTGCCTGTGACCTCAGGGGGCCATATACTATGTTCGAAACAAGAGGGAAAAACAGGTTATTGCCGAGTCCAAGGTCACATATCTCAAAGTTGTCAGTGTCTATAAATCAAAAATGCTAACAAGACTTTCTGTCAGGTAGCTTTAGAGTCACCAGGAGGAATGGGAACCCTAAGGTGTCTAAGGCGATACCCCAGGTATAAACCCTTTGTAGCATCAGATAATAAAATGAGTGCAGGTTAATTTTTGCACATTTATAAAAAGGAGTTAAGAGGCAGGTAGGTTTTTCCATGTACAGCATTAAACAAAAGCTCAATCTATCAATCTAGAGGTGGCACAAGAGGGCCAACCATTGGGTAAGTTCCATGTTAGATCATAAAGGAGAGAAGGCATCAGACAACCAACCTTGTAGGTTATGAATAAGAAGATCCCCTGCCAGCAGTCCAATGATAGAAAAAATTGAAAAGTGCCTACATAGCGAAAAATGCTGGGAGGTTAGCCAAGATGTGAGTTCAAAGCAGTATGCAGAAACCGAGCAGTGCAGCCAGTAAATCTTACTATTCGTTGCTAGTGGGATGCTCCCTTGCTCTCCGTGAAGCCACAGGGGTGCGAGGTGGTAGATGATGTGAACCACCAGAGGTCCTCAGGTGGTGGCTTTCTAAAGATAACCCAGCTAGATGGAAGGTTTATTCCCAAGTCTTTCGAGTAAGGCTGAGACATGTGTGGCAGAACAGACATAGAGGGTGTTGTCTTCTTTTCTGGTTATCAAGTGCAGTGGGTATACCGATCTTTATGTGGCTCCAGCATTGCAGAGCTTTTCTAGAAGCTGCTTAAGCATAGCCTTCTTGCGTAGTGTGTTCCTAGACAAGTCAGGAAATTTTTTTATATGGTTCTGTCAAAGTCAATGGTGCCGAACTGCCATGCTTTGCAAAGAATAGCCTCTTTTACAACATAAAAGTTTATCCAGCAAATGACATCCTAGGGTCATCAAGGGTCATTAGACTTGGGACCCAGGGCTCGTTGAACCTGGTTCACTTCAATTTCTTCTGCCAGAGTGTCCCCTAGTAAAAGTCTGAAGATACTCAAGACTGTTTTCCTGGTATGGGCAGGAGGGGTGGCCCCAGGAAGCCCACTGAGGCACATGTTATTTTTTATTGATTGCAGTCTTCAAGGCCCTCAATCTGAAGTTACAGCTGGGTTAGATGTGGTAGTGCCCTCTGTAATTGTGTCTCCACAAACTGGAGCCACATGGTTGTTGCAGTGCAAAGCACTTCCACATTATCCATGCAAGCTGAGAGCTGAGTGGCGGTCTGCTGCAGTGCATTGATATCCTCCCTGAAGGATTTTTCTATACGCAACAAAGTCCTCCTTAGTTAGAATATACTGAAGGAGCTCTCTTAAGTCCACGGACAGAGTGGTGGGGATGGAGTGGTGAGAGTGGTTACAATATCAGGGAGCTCCGTGACCTGTAAATCAGGTTTCGGGGGATCGGAATCCTGTGATATAGGCTCCAGCTAGTCACAGAACTCTTGAGAAGGTGTCCTCAAAGAGCAGGCTCCTCTGGAGGTGGCAGCTCATGTCTGCGCCATCTTGGCCGCTGATGATTCTGCTGCAGCAGCAGGAAGAGGTGAACAAAAAATGGTTGATTCCAGGTTTCAAAGTGTCCCTCTTTCACTTCCGGGGATTCTTAATTTTGAACATGGTGTATCTGGTTTATTAAAGTCGAGAAGAAGCACTCATAGAACACTGTGCTTGGTGGTGGTATGCAGAAGCTCCTGAAGTTCGCTCTTCACCCTGCCATGTTTCAAGACACATACCTTCTACCAAAAGAATTGGGTATAATATTGTGTTTGTGTGCACTAAAATTCATTTAACTGTGTTTTTTCCTGAAAATTTGCATTTGATAAACAGCTGCCCTCCATTTATTCTCCAGGACCTCTGCTTTCAGAAAATGTATAATGTTTGGGGGTTCTAAGTAGTGATGGACGAACTTCCGACGGGACGTTTCGCGAACGCGAAACGCGAACGGACACAAACGTTCGCGAAAACGACCGTTCGCCGCGGGCTCCATTGACTTCAATGGGAGGCGAATTTCGCAAACCTTTAGGTCGAATTTGCGGCCACGGGGTAATTATTAGGGGGTAGCACGTAGTCCCACCACCTGGACAATAGCATAATACATGTATGAGGTGAATTTGGGATCGATAACTACAAGCATTTTTTTTTTATTTGGGAAATTGTTCTGACAATTCAGGACTATGGAGCTAATGAAGGCAATGGAGGAGAGGGAAGGTCAGGGACCAGGGTAGGCAAACAAGAGGGTGCAGGAGATACAGAGCACTGACAGCAGCACCGTAATACAGAGCACTGACATCAGCACCGTGACATACAGCGCTGACAGCAGCTCCGTGACATACAGCGCTGACAGCAGCTCCGTGACATACAGCGCTGACAGCAGCTCCGTGACATACAGCGCTGACAGCAGCTCCGTGACATACAGCGCTGACAGCAGCTCCGTGACATACAGCGCTGACAGCAGCACCGTGACATACAGCGCTGACAGCAGCTCCGTGACATACAGCGCTGACAGCAGCTCCGTGACATACAGCGCTGACAGCAGCTCCGTGACATACAGCACTGACAGCAGCTCCGTGACATACAGCGCTGACAGCAGCTCCGTGACATACAGCGCTGACAGCAGCACCGTGACATACAGCGCTGACAGCAGCTCCGTGACATACAGCGCTGACAGCAGCTCCGTGACATACAGCGCTGACAGCAGCTCCGTGACATACAGCGCTGACAGCAGCTCCGTGACATACAGCGCTGACAGCAGCTCCGTGACATACAGCGCTGACAGCAGCTCCGTGACATACAGCGCTGACAGCAGCTCCGTGACATACAGCGCTGACAGCAGCTCCGTGACATACAGCGCTGACAGCAGCTCCGTGACATACAGCGCTGACAGCAGCTCCGTGACATACAGCGCTGACAGCAGCTCCGTGACATACAGCGCTGACAGCAGCTCCGTGACATACAGCGCTGACAGCAGCACCGTGACATACAGCGCTGACAGCAGCTCCGTGACATACAGCGCTGACAGCAGCTCCGTGACATACAGCGCTGACAGCAGCTCCGTGACATACAGCACTGACAGCAGCTCCGTGACATACAGCGCTGACAGCAGCTCCGTGACATACAGCGCTGACAGCAGCACCGTGACATACAGCGCTGACAGCAGCTCCGTGACATACAGCGCTGACAGCAGCTCCGTGACATACAGCGCTGACAGCAGCTCCGTGACATACAGCGCTGACAGCAGCTCCGTGACATACAGCGCTGACAGCAGCTCCGTGACATACAGCGCTGACAGCAGCTCCGTGACATACAGCGCTGACAGCAGCTCCGTGACATACAGCGCTGACAGCAGCTCCGTGACATACAGCGCTGACAGCAGCTCCGTGACATACAGCGCTGACAGCAGCTCCGTGACATACAGCGCTGACAGCAGCACCGTAAGCAGCCCCAGGAGGAAGTCAGCACAGCACAGGGATGGTGTGATCCCCTCATAATAAGAACCCCCAGGAGGAAGTCAGCACAGCACAGGGATGGTGGGAGCCCCTCATAATAAGAACACCCAGGAGGAAGTCAGCACAGCACAGGGATGGTGGGAACCCCTCATAATAAGCAGCCCCAGTAGAAATATGACACCGCTCAACCTCTTCAAAGAGGAGGGTAGGGGCATATAGTACGGTGTGCTTTTTTGGGTCAGGGAAGTGAGCCAAATGAATTAAGAAGGTCTGTGTGCTTGATTCCAAAAATTGTTTATAGACATATACATGGTCTACTGATCACATGTGTTGAATTCCTCCGAGATCCATGCCTCATTCATTTTTAGAAATGTGAGGTAGTTAACACTGTGGTGAGCTAGGCGAGTACGCTTATCGGTCACAATCCCCCCTGCTGCGCTGAACGTCCTTTCGGACAGGACACTGGATGAGGGGCAAGCCAACAGTTCGATTGCAAATTGGGCAAGCTCTGGCCAGAGGTCAAGCCTGCCCACCCAGTAGTCTAGGGGTTCATCACTCCTCAGAGCGTCCACATCGGCCGTTAACCCAATGTAGTCGGACACCTGACGGTCTAGGCGTTCCCTGATGCTGGATCCGGATGACACCTGTCGATGGGTCGGCTGAAAGAATGACCTCATATCCGAAGTCACCAACACATCTTCAAACCGGCCTCTTCTTGCAGGCGCTGTTGGATTGGTACCCGCAAATCCTTCTCTGGGAGTGGGAATTGCTCCTCTGCCAGCGCACGCAAAAGCAGAATGCAGCATTTCTCGAAGCAAGGCCTGGAAGTGCTGCATTCTGACAGCCCTCTGCGACGGCGGTAACATTTCCGCCATTTTGTGTTTGTACCGGGGGTCTAAGTACGTTGCCACCCAGTACTGGTCCTTGACCCTCATGCTTTTTATACGGGGGTCCCTATTAAAACACTGGAGCATGAAGGCCCCCATTTGCACTAAAGTGGAAGCGGTGTGGTGGCCTGGCTCCTGCTCATCATCCAGGATAATGTCGTCCTCTTCATTCTCCTCTCCCCATCCTCGCACAACAGGGATCCCAGAAAGGTTTAAAGCATGCTCTTCTTGCTCCTGCTCATCCGCCCCGGCACCATCCTCCTCTGACTCCTCATCAGACTCCTGTTGTTGACTTGTCTCAGATAGAGTAGCCCCCCCTGGGAATTCATCCAGCATTGCGACTTCCTCATCTTCCCGCTCCTGCTCCTCCACAGCCTGATCAATGACACGACGCAATGCACGCTCCAGAAAGAAGGCATAAGGTACCATGTCACTGATGGCGCCATGGCTGCGACTGACCAGTTTGGTGATCTCCTCAAATGGCCGCAGAAGTCTGCATGTGTCGCGCATGAGCAGCCACTGGCGCGGTGAAAAAAAACCCAGCTCCCCAGAACCGTTTCTTTCGCAGAGTTCATACAGGTAGACGTTAACTGCACGTTTCTGCTGGAGCAGCCTATCAAGCATATAGAAGGTTGAGTTCCATCGCGTCGGGCAATCGCAAATAAGACGTCTGACCGGCAGATGGTGTCGCCGCTGAATGTCAGCAAGGCGAGCCATGGCCGTGTAAGATCTTCTGAAATGGGCCGAGATTTTCCTTGCCTGCCGCAAGATGTCCTGGACCCCAGGGTATTTGACAAGGAATCGCTGCACGACCAAGTTTAAGACGTGTGCCATGCACGGCACGTGCGTGATTTTGCCCTGTTTCAATGCGCTAAGCAGATTGGCACCGTTGTCACACACCACTTTACCAACTGTCAAATTGAGCGGTGTTAGCCACTCATCTGCCTGTGAACGCAAAGCTGAAAGGAGTGCCGGGCCAGTGTGGCTCTTTGCTTCCAGGCACAACAGACGCAGCACGGCATGGCAACGTCTCACCTGGCATGTGGAATAGGTTCTGGGGAGCTTGGGCGGTGCAGTGGAAGAGACGCTAGCAGCGGAAAAGGAGGAGGCAGCTGAGGAGGAGAGGGAGGAGGATGGAGTAGGAGGAGGAGAAGAAGAGTCAGGCCTGCATGCAATCCGTGGCGGTAAAACCAAATCTACACGGGTGCCACGGGTTACATGCTTGACGGCCGTCAGAAGGTTCACCCAGTGGGCAGTAAAACTGATATACCTTCCCTGCCCGTGTTTGCTAGACCACGTGTCTGTGGTCAGATGTATCTTGGCACCGACACTGTGTGCCAGAGATACATTCACTTGCCGCTGAACATGGCCATATAGCTCTGGGATGCCCTTCTCTGAGAAATACTTCCTTCCTGGGACCTTCCATTGTGGTGTTCCAATGGCCACAAATTTGCGAAAGGCCTCCGAGTCCACCAGTTTATATGGCAGTAGTTGGCGGGCTATGAGTTCTGACAAGCCAGCCGCCAACCGTTGGGCAAGAGGGTTATCCGGCGTCATCATTTTTTTACGCTCAAACATTAGGCCCACGGAAGCCTGCCTTTTTGCAGAAAAATGTGAGCTTGGCGTGATGGAAGGTGGAGTGGAGGACAATTGTGAGGAGAGAGGAGAAGGAGAAGTAGAAGACGAGGCTGGACGGTGAGAGCCTGCAGTGTGGCTTTGTGTGTTCCGTTGCTCCCACTGGGCTCGGTGATGGCTGCTCATGTGCCTTCTTAAGGCGGTCGTCCCTAGGTGAGTATTGGGCTTACCGCGACTAACGCGTTGACTGCAAAGATTGCAGATGGCAACGCTATTGTCAGCAGCGGACACGTTAAAAAAAGCCCACACTGCGGAGCCATGTGCCGGTGTCCTGGGAGCGCCAGATGTGACCGTACATGGTCGATGACTCGCTCCTGATACATTTGCAGTCTGCTTTGTCCCTGCTGTGCAATGTAAGTCATTGCTGCTTCTCCTCCCTATCTGCTGGTCCATATCTCCCTCTGAACTCCCCTCCTCTTCCTCTCTTGTGGGCACCCACGTGACATCACTAGACACGTCATCATCAACGTCACCTTCCCCACCGCTATAAGTAGAGTAGGCAGCAACACCGGGGACCAACCTCCTCCTTGGGCTGATCTGGGTACTGGCGTCAGACTGCTGAGTAGCGCTTGTTGCTACCTCCTCTTCCTGATCCAATACCAAGAGTGGCTGCGCATCAGAAATGTCCTCTTGATATGGATCGGAAAATAATTCCAGTGACTCAAGCGGAAGGTATGTGGTGGTGGTGGTGGTGGTCGTGTTGTTGGTGGTAGTGTCTTTGGGGGTGCACATAGCAGAGAGTGAAGAAGAGGGTGCAGATCGAGAGGATGAGGAGGGTGCAGAAGAGTAAGGCTGAGCGAGCCACTCAACCAAGTCTGGTGCATCCTTTAAAGTAATTGAACGCACCTTCTGCAACTTCCCACTTTGGCTCAAGCCTGTTGCTCCTGCCCTACCCCTACCACCCCTGCGGAAGGGCCTGCCTCTTCCTCTGCATGTCATTTTTTAAATGACCCTGTGACAAAACTCTTAGTCCCTATACCGCTGAAGGACTGCTGCAGTATAGGTGAGCGGTCAGCAGTGGTGCACGTCAACCCTATCTATTGTGGACCTATAGCGGTCCTTACAGAACAGCAGACTGTACCGCACTCAAGCCTATGTACCGTAGCACCCTATACCAAGTTACCAGTCCTTATAAGAACTTTTGTGGACCAAGCAGGTTGTGTATTAGTGTTTAGCAGACTGTACGTCAGTCCCTATACCGCTGAAGGACTGCTGCAGTATAGGGCAGCGGTCAGCAGTGGTGCACGTCAACCCTATCTATTGTGGACCGATAGCGGTCCTTACAGAACAGCAGACTGTACCGCACTCAAGCCTATGTACCGTAGCACCCTATACCAAGTTACCAGTCCTTATAAGAACTTTTGTGGACCAAGCAGGTTGTGTGTTAGTGTTTAGCAGACTGTGCGTCAGTCCCTATACCGCTGAAGGACTGCTGCAGTATAGGGCAGCGGTCAGCAGTAGTGCACGGCAACCCTATGTATTGTGGACCGATAGCGGTCCTTACAGAACAGCAGACTGTAACGCACTCAGGCCTATGTACCGTAGCACCCTATACCAAGTTACCAGTCCTTATAAGAACTTTTGTGGACCAAGCAGGTTGTGTGTTAGTGATTAGCAGACTGTACGTCAGTCCCTATACCAATGAAGGACTGCTGCAGTATAGGGCAGCGGTCAGCAGTAGTGCACGGCAACCCTATGTATTGTGGACCGATAGCGGTCCTTACAGAACAGCAGACTGTAACGCACTCAGGCCTATGTACCGTAGCACCCTATACCAAGTTACCAGTCCTTATAAAAACTTTTGTGGACCAAGCAGGTTGTGTGTTAGTGTTTAGCAGACTGTGCGTCAGTCCCTATACCGCTGAAGGACTGCTGCAGTATAGGGCAGCGGTCAGCAGTGGTGCACGTCAACCCTATCTATTGTGGACCGATAGCGGTCCTTACAGAACAGCAGACTGTACCGCACTCAAGCCTATGTACCGTAGCACCCTATACCAAGTTACCAGTCCTTATAAGAACTTTTGTGGACCAAGCAGGTTGTGTATTAGTGTTTAGCAGACTGTACGTCAGTCCCTATACCGCTGAAGGACTGCTGCAGTATAGGGCAGCGGTCAGCAGTGGTGCACGTCAACCCTATCTATTGTGGACCGATAGCGGTCCTTACAGAACAGCAGACTGTACCGCACTCAAGCCTATGTACCGTAGCACCCTATACCAAGTTACCAGTCCTTATAAGAACTTTTGTGGAACAAGCAGGTTGTGTGTTAGTGATTAGCAGACTGTACGTCAGTCCCTATACCAATGAAGGACTGCTGCAGTATAGGGCAGCGGTCAGCAGTAGTGCACGGCAACCCTATGTATTGTGGACCGATAGCGGTCCTTACAGAACAGCAGACTGTACTGCACTCAGGCCTATGTACCGTAGCACCCTATACCAAGTTACCAGTCCTTATAAGAACTTTTGTGGACCAAGCAGGTTGTGTGTTAGTGTTTAGCAGACTGTGCGTCAGTCCCTATACCGCTGAAGGACTGCTGCAGTATAGGGCAGCGGTCAGCAGTAGTGCACGGCAACCCTATGTATTGTGGACCGATAGCGGTCCTTACAGAACAGCAGACTGTAACGCACTCAGGCCTATGTACCGTAGCACCCTATACCAAGTTACCAGTCCTTATAAGAACTTTTGTGGACCAAGCAGGTTGTGTGTTAGTGATTAGCAGACTGTACGTCAGTCCCTATACCAATGAAGGACTGCTGCAGTATAGGGCAGCGGTCAGCAGTAGTGCACGGCAACCCTATGTATTGTGGACCGATAGCGGTCCTTACAGAACAGCAGACTGTAACGCACTCAGGCCTATGTACCGTAGCACCCTATACCAAGTTACCAGTCCTTATAAAAACTTTTGTGGACCAAGCAGGTTGTGTGTTAGTGTTTAGCAGACTGTGCGTCAGTCCCTATACCGCTGAAGGACTGCTGCAGTATAGGGCAGCGGTCAGCAGTGGTGCACGTCAACCCTATCTATTGTGGACCGATAGCGGTCCTTACAGAACAGCAGACTGTACCGCACTCAAGCCTATGTACCGTAGCACCCTATACCAAGTTACCAGTCCTTATAAGAACTTTTGTGGACCAAGCAGGTTGTGTATTAGTGTTTAGCAGACTGTACGTCAGTCCCTATACCGCTGAAGGACTGCTGCAGTATAGGGCAGCGGTCAGCAGTGGTGCACGTCAACCCTATCTATTGTGGACCGATAGCGGTCCTTACAGAACAGCAGACTGTACCGCACTCAAGCCTATGTACCGTAGCACCCTATACCAAGTTACCAGTCCTTATAAGAACTTTTGTGGAACAAGCAGGTTGTGTGTTAGTGATTAGCAGACTGTACGTCAGTCCCTATACCAATGAAGGACTGCTGCAGTATAGGGCAGCGGTCAGCAGTAGTGCACGGCAACCCTATGTATTGTGGACCGATAGCGGTCCTTACAGAACAGCAGACTGTAACGCACTCAGGCCTATGTACCGTAGCACCCTATACCAAGTTACCAGTCCTTATAAGAACTTTTGTGGACCAAGCAGGTTGTGTGTTAGTGATTAGCAGACTGTACGTCAGTCCCTATACCAATGAAGGACTGCTGCAGTATAGGGCAGCGGTCAGCAGTAGTGCACGGCAACCCTATGTATTGTGGACCGATAGCGGTCCTTACAGAACAGCAGACTGTACTGCACTCAGGCCTATGTACCGTAGCACCCTATACCAAGTTACCAGTCCTTATAAAAACTTTTGTGGACCAAGCAGGTTGTGTGTTAGTGTTTAGCAGACTGTGCGTCAGTCCCTATACCGCTGAAGGACTGCTGCAGTATAGGGCAGCGGTCAGCAGTAGTGCACGGCAACCCTATGTATTGTGGACCGATAGCGGTCCTTACAGAACAGCAGACTGTAACGCACTCAGGCCTATGTACCGTAGCACCCTATACCAAGTTACCAGTCCTTATAAGAACTTTTGTGGACCAAGCAGGTTGTGTGTTAGTGATTAGCAGACTGTACGTCAGTCCCTATACCAATGAAGGACTGCTGCAGTATAGGGCAGCGGTCAGCAGTAGTGCACGGCAACCCTATGTATTGTGGACCGATAGCGGTCCTTACAGAACAGCAGACTGTACCGCACCCAAGCCTATGTACCGTAGCACCCTAGACAGACCAAGTTACCAGTCCTGATAAAGAGCTTTGTGGAACAAGTGAGTTGTGAATGATTAGCAGACTGCAGCAGAAGGGCAGCAGTCAAGTATAATATTCTTTCTATATTTGGAAGAAAGAATATTATACGTGTACAAGCCTATTACCGTACCACTGATACCAGTCCTGAAAAGAACCTTTGTGGAACTAATAGTAACAGCAAGTCTTTAAAATTATCCTCACTGCCTGACACACTGCTTCCTGCCTGTCCCTATACAAATTGGCAAAAAAGAGTAGGCTGGAACGATTAGCTGGAACAGCTCTTTTGTGGACCTGATAGTAACAGCTAATGATGATGATGATGATGATGATGAAGAAAGACTAATCTGGCTGAGCTGTCCCTAAAATAGCAGCATACAGCGCTCTGTCCCTTTATCTAAACTGACAAAAGAAACTCAGGCTGCTGACCTAACACCTATACCAGTCCTGAAAAGAACTTTTGTGTACCAAATAGCTAGCGTTTTCTCTGTCCCTACTCCACACAGGATCCTTTCCCTACAGTGACAGAAGAAAGAATGTAAAATGGCCACCGGATCGGGTGTATTTATAGGTTAGGGGGAATGTCCAAGTGTCCATGAGCTGTCATGTCTCAATTGGTTGTCCTGTAACACATGATAAACGTGTCACGAAAGGTTAAAGTTCTTGTATACATTAAACACGTAAGTCCGCCGGGGCGAACGACGGAAAAAGGCGTTCGAACCCGCGGACGGCGAAAGTCGGAAATTCGCCGCGAAACGACCGCCGGGCGAACCGTTCGGCCATCACTAGTTCTAAGTAGTTTTCTAGCAAAGTATGCCCCATTACGAGCAGCAAGTGGATGAAAAATATATTTAAAGATGTATTAATGAGTACAGAGCTGCATTACTTTATGTCTATATATGTGCTGAGGTTTCGGCCTTAAAGTATAAAGCCAAAACTTTTTTCTTAGCTTTGAATAGAGTGTGAAAGGGTTTTGTTGCAGTGTGTTCTCACTGGGTGGTAGGCTCGTACGTGTTTATGTGACAATTACCACCAGGGGATAAAGTGATGAGAAACCCAAAATCTTACAGTTGTCACCTAGACAGAAGGTGAGAGGAAATCTTTTAAATGGGGGCACCTGTTCCAGCAAGAGTTGTCTAATTGAGGATTTCTCCCTCACTCCACATTTCCTTTTTCTATTTAAAGTGTATGTAAACCACAACTATGAACTTCTCATACTTGATTCCTTTCAGTCTGCTATATGTATACAGTAAACCATTGAAGGGGTTTTGTTCTATCTGTTTGATAATTATTATACAGGTTTATTATTATACAGGTTTTATATAGCGCCAACAGTTTGCTCAGCGCTTTACAACATGATAATTGCAAAAAAATAAAAATTCCTGTTGATGCTGCATAAAATCTTGTGAGATTTTCTGTGCTCTCTACCTGTGCATAGAAGATGAGAAGGAGGAAGTAGATGAGGGGGTCTACCTGTGCATTGGAGATGAGGGATAGGGAGTAGATGGAGAGGACTACCTGTGCATTGGAGATGAGGGATAGGGAGTAGATGGAGAGGTCTACCTGTGCATAGGAGATGAGGGGGATGGAGTAGATGGAGAGGTCTACCTGTGTATAGGAGATGAGGGGGAGGGAGTAGATGGAGAGGACTACCTGTGCATAGGCAATGAGGGGGTGGGAGTAGATGGAGAGGTCTACCTGTGCATAGGCAATGAGGGGGTGGGAGTAGATGGAGAGGTCTACCTTAACATTGGAGATGAAGGGGGGGGAGTAGATGGAGAGGTCTATCTGTGCATTGGAAATGAGGGGAGGGAGTAGATGGAGAGGTCTACCTGTGCATAGGAGATGAGGGGGAGGGAGTAGATGGAGAGGTCTATCTGTGCATTGGAGATGAGGGGAGGGAGTAGATGGAGAGGTCTATCTGTGCATAGGATATGAGGGGGAGGGAGAAGATGGAGAGGTCTACCTGTTCATAAGAGATGAGGGTAAGGGAGTAGATGGAGAGGTCTATCTGTGCATTGAGATGAGCGGAGGGAATAGATGGAGAGGTCTACCTGTGCATAGGAGATGAGGGGGAGAGAGAAGATGAAGTGGTCTACCTGTACACTGGAGATGAGGGGGAGGGAGTAGATGGAGAGGTCTACCTGTGCATAGGAATTTTGAGCTGTAAAGTCATGTTAAAGAGGAAGGTAGGAGCCCTCATGTCCTTTGGATACTGATTCTGAATGGGATGGCCTGATTCATTATAATCATCTGGTTCACTGTTCTAATGAGAAAAGATGCAGGGTCTGCATCCCTACTAAATTTTCTAAGTCTTTGGGATTATCTAAAATGCCTAAAATTTGACTTGACTTAGTGCATAAAATCAGTGAGCCAATCACATAGGCAGGAAATTACATTTCTTGGGTTCTGTACACAAACAGTGCACAGAACGCCTCCAGGTTGCCATATTGCATAGATTTTCACAGAAAATTACAGCAGCTGCAGATTGAAAAAGAAAGTAAATTCTTAACAATATTTAAATACAATATGGTTTGTGTAGCAAATGTATGTGTTATATAACTTTTTTCTTATTTGCTATATATTTTGTTTTCATAAAAGTGGAAGTTACCCTTTAATTGAGGGAAAATTTCAGGACCCAGGTAGCAAACAAAAACCTGGTGGAGGCACTGATAGAATGGCCATCCTGAAATTTTAGAGACAATCTTACACCCCCATGATCCAAGATTGGTGTAGACTAGAAAATAACATTTCATCTGCGTGGAAGACCCCACCATGTTACTCCACAATTGTGATGAAAACTTGAGAAGCACCTGGCCCCCATGGTTATCCTTCCATTACTTTTGGCAGTACAAACAACCCAAGAACACTACCTTGTTCCACTTTCTTCCATGGGAAGACATCAAGAGTAGGTGGAGACTACTAATATTTGTACAAAATTTGTATAGAGATTCTCAGATCATTTGATGGCTTTTGTTTGCTTTTAGCATTTGATTTTGGAATGAATGGCCCAAATGAAGACCACATACACTGTTAGAAATTTGTCTGCAATGCAAAATAAATATTGATTTGATTCCACTAATGATTAGAAAATCAACCAAATGTTCTTAAAATGGAAAATAGTCAACAGAATTCTACTAGTGTATGGCTAACTGTAGTATACCTTCTTTTCTAGCAGGTCTGTCTCCATTATCAGCCTTTCAGAGTTTCTCTTTGAACCTGCACCACCTGACCATAATCAGTTCTACACCCACATCATCATCTTAGATGACCAAAGACTCAACCCAGTAGAGCCATACTACCCATTAGACCAGCTTTTCTCAATGGTTTTTACCCCAGAAGAACCTTTGAAATTGTTTTCAGGTGTCCCGTAACCCCTGTTAAGATTAGTCAATCAATGGTCAGAACGAAAACTCTCCTTACGTTGGTGGTAAATGGAAAGAATGACCACTTACAGTGGTTATCAGTGGAAGGAATGACACCTTACAGTGGTGGTCAATGGAAGGAATGACCCCTTAGGAATGACCCCTTACATTGGTGGGAGGTGGAAAGAATTACCCTTTTCAGTGGTGGTCGGTGGAAGGAATGACACCTTATAGTGGTGGTCAGAGGAAGGAATGACAGCTTACAGTGGTGATCAGTGGAAGGAATGACCCCTTACATGGGTGTTTCAGTGGTGGTTGGTTGAAGGAATGACTCTTTACAGTGGTGGTCAGTGAAAGTAATGACCCCTTACAGTGGTGGTCAGTGAAAGGAATAACTCCTTACATTGGAGCTCAATGGAAGGAATGGCTACTTACATTGGTGGTCAGTGGACAGAATGAATCCTTACATTGGATTTTAGTGGAAGGAATGGCTCCTTACATTGGTGGTCAGTGGAAGGAATGACTCCTTACATTGGATTTTACTGGAAGAAATGGCTTCTTACATTGGTGGTCACTGGAAGGAATGACCACTTACTTACATTGGTTGTCAGCGGAAGGAATGACCACTTACAGTGGTGGTCAGCGGAAGGAATGACTACTTACAGTGGTAGTCAGTGGAAGAAATTACCCCCTGCAGTAGCGGTCAATGGTAGGAATGACCCCTTAAAGTGGTGGTCAATGGAAGGAGTGACCCCTTACATTTGTGGTTAGTGGACAGAATGACCCCTTACATTGGTGGTTGGTGGAAGGAATGACCCCTTACATTGATGGTCAGTGGAACTAATTATCCTTTACAGTGGTGGTCAGTGGAAGGAATGACCCCTTATAGTGGTGGTCAGTGGAAGTAATGCCCCCTTAACTCGGTGGCCAGATTGAGACCACAGTTAGCTGAAAAGATGGCATCATGCTACTGGCTCTGATAAGTGGCAAAGCACCTGGAACTATGTAGGCACCATCAGGTGGGAGATGAACTGGCCACAGCTCAAGGAACCCCTTGTAACCTCTGGAGGAACCTTGGTTAATAATGCCTGTATTAGACAATAAAAAAAAAAAGAAAAAAAACTGGCAGGGGTTTAAAGCCTTTCTAAAACTATACAAACAAAAAAATGCCTTAGATACACATCGCTAAGGTTGTAAGTTTGGCACTTTTGTAATGATCAAAAGCACAATGTTTCAGCTATGAGGTCTCCTTCAACTCATATGCGGTTTTCTGCACATAGATGTATGACCACAAAGTCAATAAAAATCTTAATCTGCCACACAAAGTGAATTTCTCTATAACAAAAATATGTTTATTTGTTAACCTCTCCATACACAATACAGTCTGACTGTAGACTCTCC
Source organism: Lithobates pipiens (assembly GCF_037356315.1). Taxonomy (NCBI): domain Eukaryota; kingdom Metazoa; phylum Chordata; class Amphibia; order Anura; family Ranidae; genus Lithobates; species Lithobates pipiens. The sequence continues at coordinate 15,182,612 of NW_027507903.1, read as the reverse complement.
TTTAGATCTACCGACAACTATGCAGTAAAAGGGCCAGCCTGATTGTATAGTATGGGTGGAGGCTCTAAAGTTGTGTGCGCAAAAGATTAGATTGTAACACGTACGGTAAACTTTCTCCCCAGCAAAAGAAAATTCACAGTTAAAATCATGTGCATTGAAAAAAAAATTCTATGCTCCTCTCTCGGTTTTCCTCTTCACTCTTCGAAAATGGTCATCAATTTGACCCCAGTAATTAGACTCCTTGGTATAACCCCACACCACAGTGACATGTAACAATTCAGCTGAACTTTTCTCAGGGTAATCTTGCGGACATGTATTCCGTGAGGTTACATGCCTCCGGCTATGTTCCTGTTAAGTGATGTTCTGTGGAATGGCATATATGAGGTTCTCCATGTTTGTAGGCAATCCGGTAGCTCTGGAATGTGCCAGGACAACTGGTAGGTCTGTGATTATTAGTTTCCAGATTACAACCTTTGTGTTATTTAAAAAGAACTTTCATGATTTTACACCTCTTACCTGTATTGTCGTCTTCAAGATACATACTTATTCGCCCAAAGAATCCAGTGTTGTCCAGCTGGGATCCATTGTTCAGGTGACACATCTCAGGTCCCATGCCGCCCTCTTGGTCCAACTAACTGATGAGAGCTGGCTGCATCTTTGAGGTTCAGGCAGCTAGCTCTTAATGATGTAAGAGAAAGAGGGCGCACTGGCCTAGTGCATTATCCCACGAATACTTTATTCTTAATTCATATAAAAATATATCATACTCACAGACACAGCAAGTATACAGCACATCAAGCCACTAGCTCGTAGCACAGTGGTAGGGTTTATTTTACAATGCTAAAAGGAACGCTTGTACAGGATCCATAAATGGCTAACACGTTTCAAGGGTGAACCCTCTTTGTCTTCTTTTATTAGATAGGCAACTTAAAGGCCTCTTTGCAGGCTTTGGTGAAACTATCCTAAACTATCCTATCCCTCTAAAGCCTCAAGGACTGTAAACTGGCCCTTTGTTTAGAAAGTTTGGAGAACTCTGGCCTGGTCTATAGGAATGTTGGCATTGCATTTGATGGTCACTTCATAAATAACCAAGGCAGAACAGCCAAAGGCCAAGTGAGGGGGCTTGCACTACAGGTTGACGACAATTCTACTAATTGGAAGGCGGTGGCTCAGCACTTTCACCTTGCATAAGAAGTCCTGGTACTGACAGGATCTCCAGGTAAGAACCTTTGCAACAGATTCACAAAAAAGAATTTGCATTAAAAAACTGTTTTGGTGCGTAACATATGGAAAAATAAGGTTAACATACAAAATTGACGCATGTCAATTCTGTTAAGGTCGGCTGCACATCTAGGCTTCAATGACCCCTTAAAATATTACATTTTATATCTGTTATTGCAGAGATGTGCCTAGAAATGGACCATTACATTCAGTGAATACAGACCTACTGATGATTCTTGTGCTGGCGCTCTTTATGTAATTGGAATTGTGCATAACCTTTGTATTACTTGGAAAATACTTGAAAAATACTTGTGTATACAAGACCCAAGTGTGGTATATCTGTTATGTATTGACTTTAACAAGCGCCGGGAACAGCTCAGTGACGTTACATGGGGGCTCTTTGATCTGAGGAGAACATTTGGAGTTAAGTAACATTTCTAACACTCATCATTTGTGCAGCCACCCTGTGTAGAATTGTTATATGAGCATGGAAAATAGAAATATGGTTACCTTATGTAACGCAGACAGTTTAGATGTAATTACCAAAAATTAACATAAAATAAAAAAGATCAGTGACTTTGTCAAAAGGAATGCATAGTGTTATACATAATTTATTTAGTTATTGTATTCAAAATGTTTAAAATATGTTACATTTACTCAAAATTCAAAAAGATTGCCACTAAATATTTTATATTTGTATTTCTCACTCGCAAGTGAATATATGTTTACTAGGATATTCTGAACTGCTTAACTGGAAACACTTATGCCGCGTACACACGACCGGACTTAGGTCCGACAGACTTTTGACGGAGTTCTGACGGAGTTCTGACAGAGTTCTGACGGACTTTCCGAATGAACGGACTTGGCCACACACAATCACACCAAAGTCCGACGGATTCGAACGTGATGACGTACGACCGGACTAGAATAAGGAAGTTCATAGCCAGTAGCCAATAGCTGCCCTAGCATCAGTTTTTGTCTGTCGGACTAGCATACACACGATCGGATTTCTCGGTAGGAACTGGGTCCGGTGGAGTTCTGGCGGAAAAATTTGAAACATGTTCCACTTCTAAAGTCTGTCAGACTTTTGCAAATCAAAAGTCCGCTGCAGCCCACACACGATCGAATAGTCTGCCGGAATTGTTCCGTCGGACCTTTGATGTTGAAAAGTCCGGTCGTGTGTACGCGGCATTACTGTTTGCAGAGCCGAATAGCTCAAGCTGAAATTTGCAAACACAACTGAATGATTTGGAGGAGTGGCTCCCTCCCTTCCCCAGCCTGGTTTGTTCATATTCCTGAAATTGTGTATACATAATTAAAGAAGTTGAAAAACAACAGTAAAAAATTATTAACAAATAAATTCATAATAAATAAAACATTTTCTTATATCCATTTTGTTTGTTATCTACTTAAAGCGGAGTTCCACCCACTTTTGAGAGGTGGTCTTAAACAAAAGACCACCTCTCCACCCCTCGTTTTTGGATAGTAAAAAATGTTTTTTTTTCTAATAACATACCTTTTTTTTATGAAGTACAGCCTGTACTTCCGATCCATCCAGTCCATGGCGCAGGACGTCATATTCTCCTCTTTGGTAAGCCCCCCTGCTGTCTTCTCAGACCTGTGTGTGTCCCAGAAGACAGCCAGTCAATCACAAAGCGCCGTGAGACTCCCACATACGCAGTAGGAAATGGGCAGTGAAGCCACCAGGCTCCACTGCTGGTTTCCCTTAATTAGAATGGGCGACACCTGCACCCACTCTGATGGATGGATCGGCCTGGGGGGGGGGGGGGGGCGACATTGCGAGCTCCCTGGACAGGTAAGTGTCCTTATTAAAACTCAGCGTGTATCAAAATTGGGGAGGGACCTCTGTGTTCCGTGATGTACTTCAAGAAAAGGATTTTACAGGTAAATTGTTATAAAAATCCTATTTTCTTTATCGTACATCACGGGACACCGAGCCATAGTAGTTACTTTGTGGGATCTCCCAGAGCAATGCTATCTGAGGGTAGGGAGACGCAAACAAAATTAGAGTGCAATCAGACCTGAGGACCTATACTGCTGCCTGCAGCACACTGCACCCAAAGGAGATATCCTCATGCCTTCTCACATCCAGCTGATAGAATCTGGTGAATGTATGGACTGAGGACCGAGTTGCGGCCTTGCAGATTTGAGCCATGGAGGCCTGGTGATGCACTACCCATGAAGCACTAATGCCACGTACACATGACCGTTTTTCCGAACAGAGTTCCTCTGAAACAGCATTGTCTACACACGATCACGATACACACGATCACACCAAAGTCCGATCGTTTAGAAAATTCAATAGCCAGTAGCCAATAGCTGACCTTGCATTGTTTTTGGTCCGTCGGAACAGCATACAGACGAACGGTTTTCCCAATAGAAATGTATTCAGTTGGAAAGATTTAAAACATATTCTATTTCTAGGTCCGTCAGAATTTTCAAACAAAAAGTCAGCTGAAAGCCCACACATGATTGCAATATCCGATGAAATGATTCCGTTGGACGTTTGATGCTGAAACTTCTGACCGTGTATACACGGCATAACAGCCCTGGTGGCGTGCTCTTTGATTTGAAAAGGGGAACTTTGCTCTTCAAACCATAAGCTTGAATAATTGCCGAATCCACTTAGCAATAGTAGATTTCGATGCTGCCTGTCCTTTTCTAGGACCTTCAGGCAACACAAACAAAACATAATTTTCTGAATCTGAGCAGTCGCCTCCAAATAGATTTTGACTGCTCTCACTACATCCAGAAATTGTAGTGACTTTTCTTCCGTAGAACAGGGTTCTGGAAAAAATGAAGGCAGAACAGTATCCTGGTTTGGATAAAAACCTGAAACCACCTTTGGTAAAAAAGCTAGTATGAGGACACAATGCTACTCTATCCTTGTGAATGATTAAATATGGCTCTTACAAGGAAGAGCCGTCAATTCTGATACCCTTCTTACAGAGGAAATGGCTACCAAGAAAACTAGCTTCCTTGTCAAAAGGACCAAGGGAATATGTCGTATCGGCTCAAAAGACTGTTTCTGTAATGCCAACAGAACTAAATTCAAGTCACAAGGGTTCAGGGGTGTTCTAACCGGTGATTAAGCCATGTTACCACCTATATAATGCTTTGGATCGAAGAATGCGAAGCAAGTGGACATTGAAACAATACCGATAAGGCAGAGACCTGGCCCTTGATAGTACTCAAGGCCAGCTTCATCTCTAACCCCATTTGCAGAAAAGCAAGGATTCTCCCTATGGCATACTTTCTGGGATGCCAACCCCTGGATCTATACCAGGAAACATATGCCTTCCAGATTCTATAATAAATGACTCTGGAAGCTGACTTCCTTGCATTAATCAAGGTAGATATCACTGAGTCTGAAAGCCTGCGATTCTTCAGAATGTGGGTTTCAATAGCCAAACCGTTAAATTTAGTGTTTGTAAGGTAGGATGGAACACTGGTCCCTGCGATAGCAGATCTGGAAGTGGTGGTAGAGACCATGGGGGCCCTATCACCATCTTTACTATTTCTGCATACCAAGATCTTCTGGGCCACGCTGGGGCTACCAGAAGCACCGACTTCTTTTCCTGCTTGATCCTGCAAAGAAGCCACGGTAGCAGAATAGGAGGGAATGCATAAATCAGTGAGAACTGATCCCACGGGTTCACCAATGCATCTGTCCCGCATGCAAGTGGATCCCTTGTTCTTGACACAAAGTTGTCGATCTTGTTGTTGAACCTGGACGCAAACAGATCTACATCCAGGATCCCCTATCTTGGGCATATAGCCAGGAAGATGTCAGGGTGAAGAGACCATTCCACTGGGAACAACTGTTGGCGACTTAAGTAGTCTGCCTGCCAGTTCTCTCCCCCTGGAATGAAGATTGCCGATATGCACGGCACATGTTTTTCTGTCCAGGATAGGATCTGGTTTACCTCTCCCTGGGCTGCATGATTTCTGCTGTCCCCTTGGTGATCGATATAAGCCACTGCTGTGGCATTTGTCGGATTGTACCATGACAGGACAACCCTGCAACCTGAATGTCCAGGCCTTTAGGGCTAGGTGCGCTGCCCGAATCTCTAGAATGTTGATGGGTAAGGTTCTCTCAGTTCTGGCCCATTTCCCTTGGACGGTCATCTCTTTCAGAACTGCTCCCCAACCTGAAAACCTGCCATCTGTTGTTACCACTTTCCAGGTAACTGGTAAGAAGGATTTCCCTTTCCGCAGATTCTCGGGTATCAACCACCAACTGAGGCTCTGACGCACTATTGGCGATAAACACATTTGAAAATCTAGTGCCTGGACTTTCTTGTTCTAGGCAGACAGGATATTGTTTTTCAGCATTCACAAATGAAACTGAGCATAGGGAACTGCTTCGAATGAAGCCACCATCTTTCCCAACAACCACATACAAAGGCAAATAGAAGGACCCTTCTTCGCCCTGACTACCTGAACCAGCTCCTTTATGGCACTGATTTTTTCCTGGGGTAAAAACACCCTCTTCTGGGTTGTATCTATTACCAGACCCAAGTACTCTAGTCTTCTTACTGGTTTTAAAGAAGAAATCTCTAGGTTGAGGACCCAACCTAGGTATTCCAGGTAGTTGACTAAGCTGTAGGCTACAAACTGTAAGCTACAAACTGAAAATGACGTTTTTACACTTCAAACGCAGATATTTCTGATGAGCGGGGGAAATAGGTACATGCAGGTATGCATCCTTGATGTCGATTGATGCCAGAAGTTCTCACCTTGTAGGATGGAGACTACTGATCAGATTGATTAAATGCGAAAAGATCTAATTTTTAGGAACCGGTTTAGATCTTTGAGATCTAGAATGGGTCTGACATCACCATTTGGTTTTGGCACCGTGAAAAGGTGTGAATAAAACCCCAACCCCTGCTCTTCCATGGGAGCCACCATGATTACTTTTTGCGACAAAAGTCGCTCCAATGCTTGAAGGACAGACTTCTTTTTTTCTGGGTTTTTGGAAACATTTGATCTGAGGAAACGGGAATTCTCAGAACTCTAGTTTGTAACCTAGAGTTATTGTGGAGACCACCCATCTTTCCTGAAAATCCTCCTGCCAGACCTTTGAGAACAGTAGCAGTCTTCCCCCCACTCGAACAAGCTCCCCTTCATAAAGAGGCTTTAGCGGTATGTTTTGTACGTTTCCTCCCCAAGGACTTCTTTTTTCCCTGGGGTTGACTCTGTGTTTTACATCTTGAACCTGGCGGAGGCCATTGCGACTGTCTGGAGGCTGATGCCCCTGGCACTGGAGAAAAAGCCAGTTTAAATGAGGGTGTTCACTCCTTTTCTTAACTGACAAAAGGGTTCTTTTCCCACTTGAAATCTTTTGGATATGTAGCACTTACCCCCGAAGGAGCTGCTGAATTTTTCTGGGCTTACCAATTATCTCCACCAGCTTGTACTCGTTGTCCTTGTCTAGGTGTTCTCAGGCTTGATGACCCAGTAATTGTAGAGACAACACTTGAATTCCTTGTTAGGATTTTTATTTTGCATAAAACAGTTGAACAAACTGAGTCTCTAAGGCCGCGTACACACGCGGGGACTGTTCGCCCAACTTTGTCCGTCAAACAGTTTCGGCAAACAGTCCGCTCAAAATTAGCATGGACGGACATGGCCACACACGACGAACGAACAGTTTGCTGAAACCGTGCGCGATGACGTGAACGGCACGTACGACGGGACGAAAAATACGACGTCCTATACACTGCATTATAACTTTCGGCGTGTTAAGCCTTTCTGAGCATGCGCGGAACTTAGTTTGTCGAACAAGCCTACACACGGGCGGACTGTTCGCTCAAACAAGGTTTCAGCGGACAGTTTTACGGAATTTCCGAAAAACCTTGTTCGTCAAACTGTCCGCTGAAACTGTCCGCTGAAAGCCCACACACGAGCGGACTGTCCGCCCAAACACTGTTCAGCGGACAAAGTTGGGCGAACAGTCCGCCCGTGTGTACGCGGCCTAAGTTGGGAATAGAGGGTATCAGGATAAAGTTTAGCTCAGGTGCTCAGAACTGCTGACTTCAATAAATGTCTCTCTCTGTACATAATCCAGGGAATAGCCACTCGCAACTGGACTCTTTAACTGTTGGATAAATCCTTGAGCTTGGATTTAGCAGCCAACAGGTAATTCTAGCTTTGCAAAGTCTCTCACACAGATTTGGTTGAAAAACGTAGTTGTAACCAGAAGGATAGAAATAGGAACTTTTCTTACTGTACCAGAATCTTTCAGCCGGTCCGGCGGTACCGAAAGAAATGTGGATTAAATCAATGTCCACGGCAGCTCAGCTTCCAGGCTCTTACCGAGCAGTCAGCCTTTTGTGTGGCTCTCCTACTGAAGAGTGCTCCCCTGTCCAAATTATTCCCAAACAGCCTTAGACCGTGAAAGGGAAAACCAGCCAGGAGCTTTTTACATGGTGCTTCGGCTGACCAATTTTTCAACTATAAGATTCTAGGAATATGCACCAACCTAAGCGTAAGGCGAACGGTCTGAAGGATAGAATCTCCGCTTGAAGGATAGAATCTCTGATTGCGTCAACTGCAAAACACAAAGCCACTGGCAGCTTGGCTAACTCCTGGGCCTGCTGTTCAGGGAAAACCTTGAGCACCTGTTTCAAGTGGTCTCTCAAGGATTGACATACCCCAATTGCCGCCACTGCAGGTTGAGTTACTGAACCCGCCAAGGAAAAAATGTTTTTTAACAGGAATTCCAACTTTTTATCTGTTGGATCCCTAAGCATTTGAGCGTTGTCAACAGGACAAGTCAAACTTTTTGTAAGCTTTCCCGGACCTCCACCACTAAAAGGCCAGTGCGGATACTTGCTCATGCTCGAAAACATTGCACTTGTGCTAATATTCATAAGCAAAGGGCCAACATAATTCCCACAATGCCAGTTCTTCGTGCACGGATGTGCGCGTGTGCGCACATCTATGCGCGATCGCGTACACACGCGCCTGCACACGACAATTAGTACTTGGCGCCCAGTGGCCTATTTAAATCGCTCTGTCACTGTAAACAGTGCTGGATGGTCTTCAGCTTCTTCCTGACCTACCAAGACCTGATCTGCTGCTCCTGTTTGTTTGTGTATGACCCGGCTTGTCTTTGGACTTCGTCTCTGCTTGTTCCTTTACTCTGTTACCTGGTATCCTGACTCTGGCTTGTTTACTGGACTTGGCCTGCCTACTGATTTGGTACCACATTGTCTGTCTATTCCCGACCCTGGCCTGCCTTCTGGAATTGCTTTGCCTGCTGATTCGGTACCCTGCTGCCTGATTGTTGCTCTTCTCCTGGTTCCGCTCCTGTCCATGCTCTGGTGACAAGCTGCTTTTACTTCCTGCTTCAAGGACCGTGACCGCCAGCTCTACTCACCTACAGAGGGGACATCACCAGCCAGCTACTGGCACTTGTGCCACTCCTTGCCTTTACACTTTTTGTTCCCACCTTCAGGCGTGTAGGTGGGAGGAGCAAGGGAGGCCTCCATTGCATTCTAGTCTCCACCAGGTACGTGATACTTTTATTTACAGAGGATATAGCAGCGCCAATTGCTGGTACACCCCACATCTTTGTAAATTTTGCCTCCATAGGATAAAGTGTTGAAAACTTTTTAGGAGGGAAAAAATGTTTATCTGGGTGATCCCACTCAGAATAAATAAGCTTTTCCAGCAAACAATGAACAAGAAAAGCATGCACAGCTGGAGGAGGCTTCAGTGAACCCAAAGAAGAACTGGGTTTTTCAACCAACTCAGTTACGGGTAACTTAAATGTGGAGCGGACCATTTCAGTAAGAGATTGCACCAGCAATTTCTCAGCCTGTGAATCTGAAGAGGGTCCTTCCCCACTTGATTCATCAGAAGAGGAGTGATCAGTCTCTTCCTGGTCCTCTGAGGGGGATTCATCTCCCCTTCCCCAGAGTTCCTCTAATTGAGGGTTCTGGGTGTTTGAAGCGGACCTAATGCATTTTCTTCCACTTTGTGAATATGCGATTAAGGCCACTAATCTTTCCTCCAATCCACAGAGGAAGAGGAAAAAACCTCTTGAGTAATATATACAGGGGCTGAAATGCCAGAAGCAGTTGCAGCCCCCAACCCCAACTGCTCACTCTGACCAGCCTCCCTAGGTCTTTCACGGGGAGATGGCGTTGCGGGGGGGGGGTCCTCTGAGCCTGAGGGAGATCCCTTTGAGACCCTATTTTTTCAGGGTATTTGTACCTCCCCTTCTGCCCATAGTTCTAAGCACAAATGCAGAGGTACTACCAGAAATGCACCCACTGCTGAGCAAAATAGTTCAGCAACTGCCACTGCTATCAAGGCCCAGTCTGATGAGTTATTGGTTTAAATATGCCTGGGATTGCCTGTGTCACCCACACTCACATACCAACCATCTGCTCTGTGTCCCTCCTTTAGCTGTGTGCACCTGCAAAAAGTGCACCTTTATAGCTAAGCGTTGTGGGCGTTGAACCATGCAGATGTTGCACTGATGCTCCGTCCCTCCTCCTTCGACCACCCCTTCCTCCCCTTCTCATCTTTTTCACAAAAGACCGGTTTCCGGCATGAGCGGGGGCTCTGATCCGACCGGATCACACGTGGAGGGGGGTCTGGGGCAGAGGAGAGAGGAGGGCAGATGGATGGGGAGCTGCTGTAATGGCGGCGGCAGTAGGAGTGGTGCGGCATATCGCCGACTGACCCATGGCCTCTAGTCTGGAAAGAAGCTGTGGGGGGACATTCCTAAAAAGAGAAAACCCCCCTTCCCACATCCTACCTGGTACTTGGGCTCAAAGGAAGTGTGCAGCTTGTGACACTGAGCAAGACTGACAAGCATGGAAGGTACGTGCTCTTGACAGCCCCGGTGGCGACTTTAGGCATAGCAACATTTACTTAAAGGAGAAAACCCACAAGAGTTAGAAAAATTCCTTAGGAATCTCCCTTACCTTATCCGGCTGCAGAGTTCTGTGGTAAACCAAACAGACTCAATCTTCAACACTCAAGGTGGGCTCCGTTAAAAAAACCTTCAGGAACCGGGGTCCCTTGTTATCGAGGGATCCACACTCCTGGGCCTGTAAAGCACCCCACCAGGAAAATATAGCTGAAAAAAACAAACACTGGATTCCGGGGTCCAGCTCTCAAAAAAGAGAAGTGTTACAGGCAGAACCTAATTTCTTTGGATAGGAGGCCTGGGTACCATTCAATTCGGCCTGGAAAAGACACTTTAAATTAATCCGGTTGCATGGCTTGCCCCAGCAAATATTTCTCCAGTAGAGCTCAGCACAGCACATCTTTACTCGTGACCAACACCTTAGACACTGGCGAAAAAACGGAGGTACTCCCAGTAATGGGAGGGGTTATATGGAGAGTGTACTTCCTGTCTTAGATTGTGCCAGTGTCCATCACATAAAGGTGGCCTATATAACCCCCATAGTAACTACTATGGCTCTGTGTCCCCTGATGCACAATAAAGAAACTTCATTAAGTGCCAAGTCAAGGACCCAGTGGGACAGCAGAAGTAACGCTTGTGGAGTGTCAAGCGAGGGGCCTACGTGTCAGTAGGGGTGAAGCTTGAAACGTATCTGTGAGTGCCAAGCCAGGGACCCAGCAATGAAGTGGGGGTGACGCTTGAGGAAGATACTGAATGCTACAGTGAAAGAGCTCAGGGGATCCAGTGGCTAGTGGATCTGAAGTCTAGTGAGAGAGATTGTTAGCTTGTTGAGTGAAGACCCACAGTGAGTGAGTGTGGGGTACAGAAAACTATTCATGCTGCAGATAGTTGAATACTTTTACCGCAACAGCTACAAGATTGTTGCTATAGGAGACAGCAGTCCTACCTATACAGTGGTGTCCAGCTGGAGGCCTTCACCTGTATAGCTGTCTACCTATAGAAGTCTCAGAGTCTGCCAATTAACATTGCATCTACCTAAGGATGTCCTGGCCCTAACCCTCTCTCCCACAGTTCTGTTTAAGAGACAATAAATCTCTTTGCATTCAAAAAGTGTTTGGCACCCGATCCACCCTGCTTCTTCTCCCACCAGCAACTCAGCAGGTCAGCACACCCTACTTCACAATTCCTCTCCCACAATTGACTCAGCAGCTCAGCTCAATCTGTTTCCTCTCCCACCAGTGACCCAGCAGCTCAGCTCCACCTTGCTTCTTCTCCCACCAGTGACTTAGTAGCACAGCTTATGCTGCTTACTCTTCCACCAGTGACTCAGCTACTCAGCTCATGATGTTTCCACTCCCGCCAGAGATTCAGCAGCTCAACTCACCCTACTTCTTCTTCCACTGGTGACTCAGAAGCTCAGCTCACCCTGCTTCCTCTCCCACCAATAACTCAGCAGCTCAGCTCCCCCCTGCTTCCTCTGCCACTAGTGACTTAGCAGCTCAGCTCACACCACTCCCTCGCCCACCAGTGTCTCGGCAGTTGAACTAACCCTGCAATCCCTCCCAGCAGTGTAGCCAACAGTTTGTATTTTTATGGGACTAAGGCATTTGTTCCCATCCACAAATGTCTAGAAGGAAAGCAGTATCAACAACCCTCCCCCTCACCCCAGCACCAGCTGTTGAAATTACAGCACATGCTCACAGTTTGGTACTGGAACCTGGAGATGTCAAGAAGCCAGTTTCCGTCACCCCTCCAACACTTCAGTCTGCAGCTGCTCCACCTCCTGCTCATTTCTATAGTCATGCCGGTGTTCTGCTGAGAACTGTCCCCCCATCGGATAGTGTTTGCCTCGTACTGCGCAGGCGCAGTGCTTGCGCAGTACAGAGGACAAAGAGACGCCGAAAGTCTCCAAAGATGAACGGTGCCTGCGCACTTAATAGTACCTTCTGCCCTGAGTCTAGGTTCAAGCCCCACCATGCAAGTATACATACGGTAAATTATGTAAAACAGCACTTAGTAACAGGACCCCTCGCCACGCTTCGCTCGCCATGCTTCGCTCGCCACGCTTCGCTCGCCACGCTTTGGGCACAGCCTCGATTCGCTCTGCAATTTTTTATTCTGGCTCTATGCCCACTTGGATGGTGGGGCTTGAACTTGGACTTAGTGTGCAGGCGCCATTCATCTTCGGAGGCTTTCTCCTTGTCCTCCGTACTGCGCAACGCAGTACAGGGCGGACACTATCCGACGGGGGACAGTATTCGGCAAGACATCGGCATGCTGCTGCTTATGTCACACATTGGCTGAAATTCCTCCCTGACCCTGTTGACCCACCCTTTCCCCCACTGCCACACATGACCTAGCCCAGAAAGAACTACACTTCATGCCAGAGATACCTACACTACCAGCCAGTCCACAACTCAGCAGGTTGAACCAGTAAGTAGTGGCCTTCAGCTATCTCTCTCATGATAATCTCTATCCTTTCATTCGCTGACCCCCCCCCCCCCCCCTTATGTGTGTTTTTTTTCTTGCTCCCTTTATCCTGTTCTCTCTATTTTTCTTTCTCTCTCTCTCTCTCTCTCTCTCTCTCTCTCTTTATCGACTGCTTTCTTGCAGTTTTATTGTTCTCAGTTCATTGGGAATACAATACCCCTTCTTACGCCTTAGGCTAGCGGATAAGGTCAGGGACATTTATATCTACATGTACTTTAGCCTTTTCTGATGTACAGTGGGGGAAAATAATTATTTGATCCCCTGCAGATTGTGTAAGTTTGCCCACTTACAAAGAAATGAAGGGTCTATCATTTTTATCATAGGTGTATTTTAAATGATAGAGACACAATATCAAAAAAATACAGAAAAACACGTTACAAATGTTATAAATTGAGTTGCAATTCAGTAAAATAAGTATTTGATCCCCAAGCAAGACTTATTACTTAGTAGAGAAACTCTTGTTGGCAAGCACAGAGGAAAGACGTTTCTTGTAGTTGGTGACCAGGTTTGCACACATCTCAGGAGGTATTTTGGTCCACTCTTCTTTACAGATCTTCTCTAAATCATTAATGTTTCTTGGCTGTCGCTTGGCAACTCAAAGTTTCAGCTGACGCCATGAACTTATATATAGGATTAAGGTCTGAAAACTGGCTAGGCCACTCCATAATCTTAATGTGCCTCGTCTTGAGCAACTTCTTTGTTGACTTGGTGGTATGTTTTGGGTTATTGTCATGCTGGAAGACCCATCCGTTACCCATCTTCAGTGTTCTCAAGGGAAGAAGGTTCTGATCCAAGATTTTTCAATACATGGCCCCGTCCATTGGCCTCTCAACGCGGCAAAGTTGGCCTGTATCTTTAGCAGAGAAACTGCCCCAAAAAATAATGTTTCCACCTCCGTGGTTGACTGTAGGGATGGTGTTCTTAGGGTCATAGTCAGCATTTTTCTTCTTCCAAACACGGTGAATCGAGTTATTGCTAAAGAGCTCTGTTTTGGCCTCATCTGATCAGAGCCCTTTCTCCCAATCCTTCTCTAAATCATTTAGATGGCCTGTACATGTGCCTTCCTGAGGAGGGGACCTTGTGGGTGCTGCAGGATTTCAATCCATGGCGGCGTATTGTGTTACCAATGGTTTGTTTGGTGACTGTGGTCCCAACTGCCTTTAGATCATTCACAAGCTCCTCCTGTGTGGTTCTGGGTTGATCCCTCACTTTTCTCATGATCATCCTCACCCCATGAGGTGACATCTTGCATGGAGCTCCAGACAGAGGGCTATCGATGGTTATTTTGTATTTCTTCCATTTGCAAATAATCGCTCCAACAGGTGTCTCCTTCTCACCAAGCTTCTTGCTGATGGTCTTGTAGCCCATTCCAGCCTTGTGCAGGTCTACAATCTTGTCCCTTCACACAGTCTTCCCTCCGGGTTAGCTAGCGGCTGCCTTTTGACTGGCTGAGCCGCAATGACGCCACGACCGCTGCACGGCTCTGTCTATGGACGGCACGCTGTTCATTGAGAGCGCAGTGCGTCCGTGACATCACCGGTACTGCTAAAGTAAATATCTCCTAAATGGAGCGCGTTCCGTTTAGGAGATATTTACTGTACCTATAGGTGAGCCTTATTATATGTAGGTATACATATAATTGTAAACAATTAAGCCTTATTATAGGCTTACCTGTAGGCATAAATAACAAATAAAAGCATTTTCTAGCACTTTAAGCTGTCAATGCAGCTAATGGGGCTGAAGTGCGCTAAGCTTTTCCTATCCTGAGCCTCAGGTATCGGCCAGCAACTGTAAATTGTCCTTGGAAATGATTTTGAAATGTTGGCAATGTGTCAGCTGCTGCAACATTCATTGAAGAAAATCAAATGCATAACTAAAACAATTAAACTAAATGAGCGCGTTAGTTGATGATATTACACATGCTAAGCTATAGGCAGGCAGTAATGACGGGGAATGATACGCAATGAACTGTGAACAGGTCACATAAAACAGGTAACCACATGATCAGAACAAGTAGTGGTAGCCTTGGGCATGGAACTCATCATAGCCTATTATGTTGTAAGAGTTTTGGCTTTCAATTTTATTGTGGTTTTCACCACATCAAAGTTCCCGAGGCATTTACGATCACATGCAGATAATGAACCAATCCACCCATACTGAGTTCAATGCCAGGCACTAGAACTGATGGAAATTTTTCATTAAGTATTGTTACTTATAAATTATGAAACTTCTCTTAAAGCGAGAGAAAACCGCAAATGTTTTTTTTTTTTTTTTCTACCTGCAAAGGAAAAGGCATAATGAGCTAGAATGCACCGCATACTAGCTCATTATGAAATACTTACCTTAGAACGAGGCCCCCGACATCTGGTCCGATCCACGCCGAGGGAGCTGACATGCTCCCTCTGCGTTTCTTTCGGGTATCGCGGCTCCGGCGCTGTGAGTGGCCAGAGCCGTGATATCGTCACTCCCGTGCTGGCGCGCGGTAGATTTCATCCCGGCAGGGTCCGGCCACTTTCAGCCGAGAATCCCCTTGTGCGCATGCGCCGCTGCAGTCAGTGGCGCATACCGAGGAGAATATCTCCTAAACCGTACAGGTTTAGGAGATATTTTTTTTACCTACAGGTAAGCCTTATTATAGGCTTTTCTGTAGGTAAAAGTAAAAAAAAATTAGTATACAACCACTTTAACCACTTGCCGACCAGCGCACGACGATGTACGTCGACAGAATGGCACGGGCAGGCAAATGGGCGTACATGTACGTCCCTTTAAATTTGCCGCCCTGCCATCGGGAGCGCGCCGCCGGCCGCGCGCTCCCGCGCTGGTCGGGACCTCCGTGAGTCCGGTCGCGGGACCCGCGGACTCGATCGCCGCGGGCATCCCCGCGATCGTCTCACGGAGCGGCCGAATGAAGAAATGCCATTGTAAACCACATTTCTCCATTCTGCCTAGCAACTAGTGACGCTGATCTCTGCTCCATGTGATTGGAGCAGAGATCAGTGTTCACTAAATGAAAGCCCAACCCCCCCACAGTTAGTAACACACCCCTAGGAACACTTAACCCCTACACTGCCACCCACTGGTTAACCCATTTACTGCCAGTGTCATGTACACAGGAATCACTGCATTTATATAGCAGTGATTACTGTACAAATGACAATAGTCCCAAAAATGTGTCAAAAATGTCCGATGAGTCCCCCACAATGTCGCAGTCACAATAAAAATCACTGATCGCCGCCATTACTAATAAAAAAAAATAATAAAAAATTATTAATAAAAATGCTATAAAACTATCCCTATTTTGTAAACGCTATAACTTTTGCGCAAACCAATCAATAATCGCTTATTGCGATTTTTTTTTACCAAAAATATGTAGAAGAATACGTATCGGCCTAAACTGAGGGAAAAAAATGTTTTTTTATATATTTTTGGGGGATATTTATTATAACAAAAAGTAAAAAATAATGCGTTTTTTTCAAAATTGTCGCTCTATTTTTGTTTATAGCGCAAAAAATAAAAACCGCAGGGGTGATCAAATACCACCAAAAGAAAGCTCTATTTGTGGGGAAAAAAGGACGTCAATTTTGTTTGGGAGCCACGTCGCACGACCGCGCAATTGTCAGTTAAAGCGACGCAGCGCCGAATCGCAAAAAGTGGTCTGGTCTTTGACCAGCAAAATGGTCCAGTCTGAAAGTGGTTAAGGACTTTTGCAATCTTGTAAGTAGTAATAAACCCTAGGTTAAATTTTGCAGTCGTGCAATGCTGTGTCCAAATTCATTTCATGCACAACCATCTCTCGGGTTTACAGAGAATGGTCGGAAAAAGAGAAAATATCCAGTGAGTGGATGAGAAAAATGCCTTGTTGATGTCAGAGGTCAGAGGAGAATGAGCAGACTGGTTTGAGATGATGGAAAGGCAACAGTGACTCAAATAACCCCCCGTTACAACCAAGGTATGCAGAATACCATCTCTGAATGCACAACACATCAGACTTTGAAGCAGATGGGCTACAGCAGCAAAATACCCCACCGGGTGCCACTCCTGTCAGCTAAGAATGGGAAACTGATGCTACAATTCACACAGGATCACCAATATCGGACAATAGAAGATTGAAAAAAACGTTGCCTGGTCTGATGAGTCTCAATTTCAGCTTGCAACATTCAGATGGTCGGGTCAGCATTTGGCATAAACAACATGAAAGCATGGATCCATCCTGCCTTGTATCACCGGTTCAGGCTGATGGTGATGTAATAATGTGGGGTATATTTTCTTGTCACACTTTGGGCCCCCGTACCAATTGAGCATCGTTTAAACCCCACGGCCTACCTGAGTATTGTTGCTGATCATGTCCATCCCTTTATGACTACAGTGTCCCCATCTAGCTCCCAACTGTCCCTGATTTGGAGCAATGCCCCTCTGTCCTTCTTTCCTCCTCATTTGTCTCTCATTTTGGTCTGATCCATATATTTGTATATAAAATGCACTTTTTATCTTTCAAAAAGTGTTTCCCAGTGCTAAAACCTTTCATCCTAATTGTAAATTGAAATGACTGGAGGTTGGGACTTTAAATGAAGCAGGCAGGTGTAAAACATTTACATTTATTGGAAAATCAATGGTAAGTTGCATGAGGGTAGTCATGAGTACATCAAGAAGACCAATATATTCCATTCAATGGATAAACATACAGCAATAACAATTGACCACAAAAATACAAATCACATATTACAAGTGATCATTAGGTAAGTAAAACATATGGTTGGCATAAAACATGGCATATAGTAGCTCTATGCATTTCGTGGATTCATCCACTCTTCAGGAGCATGCACGTGGAAAACTGAATGCTGTAGTATAATAACAAATAATATCTGTAAGGTCTGGCCCTGTCACGGGAAATAGAGGTTGAAATAAAGTAATTAGAAGTAATATTGGCTAGGATAAACCCCCCCAAAAACCACTCTCAAAAGTACTTACATTGTCTGTATCTATGCAGTAGCAATGTGCCAAAATGAATCAGAATAACCCCATATGGGTATCACTTTTTCTTCCAAATAAATCAGGGATGGAAGCGCGCTTGTTTATATCATTTTAGGTCTGATTAATACCCAATTATACCACATAATAATTAGATTACCCAATATAGGAACTCCCCCCCTCTTCCACCAGGCTAATCGCCATGGGATGGGGCCCCCTTCTTACCTCCCACCCCTATTTTAAATGGGCTAATATCCCTGGCAGTTGCATGTGTCGCATGTTTTAGATAGGAGCAGTCGCTCCATCACTTTGGGAGCTGCGAGGCGTAGCGCGGGCCTTCCTCCTCCCCTCTCTATAGGGTGGGTGGACCGCCCTGCACTACGCATCGGCGTCACGGTTTATTTGATGGAACCGCTGCGCCATGTCCCTTGGCGCCGCTGTTTTTCCATCACCTTTTACATCTAGCAGCCAGGTGGAGGAATAATTTGGCACTGTTTTACTTGGGGGCGGTTCCGCCCGACTGCAGCTGCCTATCCTCCTCAGTGCATGCTCTCACGTGACGTTGGTGGGTGTGGCAGACTAGCCCTTATAAGTCTTCTGGGGCAGATTGACTCACATGGTGGTTCCAGCCTTGTATCTGCACACCTTGCGGAGCACTCAACACCGAAGTGTCTATTAGGTAATTTGATCTTACTTTTTCACTATTTGATTTATCCTGCACCTTTATTTCATTTCATCTAACTATTTTGGTTGATATGGTTTCTTCAATGTTGTTTTTATTTTCTTTATATATCCCATGTATTTTACCTTTCCAATCATTCTAACTTTCTACTCTCACTAAGTTAACCTTACTTATACACTCATTAGCATCTCATTATCCTATCCTTTACCAAGTTTAGGACAGATTACCTTTTGTATCACATAATATGACCCTCCAATTTATTTTACAATCCTTCTTTCACTTTTAGCACCTTTGGTCACTGCTGACCCTTATTAATCTTTGGAATTTCCTTTCTTGGAAACCATCTTTGTCCAGTCCTGATCTGCCTTAACCACCTCAGCTCCCATCAGTGATACCCATATGGGGTTATTCTGATTCATTTTGGCACATTGCTACTGCATAGATACAGACAATGTAAGTACTTTTGAGAGTGGTTTTTGGGGGGGTTTATCCTAGCCAATATTACTTCTAATTACTTTATTTCAACCTCTATTTCCCGTGACAGGGCCAGACCTTACAGATATTATTTGTTATTATACTACAGCATTCAGTTTTCCACGTGCATGCTCCTGAAGAGTGGATGAATCCACGAAATGCATAGAGCTACTATATGCCATGTTTTATGCCAACCATATGTTTTACTTACCTAATGATCACTTGTAATATGTGATTTGTATTTTTGTGGTCAATTGTTATTGCTGTATGTTTATCCATTGAATGGAATATATTGGTCTTCTTGATGTACTCATGACTACCCTCATGCAACTTACCATTGATTTTCCAATAAATGTAAATGTTTTACACCTGCCTGCTTCATTTAAAGTCCCAACCTCCAGTCATTTTGATTTCTTTATTCAAATAGGGATGGAGGCAACTGACCTTACCCGGTCACCGCCTCATTTAAAGTCCCAATGTTCTCTTTTTCTTCCTAATTGTAAATTGCTACATTTGTACATTTTAAAAGCCAATATAAAGGAATAGGAGTGGTACAAAAAAAGCCCCTGTGGATTTAATGAACCTTTTTTGGGGTTAATTCTCCTTTAAGGGGGTGTGTCCTATGCCTACATATGTTTGCTAGTAGGTGTCCATCATACCAATCTCAAAATGTTGGGAGGTATGCACCATATCACAAAGCTCCAATCATCTCACCACTGCACAATAAGGTCACTGTACTCCAATGGCCTCCACACTCACCAGATCTCAATCCAATAGAGCAACTTTTGGATGTGGTGGAACCTGAGTATTGTGAGTATTGTTGCTGACCATGTCCATCCCTTTATGACTACGGTGTCCCCATCTTCTGATGGCTCCTTCCAGCAGGATAATGCACCATGTCACAAAGCTCCAATCATCTCACCACCGGACAATGAGGTCACTGTCCTCCAATGGCCTCCACACTCACCAGATCTCAATCCAATAGAGAACCTTTAGGATGTGGTGGAAATGAAGATTGGCATCATGGATGTGCAGCCGACAAATCTGCAGCAACTGTGTGATGCTATCATGTCACTATGGACCAAAATCTCTGAGGAATGTTTCCAATACCTTCTTGAATTTATGCCATAAAGAATGAAGGTAACAGAGGGTCCAACCCGGGACTAGCAAGGTGGACCTAATAAAGTGGGTGATGAGTGTATGTGTCCACAGATGGCTGAGGCTTCTGTGCTGAGAGCGTGCTCACTGCAGACTCCCAGGAAAGTGATTGAGCTGTCAGTTTCTGGTTTCTAGTAATGATCAGGGGGTGGCAGGACTAGTTCCTGATCATGTGACCACTGATGGTCAATCACAGTTCACAGTAGTCACATGATCGGGTAGTCCTTCTTGCCTCCAGGCATAAAGACCCAGTTAAAGTGATACTGGGGCTTTTCGGGAAGAGGATGGACCCTATTTGCTATAATGGATGGAACTAAAATGAGAATGTTTGGCTGCCAAAAAGCCAATTCTGCATGAATGGACACACACGGAACCTCCATCCTTGAAACTTCTCTTAGATCAATGAACTTTTCTATTTCAATTTCAGAATGGAATGAGCAGAGGAATGAAGGCACAGATATTTTTCAGGGGAGTATTTTCCTCCACACCTTACCAATCAAACTCCTGACAATTCTATGCTCCCAGATGTTGTAAATAATTGTTGAAAATGTCTGCGTGGGACAAATATTACAATTTATCATTAACCCAGAAACTAACACATTCAGCAGAAATGCTTTACTTTAATTACTGTATTCTTCTTGCTGACGATTTCCCTTTATAAATATTTTTTTTTTTAAATCTCTTTGTGGAGGTGTTTTGGATACCAAAGGCATTTTTTTGTGGTCCGAACAAGAAAGAAACATTGCCAACCAGCAGACCAGCCCAGAACTTAAAGGGATTGTAAGCTTTTGTGTTTTTTCACCTTAATGCTTCCTATGCATTAAGGTGAAAAAACACCTGGCAGTGACCGGCCCCCCAGCCCCCCGTTTTACTTACCGGAGCCCTGGAACTTGACCCAGCGGGCGCTGTGTCTCTGACCGGGGTTCTCAGCTCTTGAGTGGATAGATTGATAGCAGTGCAGCCATTGACTCCCGCTTCTGTCCAGCAAATCCAATGATGCGGGCACCGGGGGGCAGGGCTGAGTCATACATTCGGCTATGGACGCCGAATGCTGGACTCGGGAGCACGCCCACAATGTAACCCCCTTGTGAGATTGCTTCTCCTAGGGGGTTATCTTATGTTGGGAATAGCTGCAAGAGCTGCCAGGGGACACCAGAAGATGAAGATTGGGGTCACTACAAAACAAGCTACACAGTGGAGGTAAGTATGATATGTTTGTTTAAAAAAAAAAAAGGAACCCCTTACAATCACTTGATTCTTCAGCTTGTATAAGAGAAATGTGAACAACATTTGCAGAGCTTTCAACTTCAATTTAGAAATGTTGAACACAGATCCTAATAAGAGTGCTGATTGCCACTTAAAAAAAACTGCTAGCAGGCTTCAGCACTTCTTGAAGTTTGTTGAAAGGCTGCTAAAGCTTGCTAGCAGCTTTCCAAACCATTTGCCTACTGGACACTTTCACCCCCTTCTTGCCCAGGTCAATTTTCAGCTTTCAGCATTGTCACACTTTGAATGACAATTGTGCAACACTTTTTAAATATTTTTTTACACAAATAGAGCTTTCTTTTGGTGGTATTTAATCACCACTGGGTTTTTTTTTATTTTTTGCTAAACAAACTAAAAAAGACCGAAAATTTTGAAAAAAAAAACCAACCTTTTCTTTGTTTTTGTTATTAAAGTTTGCAAATAGGTAATTTTTCTTCTTCACTGATCTATGGTCTGTCCTTAGGACATACAGTGGTGTGAAAAAGTGTTTGCCCCCTTCCTCATTTCCTGTTCCTTTGCATGTTTGTCACACTTAAGTGTTTCGGAACATCAAACCAATTTAAACAATAGTCAAGGACAACACAAGTAAACACAAAATGCAATTTGTAAATGAAGGTGTTTATTATTAAAGGTGAAAAAAAATCCAAACCATCATGGCCCTGTGTGAAAAAGTGATTGCCCCCCTTGTTAAAACATACTATAACTGTGGTTGTCCACACCTGAGTTCAATTTCTCTAGCCACACCCAGGCCTGATTATTGCCACACCTGTTCACAATCAAGGCATCACTTAAATAGGAGCTGCTTGACACAGTAAGGTCCACCAGAAGATCCTTAAAAGCTACACATCATGCCGAGACCCAAAGAAATTCAGGGACAATTGAGAAAGAAAGTAATTGAGATCTATCAGTCTGGAAAGGGTTATAAAGCCATTTCCAAAGCTTTGGGAATCCAGCGAACCACAGTAAGAGCCATTATCCACAAATGGCGAAGACATGGAACAGTGGTGAACCTTCCCAGGAGTGGCCGGCCGCCCAAAATTACCCCAAGAGCGCAGCGACGACTCATCCAAGAGGTCACAAAAGACCCCACAACAACGTCCAAGGAACTGCAGGCCTCACTTGCCTCAGTTAAGGTCAGCGTTCATGCCTCCACCATCAGGAAAAGATTGGGCAAAAATGGCCTGCATGGCAGAGTTCCAAGGAGAAAACCACTGCTGAGCAAAAAGAACATCAAAGCTCGTCTCAATTTCTCCACAACACACCTTGATGATCCCAAAGACTTTTGGGACAACATTCTGTGGACCGATGAGACAAAAGTGGAACTCTTTGGAAGGTGTGTGTCCAAGTATATCTGGCATAGAAAAAACACTGCATTTCATAAAAAGAACATTATACCAACAGTAAAATATGGTGGTGGTAGTGTGATGGTCTGGGGCTGTTTTGCTGCTTCAGGACCTGGAAGACTTGCCGTGATAAAAGGAACTATGAATTCTGCTGTCTACCAAGAGATCCTGAAGGAGAATGTCCGACCATCTGTTCGTGTACTCAAGCTGAAACGAACTTGGGTTCTGCAGCAGGACAATGATCCTAAACACACCAGCAAGTCCACCACCGAATGGCTGAAGAAAAACAAAATGAAGACTTTGGAGTGGCCTAGCCAAAGTCCTGACCTGAATCCTATTGAGATGTTGTGGTATGACCTTAAAAAGGCCGTTCATGCTCGAAAACCCTCTAATGTAACTGAATTAGGACAATTCTGCAAAGATGAGTGGGCCAAAATTCCTCCAGGACGCTGTAAAAGCCTCATTGCACGTTATCGCAAACGCTTGGTTGCAGTTGTTGCTGCTAAGGGTGGCCCAACCAGTTATTAGGTTTAGGGGGCAATCACTTTTTCACACAGGGCCATGATGGTTTGGATTTTTTTTCACCTTTAATAATAAACACCTTCATTTACAAATTGCATTTTGTGTTTACTTGTGTTGTCCTTGACTATTGTTTAAATTGGTTTGATGTTCCGAAACACTTAAGTGTGACAAACATGCAAAGGAACAGGAAATGAGGAAGGGGGCAAACACTTTTTCACACCACTGTATAGCTAAACCTTCTTGTGCCATAAACTTCAGATACCATATTTCTTTGCTCTCAGTTTTATTAGAACAAGGTGAAACTACAAAATAACAGAAATAGACCTTAATAAGTACAATATTGCATACATTACAGCATACATTACAGAAACAATGATCTACAATATAGGATAAGACAGTAAAAACTTGCTGTTTAAGTTCTCTAAGGGGTGATGGCGATAGATTGAGAAATACATGGCTGCTTCACTTCCTGTGAAGATTCTACCCAGAATTCCCTGCTTACTAACAACTTCTTTAACTACACATAGTAAATCAAATAAACAGAACAACTGCAGCAATTCTAAAAAAGAATACTAGATGGAGCATGCACACCACATATGCTTGTCTTATGTAAATTACACACCTTACATGTAAATTTAACAACACACGTACCGATAATCAGCATAATCAGCATATACATCTGGTGGACAGAACAATCTTTGCTGATGAGGATGCGCTGCTGGGGTTATTGATCATTGCGGTGATTGTCGATGTAAGTGTGCTCTGTCTCAGGATCACCAGCTATTGGCTTTCCTTTCCTCAGACAGTGACAGTGCTGAGGAAAGGAAATGCCTATAACCGGCATTTGTTTACATGTGATGAGCTGTCATTGGGCACAGCCAATCACATGATAAAAGGGCCGCTGTGATTGGCCCTTTGCCTTGATCTATGATCAGCTGTGTCTGATGCGCACCCCATGGGCGTGTGATAGGGAGGGGTTCTGGGAGGATGTCAAAAGATGCCCTCCCAGAACTGGACGACTGGGCTGTAGCCGTCATTCAGTTATAGCACAACTGGCAAGTGATTAAAGTGGCAATCAGCACTCCTATTGGGATCTGTACCCAACATTTACAAACTGGAGTTGAATGGTACTTTTTTTTATTTTAATCCTTTTTTATTGAATTTCAAACAACAAATTAACAGACAATCTCATAAAACTTGATGGCAATCACATCGTACAATTTACCAAGAGAGAGCAAAGGACAAGGTACAGTTTTTGTTATCTTACCCTTATCCTACCCACTAAATCCAAGTGCACACTACGAGTACCAAATTGATCCAATCGAGTTGATCCTTGACTGGTTGGGAGAGATGTAGCAAGCCGCTGGTGGAGACAGGGGGAAGGAGAATCCCCGGCCAGTCTAGATAGTATACCTAAGAAGACAGGCCACTTCTTCTTAGAGAAACAAAGAAAGAAAGAGAGGGAGAGGAATTCCTCCCTCTCACTCGGCCCCCCCCCCCCGCCCTTGTGGGCGAGGGGTTAGCGAGGCGGAAGCTTAGTCTGCCCCTTCAACATCCCCCGCAGTGGACAACCCATCTCCAGTTGAATGGTACTTTAAGCACTTCAGCTTCTGAAGGTTTACCCCCCTTCCTGACCAGGCCATTTTTTGCGATATGGCGCTGCATTAATTTAACTGACAATTGCTCGGTCATGCAACGCTGTACCCAAGTAAAATTTATGTATTTTTTCCCACAAATAGAGCTTGCCTTTAATGGTATTTGATCACCTCTGCGGTTTTTATTTTTTGCACTATATTCAAAAAAAGAGCCAATATGTATTTTGCTACATATTTTTGGTAAAAAAAAGTTATAGCATCTATAAACTATGGCATATATTTATGGAATTTTAATTTACTTTTTACTAATAATGGCTGCAATCGGCGACTGCGATATTGCGGACACTAATTGGACACTAACTGACACTTTTTAGGAACCGGTGACACTAATACAGTGATTAGTGCTAAAATTATACACTGTCAATGTATTCATGACACTGGCTGGGAAGGGGTTAACATCAGGGGCGGATAAAGGGTTAACTGTGTGCTTAGCCAGTTTTTCTTTACATTGTCGGAGGTGCTTTTACTAGGGGAAGAAATGGATCCTTGCAGGAACATGGGATCCATGCAGGAACACGGGATCCATGCCTTCCCTCCTGATAGAACAGCAATCTGCCTCTGTACCAGCAGAGGCCTGTCCATTAGGGGCGCCCACAGGAATCTATAGGTAAGCCTAGCATAAGGCATAGCAGGAATCTATCCACAGCTGCTGCTGCCACCCCCTATTCAGGCATTCTGCCCCTTTCAGGGCATCTGAATTACAGCAGAACATTGCACCATGAGCCCACCCAGGGGTACAACAGCGAATAAATATTCGCTGTTGTAACACTGATCCTCAATCCGGCCAATCAGAAGCAGATGTGAGACCCGTAGACTCCTAATTGGCCACTGAGAAGGGGGGAGGAAACAGAAGCCAGAGCCGTTGCCCATGGAGGGCAGGAGAACGATGGTGCTGTTTACCGCCCCCCCCCCCCCCCCCAAAGAAAATTACCACTGTCCGCCACTGCTCTTTACTGAACAATTGCCACCTCATCCCTTTAAACCTGAACACATATGAATTACACAAGTTCTGAGGCTCATTTAATGCAGATAAGGCAAAAAAGTGAGTTTAAAGAGGAAGTAAACCCCGATGGGTTTTACTTCCTCTTTTGCTCCCCGCAAGGCCTGCAAATTAAAAGCATAATGGGCTAGTATGCATCGCATACTAGCCCATTATATGACACTTACATGCAAACAAAGCCTGCGCTGTCTCCTGTGCAGGCCGCATCCATCTTTGCCCCTCTTCCATTTCTTCACAGCGCATGCGCCGATGAGAACATCGGTGCACTACAAGTGAAATACCTCCTAAACAGCCCACTATCTATAGGTAAGCTCTATTCTAGGCTTACCTATAGGTAAAAGCAAGACAAAAGGGTTTACATCCGCTTTAATTAGCACTTTAACCACTTCCAGCCCACCACGCGCTGATCTACGCCCCTACTTTGGGGACGGATATCGTTGTTATGGCAGTAGCTAGCTGCCATAACCCCGGTATCCCCATGTTCGGCCGGCGGTCTGGTGCAAGATAAAAGTGGTCTCTGCGGTGGATTCGCAGCAAGAGATCACTTTTATCTATGGCAGGAGAGGGCCCCACCCCTCCCGCCGCGATTTGGTGCCCTCCGCCGTTTACCGGAGCCGTCGGCAGCATTGGAGGTGATCGTGGCTGTCCTTTGGGCTGACATGGAGAGGAGTGAGGGGAAGATGGCCCCCAACCATCTTCTTGACACTGCAGGGCAATGACAACATTTTTTTATTGTATTTTAGTGTAAATATGAGATGTGAGGTCTTTTTGACCCCAGATCTCATATTTAAGAGGCCCTGTCATGCTTTTTTTCTTGACCTGTCATGCTTTGTTTTGTTTACATTCCTTGCAATAGGAATAAAAGTGACAGATTTTTTTTTTTTTTAAAACAGTGTAAAAATAAAAAGTAAAAGGTAAAATAAAGAAAGAAAAAACATTTTTTAAAAGCGCCCTGTCCTGCTGAGCTCACGTGTAGAAGTGAACGCATACGTGAGTAGCGCCTGCATATGAAAACGGTGTTCAAACCACGCATGTGAGGTATCGCCACGATCAGTAGAACAAGAGCAATAATTCTAGAGCTCTAGACCTCCTCTGTAGCGCAAAACATGCAACCGGTAGAATGTCGCCTATAGAGATTTTTAAGGGTAAAACTTTGTTGCCATTCCATGAGTGGGCGCAATTTTGAAGCGTGACATGTTGGGTATCAATTTACTTGGCATAACATTATCTTTCACAATATAAATACGGTGTGACAGAAAGTATTGCAACAACCGCCATTTTATTCTGTAGGATGTTAGAAAAAAATGTATGATGTTTGGGGGTTTTCAGTAATTTTCTAGCAAAAAAAAAATGTTTTTTAACTTGTAAACACCACATCCAAAAAAAGAGGCCCGGTCTTAAAGTGGTTAATCAGCCACAGAACCTGTGCAATTATTATGTGTCCGCGCCCGCTACCCAGTAGTGCAGGATCACACACACACACACATATATATATATATATATATATATATATATATATATATATGTAGCACTACCCCCGAAGGAGCTGCTGGTTAGATTTGGGCTTACCGTTACCTTCTGTTTTACTCGCTTCATGTCTAGGGGTGTCCCGTGGTAAATGGCCCAGTAACTCGAGAGACTGACAACAGATCCACCTGCATGGATTTTATTTGCAAAACGTAAACAATGAACAGTCTCGTAAATTGGGATCAGAGGGTTGGACCAGAGTCCGCCGGACAATCCGCCTGTGTGTGGGCTCCGGCGGACTTAGAAAGAAATTTTGACTCTAAATTGTCTGCTGGACTCGGCAGTCAGTCGAACAGTTCACCCGTCTGTGTGCTAGGACTTTTGAAATGAACGGACTTACCCACACACAGAGAAAAGTCTGTTCATTTTGAACGTGGCTCCAGGTAGACGGGACTAGCGCAGGAAGTCAATGTCGCCGCCTTCATCGGCGCGATTGACACGTCGCTGGCCCCGACACCTGGTATGGACTTAAAGGGAAAGCCCTACGCCAAAAAAACAGCGTGGGGGCCCCCCCCAAAGGCCATATCAGACCCTTATCCGAGCACGTAGCCTGGCCGGTCAGGAAAGGGGGTGGGGACGAGCGAGTGCCCCCCCTTGAGCTGTACCAGGCCACATACCCTCAACAGGGGGTTGCCTTGGGGAAGGGGGGGCCCTGCGGCCACCCCACCCCAAAGCACCTTGTACCCCTGTTGATGAGGACAAGGGCCTCTTCCCGACAACCCTGGCCATTGGTTGTCGGGGTCTTCGGGCAGGGGGCTTATTGGAATCCGGGAGCCCCTTTAATAAGGGGGCCCCCAGATACCGGCCCCCCGATACCGGCCCCCCACCCTATGTTGGCCAGCATCCTCTGGGACTGTGACATCATAAGGGGCGGGGTCACCATGTGACATCACCCAGTGACCCCGCCCCTTGTCCCTATATAAGTCCCCGCACAACGTGTCACCTGCCATTGCAGCCAGAGAGAGCGTCGTGTCAACATCGCAAGGGAGAAGAAGAGAAGGTGGCGGCGACAGAAGACCGGACCACCGCTAGTAAAAGAGCTATAAGAAGATAGCGGAGGCCTGGCAAGAAGAACTGAAGAGGGGGACAAGACCCCCAAAGAGGGGGACAAGACCCCCGAAGTCGTAAGAAGACTCCCGGATGGCGGCGACGAAGAAGAAATCCGGGCTCCTCTGCTAACAAAAGAGCTAGTAAAAGAGCAGAAGATAGTGGAGGAGTCAGACGAGAAGACCCCCCAAGACGAAAGACCACTGGAGCTGTCCAATAAATTATTTTAAAAACATGTGTTGTGTTTTTTTGTTTACACTTTTTTTCACCAGGTGAATGGGTATGGGTACATGGTAGGGCCCCCCTTCCCCAAGGCACCCCCCCATGTTGAGGGCACGCGGCCTGGTACGGCTCAGGAGGGGGGGGGGCGCTCGCTCGTCCCCACCCCCTTTCCTGACCCTTTCCTGACCGGCCAGGCTACGTGCTCGGATAAGGGTCTGATATGGACTTTGGGAGGGGACCCCCACGCCGTTTTTTCGGCGTTGGGCTTTCCCTTTAAGTCCATACCAGGTGACGGGGGCCAGCGAGGTGTCAATCTCGCTGATGGAGGTGGTGACATTAACTTCCTGCGCTAGTCCCTTCTACCTGGAGCCGCGTTTAAAATGAATGACCTAGTCCGCCTGAAAAGTCCAGTCATATGTGGGCAGGTCTGCACATTTGGAAAGTCCAGTGGCTACAGCGCGGATCTCCTTTTCCGGGACGATGTCAATAGACGTAGTCCCGTGTATGAGCGGCCTATGCGCCCCCTGAGGGGCGCGCGCAGCGTGCTCTGTGATCGGTGAGTCCATGAGACTCGCCTGATCACCGATCCGTGCAAGGGGTCGATCCCAACCCCTTATCACGTGATCAGCTGTCAGCCAATGACAGCTGATCATGTGATATAACGGAGCCGGTAATCGGCTATTATTCCTCGCGGCTATTATTCCTCGCTGTCAGCGCGAGGAGAAAAAAAAAAAAGCCGATCACCGGCGGCTGTGATCGGGACATCAGTCCCGATCATGGCCAGCCCTGCTAGCGCCCACCTGCCCCCTGCCAGTGCCCACCTGCCCCCTGCAGTGCCACACTTATTAAAAGTAAGTGCCCCCCATCAGTGCCATCCAGCAGTGCCCATAGTGCCACCCAGCAGTGCCCACAGTGCCACCCAGCAGTGCCCACAGTGCCACCCAGCAGTGCCACCCACAGTGCCACCCACAGTGCCCACAATCTGCCTCAAAGGTGCTGCACCCCAGTGCCACATATCCGTGCCCATCAGTGTCATCTACCAGTGCCCAGCAGTGCCGCCCATCAGTGCCCAGCAGTGCCACCTATCAGTGCCACCTATCAGTGCCCATCAGTCCCATCTATCAGTGGTACCTATCAGTGCCCATCCGTGCCACCCATCCGTGCCACCCATCCGTGCCATCTTATCTGTGCCCATCAGTGCCACCTTATCTGTGCCCATCGGTGCCGCCTTATCTGTGCCTATTAGTGCCGCCTTAACTATGCCTATCAGTGCCCACCAGTGCAGCCTATCAGTGCCCACCAATGCAGCCTATCAGTGCCCACCAATTCAGCCCATCAGTGCCCACCAGTGCAGCCTATCAGTGCCGCCTAATCAGCGCACTTCAATGAAGGAGAAAAATGAGACCCGTTTGCAAAATTTTATAACAAACTATTAAAACATGATTTTTTTTTGCATCTCTTTTTGTTTGTTTAGCAAAAAATAAAACTCCCAGCTGTAACTAAATACCACCAAAAGAAAGCTCTATTTGTGGGAAAAAAATGATAAAAATTTCATTTGGGTACAGCGTTGTATGCCCGCGCAATTGTCATTCAAAGTGCATCAGCGCTGAAAGCTGAAAATTGGTCTGGGACTGAGGGGGGTTTAAGTGCCCAGTAAGCAAGTGGTTAAGCACCTGACCAGACCATAGTTCCATGCCTGCCAGAACAGACAATGTCCCCTGTGGCCAGGCTGAACATCTCATAGTCCAGTCAGACTGATGCTGAAGTCCAAATTTAGACGATTGTACCCAAACCAAACTGCAGTTCAAGCATAACTTTAATTATGAAAAACGCATAGCACAAGCTCTTCAGGAGCCACTGCTACATATATATATATATATATATATATATATATATATATATATATATATATATATATATATATATATACGTGATCCTGGGCACAGCGGGTGCCCAGTAGCAGTGAAACTGCTACAGAGGCGGTCAGCAAGCGGTTGAAAGCTTCAACAAAGCTTCCTGAAAGCTCTACAAAGGCCTTCTGCTCACACTGCTCTTATACAAGCTGAAGCCCGTGTGATACAGGCCTGAGGACAAAGAGCAACCAGCATGTTCTCCTACACGCCATCATCCATCCTTTACTCATTTGTAAGGTTAGTGAGTTTAACCTTTAAATGTCATTTACAAAGAATGACAAAACAAAACAAAAATAAAACGTGGAGATGGCAGCAAACTGAGTCACTTAATAGAACACGAAAAACCACATTCTTAAATGTCTTGCTCCATCCCTTGGTTACCATAGATGTGCCGTCCCGGACACAAGGAAGAACATCCATGAAGGCACGTGATGTTTTTGTGAATGGACTTCCTAGCGTAGCGTTTGATCACAGACCTGTCAGTGTAAGCGTTAAATGCTGAAATTGCAGGAAAAAATAACAAATAATTGTTCCTGATATCACCAGCCTAAATCTTCATGTTTCTGAAGTGTGTAACGAGCCCATGATTTTCCGATATCCTGTGTTTATGTGAAACACATTTTCGGAGGTATCTGATGAGTGACACCGCTAACTACAAACACGTTTTGGCAATCTCCATTAAGACTTGTTAAAGTTGCAGTAAAGTAACATTATCTGCGTGTTCCGGGTGATCACTCACCACATGGCAGCCAGAGGGGATTTTGCCAGCAGCTCGTCCTGTATAAGCATAGCTCCCAACTGTCCCTGATTTCGAGGGACTGTCCCTGATTTGGAGCAATGTCCCTCTGTCCCTCATTCCCCCTCAATTGTCCCTCATGTTGGTCTGATCTATATAGTTGTATATAAAATGCACTTTTTTTTTATCTATCAAAAAGTGTTTTCCAGCGCTAAACCTTTCATCTGATTTCTAAATTGCCGCATTTGTAAATTCCAAAAGCCAATATAAAGGAATAGTAGTGGTAAAAAAAAGCAGTTGTGTGTTTAACCAATCTTGTTTTTTTTTGTACAATTCTCCTTTAAGGGGGCGTGGCAAGGGGTGTGTCCTATGCCTGCATACTTTTGCTGATAGGTGTCCCTCACTCCCATCTCAAAAAGTTGGGAGGTGTGTACCGGGTAATAAACATGGCGGCACCAATGTTACAGATGCAACTGCCCTTCTAAAAAATAACTAAAGTGTATCTGAGCATCACAAGCTGAAGACACTATTTAACCACTTGCCGCCCAGCCCTATAGGCAAATGACGGCTGCAAAGTGGTTTCAAAATCCTGACTGGGCGTCATAGGACGTCCTCAGGATTTTGAGCTGCTGCGCGCCACCGGGGGCGCGCATCACGGCGATCATTGTTGCAGGGTGTCAGTCTGACACCCCGCAACTACGGAGACTCTTTACCACGTGATCAGCCGTGTCCAATCATGACTGATCACAGTGTAAATAGGAAGAGCCGTTGATTGGCTTTTCCTCACTCGCGTCTGTCAGTCTGTCAGACGCGAGTAGAGCAGAGCCGATCGGCTGCTCCTCTGACGGGGGGGGGGGGGTCTGTGCTGATCAATTATCAGCGCAGCCCCCCCTCTCTGAGGATGCCCACACTGGACCCCCAGGGACGCCACCAGACCACCAGGGGTGCCCAGCACCAGGTATGCCACCCTAGACCACCAGGGATGCCAGTCAGTGCCCACAATAGATGCCAATCAGTGCTCACAATGGATGCCAATCAGTGCCCACAATGGGCATCACTGATTGGAATGCATTATTGTTTGGCACTGATTGGCATCCATCACTACAAAACAATACAATACAATGCCTCCTATCAGTGCCCATCCGTGCCACCTATCAGTGCCCATCCATGCCAACTATCAGAGCCCATCCATGCCGCCTATCAGTGCCTATCCATGCCCATCTGTGCCGCCTATCCATGCCCATTCATGCCGCCAATCCAGCCCAGCTATCAGTGTCAATTTGTGCCACCTATCAGTGTCCATCCGTGTCGCCCATCAGTGCTACTTATCAGTGCCCATCAGTGCCGCCTATCAGTGCCACATATCAGTGCCCACCAATGCCACCTCATCAGTGCCACTTCATTGGTGCCACCTCATCAGTGCCGCCTTATCAGTGCCCTTCAGTGCAGCCCCATCAGTGCCCATCAGTGAAGGAGAAAACGTACTTATTTACAAAGTTTTGAAACTGAAACAAAGAAAAAACATTTTTTTTTTCAAAATTTTCGGTCTTTTTTAATTTGTTTAGCAAAAAATAAAAACCGTAGAGGTGATCAAATACCACCAAAAGAAAGCTCTATTTGTGGGGAAAAAATTATAAAAATTTCATTTGGGTACAGTGTAGCATGACCGCGCAATTGTCATTCAAAATGCGACAGCGCTGAAAGCTCAAAATTGGTCTGGGCAGGAAGGTGTTTAAGTGCTCAGTATTGAAGTGGTTAATACATTTTTAATATTCAGAGAAAACTCCCTCATCCATCCATGACACCATGCTTTATTTTGTTGCAAAATCACTTTGAAAAACACCTCCAATTATTCTAGGCTCGGACATATAGAGTAAGGGCAAATGATTCATATATCATTTTCTTCAGAGAATCCAATTGCCCTTAGCTCAGGCATGCAGGCAGATGAGAAAAAATGCCCATTAAGACTCTTAGGATGTATGACATCATTTTGGCCAAGACATTCTGGATGAACCCTCTGCACACTGCTATATACCCTTCAGGGCTGTCTTTAATATTAATTAGATCCCGTGCAAACATTTGTAGTCCCATTCCCATGCAATTTCACAGTCACATTACACAGGACCTCCCTCACACTACACCCATCATTACACAGGACCCCCCTTCCCACACAACCCCATCATTACACAGGACCCCCCTTCCCACACAACCCCATCATTACACAGGAAACCCCTCTCCCATACTACTCCCATCATTACACAGGACCCCCTACCCCATAATTATGTAGCACGCTCTACCTTAGGTAGGTGCTAGAGTAGTGTTTGTGTTTTTAAAGCCAGTGCAGGTAAATTTAGTCAGGGCTAGGCCTGTTTGTTTTTGATCTGGGGGTTGGGGAGTGATTTAGTGTAGTAGCAGGTGAATGACATGTGCCTCAGCTCTCTGGTGCCTCCTTTGTTTCCAGATTGTTCTGGAAAAGAGGCAGGGCAGAGAGTGAGAGTGACATGGAGTGTATGTAGGAGCCCTCACCAATCCCCAACTAGGATTGGCAGGGGGTAGGCCTCCTATATATACTCATGGTCAACCTGCTAGGGGAGGAGTTGTCAGGTGGAAGAACTGAATGATGGAGTGTTAGACCGTGGTGGCCCTTAAGGGAACCCCCTTTCTGGTGGGGGGGGGGGGACTGTGGTGTTGTGAAGTCAAGTCGGTGCAGCCAGGAGGGTTGGCAGGATTTGCACCAGACTTTCTCAGGATCAGTAGTCCACCAAGTATCAGTTAGCACAACTATTCTTTTAATCTAAAATGGTTGCTACAACAGAGGGGACTGAAGACCCCCGCCTGCAAATGGCTACTAGGAAAATGTTAGGACTTATTCAGAGACTAACGGTGACAGGAATCTAGAATTGGACAGTGGAGGAAAGCAAGTGGTCTCAAGTTGTGTGCTGGAGGAGATGTGAAGTAGCAGAGACTGTCAATTTGGATTCAACTGCCCTGAGTGCTGGATTCCGACAGCGGAGGTAACTGCTTGGGCAAAGTGCGGCCATTGTGTGGAGCCACTTACCAGGCTGGGGCCCATCCAGCAGGAGCCGCAGTACTACACTTTGAACCTGCTCACAGGACTTTGTGTACCGCAGCCGCAGAGGGCCAGGGATCACTTCCCAGAGGCGGAGAGGTGTTGCGGTCTGGCGACCCCTCTGTGAAGGTAAAGGACATATGTTGCGAAGAGGAGGCTGCCGTGACCTGTGGCCTGGCCAGGGGCCTGGTGACTGCATGTGCTAGTGTGCAGGGAGCCGGATGACATCCCTGAAGAGCCGGCCAGCTCTAAGTCCCTTGCGGTACCTGTCCGGAAAGAACCCAAGCTAGAGGGAGGTGTGCCTCCAGGTGAGCTGGGTGAGGTAAGCGAGGACCGGGTCATAGATTGGGGTTCCCCCTGAATACTGGAAAAGTTTGGGTCTTTGTAAAGACTTTTTGAGTGGTCATCCCCTGAGGAAAGTTCTGAAGAAGAGGAATGGGAGACAGGAGGTTCCCATCCCACAGAGACCCAGTCAGAGGCAGGAGAAGATGCTCAGCCTACAGTATGGACCCCTGTCCCTTGCAGCAGACTCTTTGTAAGCAGACCCTCCACTACCCAGACCAGAGCGCCTACCTACAGGCAGTGGGTGGTGAGATCCCGGGATGCATGTGTCTTGCCAGGGAAGGGGAAGCCTAAAGAATTACCCAGGTTCTCCTGCTTTCAGAGGGAGATACAGAGAAGGGTTGCTCTGGAGTGGGGTCTCAGCTACATCATGGAGAACTCCTGGGGAGAGTGGGAGCAGGGCCCCCATCAGAGTGGTACAGGCAGTACTCATGTAAGGGGCCCGAGTGCCCCTAGGAGCCCAGCCGGCCAGGGCACGCTCCCCCTACAGCAGAACACGAAATTCATCTTGTACCAGCTCCGCGCTAATCTGCATGCCACTGCAGAGAAGCATAAACAAGACAAGCCTCTGCCACCTACTTTCACTTTCACCTGCCCCTCCCAAGCCCCCCCCCCCCCCCCCCACTGGCTATGGCTATGCGGAGCATTTTGTAAGTATTCTGCACACAGTAATGAAATTTAACAAGCCCGCTACCCAAGCACCAGCCGACGCCATCTTTAAGACTGGCAACATCCCCAGCAGCAGGTGATCGTGGCCAGCGCTTGCTCGCTCCTCATCCATTCCCTGCTAAGGCAGAGCCTGCTGGCTGCTGCTGGGTTTGCTTGCAATATAATTGGCCGGCACAGGGGGAGTGGCCAGCTTGTCAATGGTGGACACATCAACAGCAGGTGCATGCAGTGGAGAGCACGGGGAGGGCAGAGGAGAGCATGGGGGGGAGGTGGAGAGCATGGGGGGTGGAGAGAATGGGGGGATGGCAGAGAGCATGGGGGGAGGTGGAGAGTATGGGGGGATGGCAGAGAGCATGGGGGGGTTGCGGAGAGCACGGGGGTGGTGGAGAGCATGGGGAGGGCAGCGGAGAGCATGGGGGGGTGGAGAGTATGGGGGGATGGCAGAGAGCATGGGGGAGGTGGAGAGTATGGGGGGATAGCAGAGAGCATGGGGGGAGGTGGAGAGTATGCTGGGAGGCGGAGAGAATGGGGGGGAGGTGGAGAGTATGGGGGGGTGGCAGAGTGCATTGGGGGGAGGTGGAGAGTATGGGGGGAGGTGAAGAGCATGGGGGGGAGGTGGAGAGTATGGGGGGTGTCAGAGAGCATGGGGGGGTGGCAGAGAGCATGGGGGGGTGGCAGAGAGCATGGGTGCGGTGGAGAGCCCAGGGGGAGGGGAGGTGGAGAGCATGGGGGGTGTCAGAGAGCATGGGGGGGTGTCAGAGAGCATGGGGGGTGGCAGAGAGCATGGGTGCGGTGGAGAGCCCAGGGGGGGCAGCAGAGAGAAGCAGGATAGGAGGAGGGGTGGGGGCGGCTGCATATAGAAGAATAATTCTCTCCATCTTCCTCCTGCAGTCTTTGAATGCTTCTCCTCTCCTCTCGCAGGCATTCCGCTACTGCGGGAGGAAGATGGAGAGAATTATTCTTCTATATGCAGCCGCCCCCAGCCACCCCTCCTCCTATGCAGTTTACAGGGGGGCTGAACTCACGTTTTCTTTTCCAGTGATCTGGCATATTCAGTCCATTCTCAACAGAAGGTGGCTCCTCCTCCCGGCACTGGCGACTGACCAATACGGGCGGCCATGCAGCCGAACAAAGACCGCCGAAGTCGTCTCATCTAGCTCCTCCCCCCGGCACCGATGGCTGAGTTTAACTGGCAGCTGGGAGGCCGAGGAGAGGCTGGATGAGCGGCGCAAACTCAAGCTTTGAGCCCTGCAAGGACTTGCAGCCTGGCGGCCCCGGCGGCCGAGGCCCACCGGGCACCTGCCCGGTTTGCCCTATGGCCAATCCGGGCCTGCATACTGATGCTCATTTTGTCCAGAAAGTATTACTATGGTCTCATCTATCACAAGAAAATTCCTCAATGAGGCTTGGAGATCATTCAATTCCTGGTAAACTCTATAAGCACTTACAGTATGTTCTTTTTGGCTAGCAGTGTTTCCACCCTGCCACTCTTCAGCCAGTGTGCCAATATTTGTCTAGTTGTAGATTCAGCCCTGACATTGGCTAGGGCAAGAGCCTGGAGTTTTATTGACTTTAAAGGAATTTTGTGACTTCCTGAATGTTTTTTTTTTTTACAGCTTCCTTTCTGGGATGGTGAAAGACATGTCAAGGTCAAGCCCAGACGGCTTTCAGCGAAGCAAAGGGTGAATCACTACATTACAAATCTTCTATTGACACGTTCTTCTATTATTGTTCATATTCACATCTCAGGAGACCACACCAATAATCGGCTAAATGTCCACCCTAAAATTCTAAAATTAGGGGTGTGGTCTCCAGAGTTGGTCGAGTGCCCCAATTTTTTCTGCATCATTCAATGGGCTCTTTGAGTGAGGTGTATTAAACTAGGCCCCAATCCCTGCAGAATTTGAAAAAAACAGCCATTACCCAATAGTCTCAGCATCAATTCTAGAGGTCTACATCAAATTCTCCCATGACTCTTTATTTGGGCATCAGGCACCACCCTCTCACATTGTATCCAACTTGCCTTTCATTGACAGCAATCTGACACTGCAATTCAGGCCCAGCTTCCATTCCCAAACCAAATTAATTTTACTTCCCACTGAATTGGTACTTTTATCGAGCCACTGGGTTCACTGGAAGCCCACTTCCCTAAGGTATTTTCTTAAGAATTTTCTTTAAGATGCCAAGAATCTCTGGGGAAACCCAGGTTGGAATTCCATGAAAAGGGGAACTCCAATTAAAGTGGAACTTCACTCTGCCAATCAACATTGATTATTTTTAATCCTCGTGCTGCTAGCATTAGTAAATAGATAGGAAAATATATCATATTTATTTGTTTTAGACATTTTTTTAAATTTCTTCAGTTACAGCCGGTTTCTTTCCTAGGCAAATTATGTCATACATCCCAGGAGGCTTCAGGAGGAGAGGAGGAGGATTTTTCTCATATAAGCACACTCTCCTGCATGCATGCCTAAGCTAATGCCACGTACACATGATCGGAATTTCGGCCAGCAAAAGAGCGATGAGAGCTTTTCATCGGAAAATGCGACCGTATGTATGCTCCATCTGAATTTAGCTGGCCGAATTCACACCAGCAAAAATTAGATAGCATGTTCTCAATTTTCCCAATGGAAAAACTTTATATCAGAAATTCCGATCGTGTGTATGCAATTCCGATGTGCAAAAACTCACGCATGCTCAGATTCAACTATGAGATGGAAGCTATTGGCTACTAGGTATTGAACTTCCTTTTGCTAGTCCCGTTGTAAGTGTTGTACGTCACCACGTTATTGGCGGTCGGAATTTGGTGTGACCGTGTGTAGGCAAGACAGTTTGAGCGGAATTCCGTCGGAATTCCAACGGGAAAACCATCAGAGCTTCCGATTGTGTGTACACGGCATAAGGGTATATGGATTCCAGGAAGTAAATGCCACATGAATCATTTGCCCTTACTTAAGATGGCCACGGGGAGTGTTTTTGAAAGTGATTTCCCAACAAAATAAAACATGGAGACATGGATGGATGGGGGAGCTTGCTTTGAATATTAAAAATGTATTAAAATGTTTTTTTTGCAGCTCTCTGCAACCAGCCCTTTTTCGAAAATCATGAATATGTTTTTGGCGGCAGCGAGAATAACTATAGCTAATAACTAACTATAGCCAAATATTGGAAGCAGTCTATGGTTCCTCTTGATTATGTGAAGAACAAGCTTAACTGGATCATGGTTAATGACAGACTTACCTGTATTTTCTGCAATTCTACTAAAAAATTAGATGCAACATGGGATCCATGGATACAATATTTATCTATACCTTAACCACTTGGGTACCGCGCTATTGCAAAATGACGGCAATAGCGCGGACCCACATTTCCGGGACGACGTCTATTGACGTCATCCCGGATACGAGCGGCCTGCGCGCCCCCTGAGGGGCGCGCGCGGCGCGCTCTGTGATCGGCGAGTCCGTGAGACTCGCCTGATCACCGATCCGTGTAAGGGGTCGATCCCGACCCCTTATCACGTGATCAGCTGTCAGCCAATGACAGCTGATCATGTGATAAAACGCTAGTATTCCTCCTCACGCTGACAGCGCGAGGAGAAAAAAAAAAAGCCGATCGCCGGCGGCCGTGTTCGGGACATCAGTCCCGATCACGGCCAGCAATTTAAATGGACACCTGCCCCCTGCCAGTGCCCACCTGCCACCCGCAGTGCCATCCTGAAATAAAGTAAGTGCCCCCTGTCAGTGCCACCCAGCAGTGCCCATAGTGCCCACAGTGCCACCCAGCAGTGCCCACAGTGCCACCCAGCAGTGCCCACAGTGCCACCCACAGTGCCACCCAGCAGTGCCACCCACAGTGCCACCCAAAATCTGCCTCAAAGGTGCTGCACCCCAGTGCCGCCCATCAGTGCCCAGCAGTGCCGCCCATCAGTGCCCAGCAGTGCCGCCCATCAGTGCCCAGCAGTGCCACCTATCAGAGCCACCTATCAGTGCCACCTATCAGTGCCCATCAGTCCCATCTATCTGTGGTACCTATCAGTGCCCATCCGTGCCACCCATCCGTGCCACTTATCCGTGCCACCCATCCGTGCCATCTTATCTGTGCCCATCTTTGCCCATCAGTGCCGCCTTATCTGTGCCCATCGGTGCCGCCTTATCTGTGCCTATTAGTGCCGCCTTAACTATGCCTATCAGTGCCCACCAGTGCAGCCTATCAGTGCCCACCAATGCAGCCCATCAGTGCCCACCAATGCAGCCCATCAGTGCCCACCAATGCAGCCTATCAGTGCCGCCTAATCAGCGCACTTCAATGAAGGAGAAAAATGACCCGTTTGCAAAATTTTATAACAAACTATTAAAACATGATTTATTTATTTTTTGCATCTTTTTTTGTTTGTTTAGCAAAAAATAAAACTCCGAGCTGTAACTAAATACCACCAAAAGAAAGCTCTATTTGTGGGAAAAAAATGATAAAAATTTCATTTGGGTACAGTGTTGTATGCCCGCGCAATTGTCATTCAAAGTGCATCAGCGCTGAAAGCTGAAAATTGGTCTGGGACTGAGGGGGGTTTAAGTGCCCAGTAAGCAAGTGGTTAATGAATCTCCAGCTGGTCCGCACCTTCTTTACTTTTTCTTAGTTTTTTTTTCTTTCCTGGTCTATTTGTCCCTCACCCTTTTTTTTCCTCTCTTTTTACTATATTATGTTTGATATCTTGGCTACCCCAGGATACTTTTGATAAAATATACTGTATGACCCTACAGTGACAATACACTTGAGCATGAAAACAATGGTGTCCTTTTCTCACGGGCCCCTCCTCTTCCCTTTCCCCTTCTCCCTTCCCACCTTCTTCCCTTCACCATTTCCTGTTACTCCCGGGTGTGAGTTGACTCTGTTATACATTGTATGCACTCTTCTGCTTTTGTTTTTTGTTAATGATTATTATCTCTCTGAATTGTATGGTCATTAATGTTGCCACTCTCCTCTGAGGGAATTTAACCCCTTCATGCTGACCAGATGCAAATATGCGGCCTCAGTGGACTGGGCTTTCTGTGTATGGAAGAGAGAGATGTATCATATCTCTTGCTCTCCTTGCAGAAATAAAAATGTGTGTACAAAATAAAATAAATAATAAAAATAAAATACAAAAATAATACCTAGGTCAAGGTTTGATCTAGGTCGATGCCAATGTTAGTGTTTGTGTCAAGGTAAGGGTCAAAAGTCAAGGTCAGTGGGCAGGGCTGGACTGGGACAGAAATTTGGCCCTAGACTTCATCCAGACCGGCCCACTTACATTTTGAGTGTCCCATCAGCACTCCCTTACATCAGAGTTTCCCCGTCACCAACCCCCTTACAACAGAGTGTCCCATCACCAGCCCCCTTACAACAGAGTGTCCCATCACCAGCCCCCTTACAATAGAGTGTCCCATCACCAGCCCCCTTACAACAGAGTGTCCCATCAGCACCCCCTTACATCAGAGTGTCCCATCAGCACCCCCTTATATCAGAGTGTCCCATCAGCACCCCCTTACATCAGAGTTTCCCATCACCAGCCCCCTTACATCAGAGTGTCCCATCAGCAGCCCCCTTACATCAGAGTGTCCCATCAGCAGCCCCCTTACATCAGAGTGGCCCACTGAGCCATCGGCCCACCGGAAAACTCCTGGTAGTCCCGATGGCCAGTACATACCTGTCAGTGGGACCACTTTCCTCTTACAGAGAATTGGCTATAGTAAAAAACGAAGCTAGCTGCTGCCATAACCCCGGTATTTAATGTCAAAATAATGACGTATTTTTACTATGGTCTGGGTCGTCAAGTGCCGTTTAATTTTGGAAAGCCTGGACTTTACAGAGCGAAATACAAAATCACTGTTAGAAATTATTCTTTTTGAGAAAAAATGTCCATCCTGTTCCTTCAAATTTTCTCCTCACTGCGGTTGAAAGTTATGGAGTATGTAGTATCATTCGAAGAAGGTCCATCCGTTCAAAAATTGAATGTTTTGAAGTTTTGAGCTACTTTCAATTGACATTTGTCAAGTCATCAAATGTTTTGTACGTTCATTCAAAAATCGACTATTTTATAGCCATCTTTAGCCTCTCCTGCCAAGTTCATTTCCAGAGATGCTGGTCCCAAGCACCAGGTCCTCCAGCTTCTTTGAATACATTTTTGCATTGAATTATGCAAAGCACGTGTCACCACTTCCGTCCCCCGATTTTTTTTTTTTCCATTGAGATGACTTTTTAGTACTTACTCTTTGCCTGCTGAAAAATAGGATTTTTAAAACAGCTTACCTGTAAAATCCTTTTCTTTGAGTACATCACGGGACACAGAGCCACAGTAGTTACTGATGGGTTATGGACACTGGCACACCCTAGACAGGAAGTTTAGCCCTCTATATAACCCCCCCCCCCCCCTGCTGGGAGTACCTCAGTTTTGTAGCAAAGCAATATATGTGTATTAGAAGAGGGGAGGGACCGCTATGTCCCGTGATGTACTCGAAGCAAAGGATTTTACAGGTAAGCTGTTATAAAAATCCTGTGTTATTTTTCGAACATCATGGGACACAGAGCCACAGTATTTACTGATGGGATGTCCCAGAGCAATGCTATCGGAAGGGAGGGTGACACAACAAAAGTAGGGTGCAGTCAGACCTGAGGACCTTGTACCGCTGCCTGCAGCACACTGCACCCAAAGGCGAAATCCTCATGTCTTCTCACATCCACCTGATAGAATCTGGTGAATGTATGGACTGAAGACCAAGTTGCGGCCTTGCAGATTGGAGCCATGGAGGGATGGTGATGCACTGCCCATGAATCACTAACAGCCCTGGTGGAGTGCGCTTTGATTTGAAAAGGTGGAATTTTCCTCTTCAAATCATTAGCTTGAACAATTACCTGCCTAATCCACTTAGAAATGGTAGATTTTGACGCTGCTTGTCTGTTTTTTAGGACCTTCAGGCAACACAAACAAAACATCTGTTTTGCGAATCTGAGCAGTTGCTTCCAAATAGGTTTTGACCACTCTCATTACATCCAGAGAATGTAGTGACTTTTCTTCCGTAGAACAGGGATCTGGCAAAAACAAAGAAAGAACAATATCCTGGTTTAGATGAAAACCTGAAACCACCTTCGGTAGAAAGCTAGAATGAGGACGCAAACCTACTCTATCCTTATGATTAAATATAGCTCTTTACAAGAAGGAGCCACCAATTCTGATACCCTTCTTGCAAAAGAAATGGCTACCATAAAAATTTGCTTCCTTGTCAAAAGGACCAAGGAAATGTTGTATCAACCTAAAAAGGCTGTTTCTGTAATGCTAAATTCAAGTCCCAGGGGTTCAGGAGAGCTCTAACCGCTGGATTAAGCCGCGTTACCCCTGTTTAAAGCCTCATACCAAAGAGTGCAAGCAAGCGGACGTTGAAACAATATCAAGAAGGCAGAGACTTGGCCCTTGATAGTACTCAAGGCCAGCTTCATCTCTAACCCCATTTGCAGAAAAGCAAGGATTCTCCCTATGACATACTTTCTGGGATGCCAACCCCTGGATTCACACCAGAAGACATATGCCTTCCAGACTCTATAATAAATTACTCTGGAAACTGTCTTCCTTGCATTAATCAAGGTAGAAATTACTGGGCCTGAAAGCCCACGACTCTTCAGAATGTGGGTTTCAATAGCCAAACCGTTAAATTTAGCATTTGTAAGGTAGGATGGAACACTGGTCCCTGCGATCGCATCTTCACTATTTCTGCATACTAAGATCTTCTGGGCCACGCTGGGGCCACTAGAAACACCGGCTTCTTTT
Source organism: Lithobates pipiens (assembly GCF_037356315.1). NCBI lineage: Eukaryota > Metazoa > Chordata > Amphibia > Anura > Ranidae > Lithobates > Lithobates pipiens. Next base: position 15,139,601 of record NW_027507903.1, on the reverse strand, counting down.
CCTGCTTGATCCTGCGAAGAAGTCATGTTAGCAGCAGAATAGGAGGGAATACATAAATCAGTGAGAAATTATACCAGGGAGTCCCCAACACATCTGTCCTGCATGCAAGTGGATCCCTTGTTCTTGACACAAAGTTGTCGATCTTGTTGTTGAACCTGGATGCAAACAGATCTACATCCGGGATACCCCATCTTTGGCATATAGCCAGGAAGATGTCAGGGTAAAGAGACCATTCCCCTGGAAACAACTGCTGGTGACTTAAGTAGCCCGCCTGCCAATTCTCTACCCCTGGAATGAAGATTGCCGATATACACGGCACATGCTTTTCTGCCCAAATTAGGATCTGGTTTACCTCTCCTAGGGCTGCATGACTCCTGGTGCCCCCTTGAGGATTGATATAAGCCACTGCTGTGACATTGTCTGTTTGGATCCTGACAGGACAAACCTTCAACCTAAATGCCCAGTCCTTTAGAGCTAGGTATGCCCCACGAATCTCTAGAATGTTGATGGGTAAGGTCCTCTCGGTTCTGGACCATGTCCCTTGGACAGTTGTCTCTTCCAGAACTGCTCCCCAACCCGAAAGGCTGGCATCTCTTGTTACCACCTTCCAAGTAACTGGTAAAATGGATTTCCCTTTCCGCAGATTCTTGGGTACCAACTACCAACTGAGGCTCTGACGCACTATTGGTGACAAATGCATCTAGCGCCTGGATTTTCTTGTTCCTGGCAGATAGGATACTGTTTTGCAGCAGTCTCGAATGAAACTGAGCATAGGGAACCGCTTCGACCAAAGCCACCATCTTTCCCAACAACCTCATACAAAGGTGAATAGAAAAACCCTTCTTTGCCCGGACTACCTGAACCAGCTCCTTTATGGCACTGATTTTTGCCTGGGGTAAAAACACCCTCTTCTGGTTGTATCTATGACCAGACCCATATACTCTAGTCTTCTTACTGGTTTTAAAGAAGACTTCTCTAGGTTGAGGACCCAAACTAGGTATTCCAGGTAGTTGACTGTGGTGACCAAGCTTTGGTCTAAGCTACAGGCCGGTCTTTTAAGAGCAGGTTGTCTAGGTACGCTATAACCGTTATACCCTGGGCCCTTAATCTGGCCAGAGGAGGAGCCAGGACCTTTGTGAACACCTGAGGTGCAGTAGCTAGACCGAAAGGCAGAGCAACAAACTGAATATTAAGTTTTTCCACTTCGAAGCGGAGATATTTCTGATGAGCGGGGAAAATAGGTATATGCATCCTTGACGTCTATTGATGCCAGAAGTTCTCCTCCTTGTAGGATGGAGACTACTGATTGGATTGATTCCATGCGAAAAGATCAAATTTTTAGGAACCAGTTTAGATCTTTGAGATCTAGGATGGGTCTGACATCTCCATTTGGCTTTGGCACTGTGAAAAGGTTTGAATAAAACCCCAATCTCTGCTCTTGCATGGGAACCACCATGATTACTTTTTGCGACAAAAGTCGCTCCAACGCTTGAAAGAGAGACTTCTTTTTCTCTGGGTCTTTGGAAACATTTGATCTGAGGAAACGAGGAGATGGAATTCTTGGAACTCTAGTTTGTAACCTAGAGTTATTGTGGAGACCACCCTTCTGTCCTGAAAATCCTCTTGCCAGACCCTTGAGAACTGTAGCAGTCATCCCCCCACTTGAATGAGTGGGGGGCGCCCCTTCAAAAAGAGGCTTTAGCGTTCTGTCTTGTAGATTTTCTCCACCAGGACTTTTGTCCCTGGGGTTGACTCTGAGTTATACCTCTTGAACCTGACGGTGGAGGCCGAAGCGACTGCCTAGAGGCTGATGCCCCTGGCACTGGAGAAAGACCCCGTTGAAATCAGGGACGTTTACTCCTTTTCTTGACTAACAAAGAGGTACTTTTCCCACTTGAGATTCTTTGTCCAAATCCTCCCCAAACAGCTTTAAACCACGGAAGGGAAAACCAGTCAGGAGCTTTTTGCATGGCGTTTCGGCTGACCAATTTTTCAACCATAAGATTCTATACATATGCACCAACCCAAGCGTAAGGCAAGAGGTCTGAAGGATAGAATCTCTGATTGCGTCAACTGCAAAACACAAAGCCGCTGGCAGGTTGGCTAACTCCCAGGCCTGCTGTTGAGGGAAAACCTTGAGCACCTGCTTCATGTGGTCTCTAAAGGATTGACATACCCCAATTGCCGCCACTGCAGGTTGAGCCACTGAACCTGCCAAGGAAAAAATGTTTTTTAACAGGAATTGCAACTTTTTATCGGTTGGATTCCTAAGCATTTCAGCATTGTCAACAGGACAAGTCAGACTTTTATTTACAAAGGATATAGAGGCGTCAATTGCCGGTACACCCCACATCTTTGTGAATTTTTCCTCCATAGGATAAAGTGTTGAAAACTTTTTAGGAGGGAAAAAAAATGTCTATCTGGGTGATCCCACTCAGAATAAATAAAGCTTTTCCAGCAATAAATGAACAGGAAAAGCATGCGCAGCTTGAGGAGGCTTCAGTGAACCCAAACAAGACGTAGGTTTTTCAACCAATTCAGTTACGGGTAACTTAAATGTGGAGTGGACCATTTCAGTAAGAGATTGCACCAGCAATTTCTCAGCCTGTGAAGCTGAAGAGGGTCCTTCCCCACTTGATTCCTCAGAAGAGAAGTCATCAGTCTCACCCCTCTCACCCTTCTGAGGGAGATTCATCTCCCCTTTCACAGAGTTCCTCTGTTTGAGGGTCCTGGGTGGTAGAAGGAGACCTAATACGTTTTCCTCCACTTTGTAGGCCATTAATCTTTCCTCTAATCCACTTATGGTTGAGGAAAAAAACCTCCCGAGTAATATAAACAGGGACTGAAATGCCAGAAGCAGTTGCAGCCCCTGACCCCGATGGCTCACTCTGAACAGCCTTCCTAGGTCCATCGGGGGAGATGGTGCTGCAGAGGGGGAGTCCTCAGAGCCTGAGGGAGATCCCTTTGAGCCCCTATTTCTCTGGGTATTTGTACCTCCCCTTCTGCCCATAGTGCCAAGCACAAAATGCACAAAACGCAGAGGTACTACCAGAAATGCACCCACTGCTGAGCAAAATAGTCCAAGGCTCAGTCTGATGCTAAGTAAATGTTCCCTGGGAATGCCTGTGTCACCCACACTCACATGCCATCCATCTGCTCTGTGTCCCTCCTTGAGCTGTGTGCACCTGCAAAAGAGTGCACTTTATAGCCTTGTATAGCCCACGTTGTGGGCGTTAAACCACACCAATGTCGTGTTAATGTACCGCCCACCTCCTCTGACCATCCCTTCATCTTTTTAAAAAAAGGCCGCTTTTCCCGCGTGAGCCGAGGGCTCCGATCCTGATCAGATCTCACATGGTGGAGAGAGGAGAGCCAACGGATGGAGAGCCGCCGTAATAGCGGTGGCGGTGCGGCATACCGCCGACTGCACTATGGCCTCTAGCCTGAAGGAAGCTGTGGGGGGACATTCCTGAAAATAAAAAAAACCTTTCCCACATCCTACCTGGAGCATGGGCTCGGAGGAGCGTGCAGCTTGGACACAGAGACGAGACTGACAAGCATGAAAAGGTACATGCTCTTGACAGCCCCCGGTGATGACTTTAGGTATAGCAAAACATTTACTTAAAGGAGTAAACCCACAAGAATTAGAAAAATTCCTTACCTTATCCAGCTGCAGGGTTCTGTGTTAACAGACCCAATCTTCACCTCTCATGGTGGGCTCCGTTTAGAAAACCTTCAGGGACTGGGGCCCCCCCTTTTTTTTTAAATGGGGCATCCACAGCCCTGGGCCTGTAAAGCACCCCACCAGGAATATGGCTGAAAAAAACAAATACTGGATCCCGGAGTCCAGCTCTCTAAAAAGAGAAGCGTTACAGGTAAAGCTTGTTTATTCAGACAGGAGACCCGGATACCTATCAATTCAACCTGGAAAAGGCACTTTGAATGGATTCGTTTGCATGGCTTGCCCCAGTAAGGAATATTCCAGCAGAGCTCAACACAGCACATCTTTACTCGTGACCAACACCTAAGACACTGGCGAAAAAACGGAGGTACTCCCAGTAAGGGAAGGGGTTATATAGGGGGCTAAACTTCCTGTCCAGGGTGTGTCAGTGTCCATCACCTAGTGGTGCCTATATAACCCATTAGTAAATACTGTGGCTCTGTGTCCCGTGATGTACGAAAAATAAATGTTACCTCTTGTTATTTGTGGGTTTGTGTGAAATTCTTTTGTAGTTTCTAAAATACAATATGCATTTTTATTTAAATATTTGTAAAGACCTTACATTTTACTATAGCAGAATTACAGTCAGCTGTAGTCCATCAATGAAAGAATACAACATATGCAGACAATAATAAAACACGATTCATATATATAGTAAATACCATGTCTGGTAATGTGAAATATTAGGAGCCAGATGTTATACATGGAGCCCATGAGTTAGAGGTTACACAATGTGTAATAATATAGAGTGCTCAACCCGCAGGGGTCACTGGTATGTCTCAGGTTCTTTACCTAAATACACTATATTACCAAAAGTATTGGGGTGCCTGCCTTTAAACGCACATGAACTTTAATGGCATCCCAGTCTTAGTTCGTAGGGTTTAATATTGAGTTGGCCCCCATTTGCAGCTATAACAGTTTCAACTCTTCTGAGAGGGCCGTCCACAAGGTTTAGGAGTGTGTCTATGGGAATGTTTGACCATTCTTTCAAAAGCGCATTTGTGAGGTCAGGCACTGATGTTGGACAAGGAGGCCTGGTTCACAGTCTCTGCTCTAATTCATCCCAAAGGTGTTCTATCAGGTTGAGGTCAAGACTCTGTGCAGGCCAGTTAAGGCATGAATCCCTCCAGTTGCCTCCTATGCTGGGATCCTTCCAGGCCAGCTATCTTGAGCTCCAGCCCAATTTGTAAAACCCCTCCCGGCAGGGGTCACTCAAGGGCCACTGACAGCCTCTCCTCAACACTCCATCTCCATCTTCCACGTGACTTCCCCTTGCTGGCATGGCCCATATCTATTTATGGCATTTTCTCAGTCCCCTGCCAGCTCACTTCTGGGGATTGGCTGAGGTCTCATAAATATTGATGGCAGCTCCTCCTCACCTCCACCCTCTAATTCTGGAAGGTTCTCCAACTTTCCAGATACCAGGGGGAGACACCAGGAAGCTGCCAGGATGAGTCATCCAGCCCTGGCTTCTAACAACCTGGACCCAATTAAGTAACTTGGTAACAGGTTTATTCCTGGCCAGAAATGCTTTTACCTACTCTCAACTCTAGTAGCACACACTAGAGGGTGCTACATAAAGTTTTGTGATCCGGTAAGGATATGGAAAAAGGGGAGTGAAGACGGCACAAGTCACTTGGTGGTTAATGGCATGCTATCATGTACACATGTTGGCACAGTATTAAAGAATATGTTTTTTACTTATAAGGTACTACACTATATGAGACTTTTCTTCTTCTGGGGCACACAAGATGATGAATGACGAAGATTTATAGGCACGGAGATGTTTTGGAGAGAAAGCTTTATTGGACTCATTTGTGTTTCATAGGTCAGAAAATTCAGTAAGTGTTTGGGACATTGAACACTTAGCCCTTGTACACACGGTCCGACAACCAAATCCGTTGTAGTTATTCCGACGGATTAATTCCGGAAGAGGTCCGGAAGTGATGTTGCATACACACGGTCGGACTATATTGTCGGAAAATATAATTGTACATAACGTGATGACGTTATTTCGTTAGGACGGGACTACGTTCAGGCTAGTAGCCAATAGTTTTGGTCTAGGAATTTGATCTGAGCATGCGTGGCACTTTGTCCGTCGGAGTAGGCTACACATGATCGGAGTATGTCCGATCGGAGCATTTTTTCGGAAAATTTTACCGGCAAGTTGGAAAACTTGGTCCGTCGGATATTCCGATGGAAACAGTCTGATGCAGACCACACACAGTCGGAATATCCGACAAAACGGTCCGATAGGAAACATTCCGACGGAATCTCCTACCGTGTGTACAAGGGCTTAAAGATATATGGACCTCTTCAAAATTGAAGTGTAGTTGAGACTCTTGGTTTTTATAGTGCTGGGTGATCAAGATAAAATTCTGTAGCCAAGGTCAGCAACCAGCAGGTTGCTAAATCGGGAGCTGGATCAAGATCAGAGATGAAGCAGAGGTCAGGTACGGGTAGAACAGAAATACAGGTCAGGAGGAGCCGGAACGATAACAGGAATTAGATGCAGAACACAAGTCAAGGAACAAGCTGAAGACTAGTCAACACTTAGCCCTTGTACACACGGTCAGAGAATACGTCGGAATGTGTCCTATCGGACGGTGTTGTCGGATAATCCGACTGTGTGTGGTCTGCATCGGACTGATTCCGTCGGAATATCCGTCGGACCCAATTTTCCAACTTGTTGGAAATATTTTCCGACCAACTGGTTCGATCGGACATACTCCAATCATGTGTAGAGAATTTTGATCGGACCAAGTGCCACGCATGCTCAGATCAAATTCCTACATCAAAGCTATTGGCTACTAGCCTGAACGTAGTCCCATCGTAACGAAATTACGTCATCACGTTCTGAATGATGGGATTTTTTGACAACTTAGTCCGACCGTGTGTATGCAACAGTTTCGGACAAGATCCGACAGACAAAATCCGACAGATTTGGTTGTCGAAATCTCTGACCGTGTGCACAAGGGCTAACACTAAGTTAGAACCTCCCTTAAATATGCCTTGTGGTGTTAAAGCTGACTGACTAGCTAATGTTCGTGCAGAAGTATGCACATGCACATTCTTCCAGGCCAGCTGGCTATTAGGAATTCCCTTAGCCCTGGTACACACGGTTGGAGAATCTGTCGGAATGAGTCTTATCGGACCGTGTCGTCAGATAATCCGACTGTGTGTGGTATGCATCAGACTGATTCCGTCCGAATCTCCGTCCGACCCAATTTTCCAACATGTTGGAAATATTTCCCGACCAACTGGGCTGGACGGACCTAATCCGATCATGTGTAGAGCATTTTCATCGGACCAAGTGCCACGCATGCTCAGATCAAATTCCTACATCAAAGCTATTGGCTACTAGCGTGAACGTAGTCCCGTCGTAACGAAATTACGTCATCACTTTCTGAAAGATCGGATTTTTTGCCAACTTGGCCCGACCGTGTGTATGCAACAGTTTCGGACACAATCCGTCGGACTAAATCCGACGGATTTGGTTGGCAAAATCTCCGACCGTGTGTACGTGGGCTAATACCATCCACCCCGTTACATAAACAGGATTTTATTTTCATATTATGCCTTTTCAATTGATATGTGGAATAGGTCTCAATCTGAAACCAATCCACGCAGTGAAACAGCAGGCTTTAGGTTATATTGGCTTGTTTCTGCTGATCATTGGATGTGATATTTCAGAATTGGTAAGTGCCGGTGTCACGGGACAGTAACATGTTTCCAAGAAGTTTTCTGCCCTGGGCGCTCCACTTTTTAATGATTAAAAGCCGGTTGACGTCAGTAAGTCCCAAGAATGAATAGGTGGCACCAGCTGGGACTCGGTTCACATGAAAAGGCCCCTCGAACTAAGCTGAACATATAAACACAAATAAACACTCATTACTTCTCAGCATCCATTGAACAATACCAGCTTGAGAATATCTTTAAGGGAGCCTGATGTTGAAAGGATCCAGATGCTTTCTTCTGCAGAGCTTTGTATAGAGAGGTAACAAGAGGTCCAAAACTTGTAGATAGAAACATCTGTTTGCTGCACGGGTCAAAGTGTAAGGCAGCGCAGTTAGTACTGCTTCCAATTACAGGAAACAGGATGGCATTAATTCAGAGTACACTAAATGCAACATACGGAGAAGCTGGAAATCATTCAGTCTGCAGTTATGAAGTATACAGAAGTTTGCCAGGCAATTGTTTTTTTTTTTTTGTTTGGAAAGCTCGGCTTTGACTCAAGACTAAACCCTTGTACACACGGTCAGACATGACATGTGAAGGACTTATCCCCCCAGTCTCTTCCATCCCCCTAATAAAATCTCCAATCCCTCCCCACAAAAAACGTAACAAGGTATTGGAGTAAATGGCCTTGCCGGCCTTTTATTAACAAAATTAACATAAACATAAATAAATAACATCTTTTAAAATAAACTTTATAATAACCTTCTCTGTACTTTTTATGGGTCTTGGAGGGGAACACACACCACTGGTCACTGCGACAAACTTTGTATCAACTTTTAGGTCTCCAGTCGCAAACCCCTGACTGTAAGACGGTACCCAACCTTCGCAGTGACCTACCTTTTCCACCCCTTCCTGGTTAACCCCTTGTAACCGGAAGGTACCTGATACCCCAGCTGGGTAACAACCACGTTATATCTCCATATAACATACATCTCCTCCTCCTCCTTTACAGACCCAAACCACTGCCACTACTGCCCCTATTAAATACACTCTACATAAGGGAGGGTGGGTGGGAATCTCTCTCCCCGCCGCTCACGACTGACGTCACTTCCTCCCCTTGCCTCCTTCCTCTCCCGGCGAACAGATTTCTCCTGCTGAGGCACCTCCCCTTTTCTTAAAGGGAACCTGCCTCAGCCTCCTCCCTGACAGCGTGACTGTGCAGTCCGCACATGTCATGCTGTCCCTGCGCTAATGCTCTGCTCCGGGACTCCCTTTCCGACAACCAAATCCGTCAGATTTTGTCCGACGGATTTTGTCCGAAATTGTTGCATACACACGGTCGGACAAAGTTGTCGGAAAATCCAATCGTTCAGAACGTGGTGGCGTTATTTCGTTACGACGGGACTACGTTCAGGCTAGTAGCCAATAGCTTTGGTGTAGGAATTTGATCTGAGCATGCGTGGCACTTTGTCCGATTGGAATTCTCTACACATGATCGGACAAGGTCCGATCGGATCATGTTGTTGGAAAATTTTACCGACAAGTTGGAAAACAGAACAGAAACAGAAACTGATACTCCGACAGAAACAGTCCGATGAAGACCACACACAGTCGGATTATCCGACAAAACGGTCCGATTGGACACATTCCATCGGAATCTCCGACCGTGTGTACAAGGGCTAACACGTGTGTAAACAGCAAGAAGGTCCTACCCAACTGGACAGTCCTGATTTGCAGGCCTTGGGCTAGTAGGGGTGGTTAGGGACGAGTGAATGGAACAAAGTGAACCACAATTACATCTGGATTGCAGTGATTTGCTCATGGCAAGTATCTTTTGTCATTTTGTAACACAGTTGATTGAACCATGAGACCTTTCTCCCATCCATTTCTTCTCCGTGACCCCATGCCTACCATTTTTCAATGCCTTCTTTTTTCCAAAAACAAATTAGGCCAGGTTTGCCATCCAACACCACATAAAAAACGTTGTCTTAGCCCTTGTACACACGGTCGGACATTCCGACGGAAAATGTCCGATCGGACCGTATTGTCGGATAATCCGACCGTGTGTGGGCTTCATCGGACTGTTTCTGTCGGAATATCCAACGGACAAAGTTTTAGAGCTGGGCTATAAAATTTTCCGACAACATGATCAAATCGGACTTTGTCCGATCGTTTGTAGAGAATTCCGATCAGACAAAGTGCCACGCATGCTCAGATCAAATTCCTAGACCAGAGCTGTTGGCTACTAGCCTGAACGTAGTCCCATCGTAACGAAATAACGTCATCACGTTACGAACGATCGGATTTTCCGACAACTTTGTCTGACCGTGTGTATGCAACACCAGTTTCGGACAAAATCCGACGGATTTTGTTGTCGGAATGTCCGACCGTGTGTACAAAGGCTTAGAAGAGTGGCCCCATTTTCTGAGATCATTGGACGCTTCCTACTGCTCTATACTGTCATAATCCCCTGTGCCTTGGGGCCGGATGAGCTCACACTTATTGCCATAATGTTATCTTTCATCACTGTAATTTACTGTGCAGTTGCTAATCGCTATCCATTCTTCTCACTGACTGGAGGAGGAGGTTGTAGCCAAAAAAGGTTCATGTAAAAGGCATCCCTCTTTACCATCATAGACTGTTGGAAAGTATGCATGAATTACTTCCATTCCAACAGAAGAAAGCGAGAGAGGGGGAGATGGTAAAGGTTAAAGTGGAACTCCAACCAAAATAATTCCTGACTAGTATTGGATAGAGTAGGGAAGGCTTAGGTTTTTATGTCAGGAAGCAAAAGAAATTCCCCAAAAATGCTGTCTTTATTTAATTAATATGTATTTCTGTATTTATTACAGATACTCATATAGCGCTGTCACTGCTTTACACATATATATTATACATTCACATCAGTCCCTGCTCTCAAGGAGCTTACAATCTTGTTTCCAGACTAGGTGTCCCTGTTGAAAATTTTTTCCATGACAACTGTAAATTTTAGATGGCCCCACACTCTGTTCCAGTTACAGTGCTCCCCAGGGCAGAATATTGGAGTAACCCTGGACAGCAATAGAATTATAGTTAACCACTTGCCTACAGTGCACTTTCACCCTCTTCATGCCCAGGCCCTTTTTCAGGTTTCGGCACTGTCGCACTTTGAATGACAATTGCACGGTCATGCAACACTGTACCCATATGAATTTTTTATAATTTTCTTCACATGAATAGAGATTTCTTTTGGTGTCATTTAATCACTGCTGGGTTTTAATTTTTTTTACTGGAAAAAAAAGAAAAAAGAATGAAAATTTTAAAAAAATTAAATAAATCTTAATTCTGTCAGTAAATTTTGTAAATAAGTAATTTTTCTCCTTCACTGATGAGCACTGATAGGCTGCACTGATGGGCACTGATCAGGTGGCACTTATGGGCACTGATAAAGCGGCACTTATGGGCACTGATGAGGCGACACTTATGGGCACTGATTAAGTGGCACTGATGAGGAGGCACTAATAATGTTTTACAAATAAATATGTGAAAAGTGTGCCGTGCATTTGTATTCAGCCCCCTTTACTCTGATACCTCTAACTAAAATCTAGTGGAACCAATTGCCTTCAGAAGTCACCTAATTAATAAACAGAGTCCAACTGTGTGAAATTTAATCTCAGTATAAATACAGCTGTTCTGTGAAGCCCTCAGAGGTTTGCTAGAGAACCTCAGTGAACAAACAGCATCACAAAGGCCAAGGAACACACCAGAGAGGTCAGGTATAAAGTTCTGGAGAAGTTTAAAGCAGGGTTAGGTTATAAAAAAAAAATATCACGGAGCATTTCCATCCATCATCCGAAAATGGAAAGAGTATGGCACAACTGCAAACCTACCAAGACATGGCCGTCCACCTAAACTGACCGGCCGGATAAGGAGAACATTCATCAGAGAAGCAGCCAAGAGGCCCATGGTAACTCTGGAGGAGCTGCAGAGATCCACAGCTCAGGTGGGAGAATCTGTCCACAGGACAACTATTAGTCGTCTCTCCACAAATCTGCCCTTTATGGAAGAGTGGCAAGCTGAAAGACATTATTTAAAGAAAGCCATAAGAAGTCCCATTTGAAGCCATGTGGGGGACACAGCAAACATGTGGAAGAAGGTGCTTTGATCAGATGAGACCAAAATTTAACTTTTTTGGTCTAAAACAAACACTGAACACACCATCCCCACCGTGAAACATGGTGGTGGCAGCATCATGTTGTGGGGATGCTTTTCTTCAGAAGGGACAGGGAAGCTGGTCAGAGTTGATGGGAAGATGGATGGAGCCAAATACAGGGCAATCTTAGAAGAAAATCTGTTGGAGTCTGCAAAAGACTTGAGACCGGGGCAGAGGTTCACCTTCCAGCAGGACAACTCCAAACATACAGCCAGAGCTACTATGGAATGGTTTAGATCAAAGCATATTCATGTGTTAGAATGGCCCATTCAAAGTCCAGACCTCATTCCAATTGAGAATCTGTGGCAAGACAGGAAAATTGCTGTTCACAGACACTGCATCCAATCTGACAAAGCTTGAGCTATTTTGCAAAGAAGAATGGGCAAAAATGTCCCTCTCTAGCTGTGCAAAGCTGGTAGAGACAGTCCCAAAAAGACTTGCAGTCGTAATTGCAGAGAAAGGTGGTTCTACAAAGTATTGACTCAGGGGGGCGCCATACAAATGTACCCCACACTTTTCACATATTTTTTTTTTTTTTTTTTAAATGTTGAAAACCATAATTTTCCTTCCACTTGACAATTATGTGCCACTTTGTGTTGGTCTATCACATAATATCCCAATAAAATACATTTACATTTTTGGTTGTTACATGACAAAATAGGGAAAATCTCAAGGGGTATGAATACTTTTTCAAGGCACTATATATTATTTGCTATCAACAAATGTATGCTGGGTGCATTTAATTTGCATATTACTTTGATTTTATTACCTTACAACGTGGATATTTTTGCATATTTTGTTTTCCAATTAATTCCAAAATGGCAGTGCAGAGCAGTAGTCTCAGGGTCTCTTGGATGCCTAAACAAGGGAGGCTTTTACAGGTAAAGAATATACATAAAGTATGTTATGGTAAGATTTTTGTTTAATTTAAGCAACTGACAGGATCTCCTTCAGAAAGCCCTTCCATCTGTAGCGGATGACATTTTGGACAAAATGTCATACCCATGTAAATTTAGTTTTTGCTTCAGAACAGTAAGGGTTCTGAGGGTTAATTACGTAGGTTGGCCTTGACATCAGTCTGGCCAGGCTGTGTTGGAAGTTCTGCCTGCTCTTGTGAGCAGTGAGGTGCACATGACAGGCCAGAACCAGGCCTGGTTGGACGTTTTGAGTATCAACCTTCTCGGAACCGGTGGGAGTGCCGGGCCCCGCCAACGAGTCTGGGAGGGGGTAATTAAGATGTGTGGGTCACATGTTTGGGAGAGAGGAGTTTGTGAGGCCCGTGTGATCTGTTCTGGTTCCAGGACCGGGGTAGCCCCGTGAGGGGTCCCGGTCACAGGGGGGGGTTCGACATCCCGCAACATGTTCCTGTTAGAGGCCCCTAATAGACCTGCCTGGTCTGGGGGAAGGATCCGTCTGTTCCCGGGTCACGGAACCTGCTGGTCCGAGGCGCAGTAACTGAGGGAGGATTCAAGGTATCCGGGTGTTCTCTCGGCTTGGAGAGGCGCCACAGCTCGTGGAAGTGACCGGGGGAGGACTCTTCAGAGGAGGGCCGACAAGTGGCATCCTAAGAAGTGCCTGGTTACTGAGTTGGAAAGGACATTGACGAATTCACGTTTTTCCAGTGCCATTGAGGAGACAGAGAACGTTCCAGGTACTGAGGAAAAAGGTTCCTGTTCACCCTTAGTTACAACTTGTACACGTTCATAGGATTGTTTCAAGTATTTGAGTCAACGTGCTACGACCGGACTAGAATAAGGAAGTTCATAGCCAGTAGCCAATAGCTGCCCTCGCGTCGGTTTTTGTCCGTCGGACTAGCATACACACGAGTGGATTTCTCGGTCCGGCGAAAAAATTTAAAACATGTTCTATTTCTAAAGTCAGATTTTTGGCAAGCAAAGGTCCGATGGAGCCAACACGTGATCGAATTGTCTGACAGACTCGTTCCGTCGGACCTTTGCTGTCAAAAAGTCCGGTCGTGTGTACGTGGCATAAGGGTTAAAAATAGTTCATGCTGATCAGGAGATTAATTGTGCTTTCACTTCTAAAGCAATGAAAAGCTTTATCTATGGTTTCAGTGTCCCATAATAAAAGGCACTCCATTGCTGATGATAAAGGAGTTAATCTCGCCTTCCCAGTGGGAGAAATGTGACTTTTGCAATCTCTCTGAGTCAATAAGCCTCTTCCAGTCTTTTCACTCCTTGTAAGAGTATACCCTTCTGATACAATTTACAGCTTGTGAGTAACACACAAAGGATATGAATCCATCCACCAAGTACTTCAACAGGGGGCCCAGGTCAACAGTCCTCCCCATAAAACAAGTTTAAAGGTCTTCAGGCTTCTTGTTAAACATCAGGCCACATCTGAAGGGGAATGGGGGTCCTCTTTCCATGAAAAGCCGGCAAAGCTTCTCCTTATGCCATCAATAAATACTGACACTCTTTAGCTTCTCTCTTTCCAAGTCACACAGTTCAGCTTCTGAAAAGCATAATAGAAGGGGAACTGAGTCTACATAGAAGGGAAGGAAGAAGGATCTTGAAGATCATGTGTTGCTTTAGAGCAGGGGTAGGCAACCCTTCAACCTCTCAACCTCTTGAAGGTTGAGAGGTTGAGATCTACTGTACCTGGACAACATTAAAGGAAGCAAAGGTCACCAGGGGGGGTTGGCATGTACTAGGTGGCACCCTTAAAAAAAAAAAAAAAAAAAGATCAAACTACCAATAAAAAGATGTAGACATAGTGGACGTAGTTGTAGTGTTCTGTATCCCCCAACCAGGGCCGTCTTTAAGGCAGGGCAAAAGGGGCAGCTGCCCTGGGCCCTGTCATTGTTGTGGGGCCCAAAGCGGCTGCCTCATACTTGCCAACTATCTCAGTTTAAATTTCCTTGTCTCTTGCTGTGTCCCAATATCTCAGTGTGAAGTGCTGCTACTAATGCTGCCCCGCTCTGCCCTATTGTTGTGTACAGATGACTCACCTGCAGACCCTGTGTTTACATGTAAATGACCAGCATTCATATGTAAATAGAAGCAGCATTCATATGTAAATAGCTGCATAGATATGTAAATAAAGGCGTGATCCATATGTATAGCATGACCCCTGGAGTGAGGAGATGATGTGCTGTAACCTCTAGCAACGAATCAGTGAGCAGTATTACTGTACAGTAATCTCAACAAGCAGAAATAATGTGCTGTAACCTCTAGCAGCTAATCGGTGAGCTGTAATGTGTGCTGTAACCTCTAGCAACCAGTCAGTGAGCGGTAATGATACACTGTAACCTCTGGCAACCAATCGCAATAGCTGCCTGATCTGATTCAATAAACTGATTTTGAGTCTAGCTGCTATTTATTGTATGTCTCAGAGCAGGTGGAGAGCAAAACTGCATGGGGGGGGCCCAAGAAAAGTTTTGCCCAGGATCCAATCAATATTAAAGACAGCCCTGTGGCTGGAGCTACATAAAAATTCAGGCTGCTCATTTGACTCTCCCACACACTACATTCTGGAAACCTCCAGAAGACAGAAGGAATTAAGCAATCAAACCTGCAGTCTGCAGAGGCCAGAGCAACACAAAAAAATCACAAGCTGCTCACTGAACACAGGGGAACCACAAGATCTAAATTTTCCTAACCTTATTAGCAACCTATCTGGGAGGGTGCTACACCAGCAGGGCAAAAGGGGCAGCTGCCCTGGGCCCTGTCATTGTTGTGGGGCCCAAAGCGGCTGCCTCATACTTGCCAACTATCCCAGTTTACATTCCCTTGTCCCTTGAAGTTTAAGTCCTGTGCTGCTAATAATGCTGCCCAGCTCTGCCCTATTGTTGTGTACAGATGACTCACCTGCAGACCTCTGTTTACATGTAAATACTGGCATTCATATGTAAATAGCTGTGACATGCATACGTAAATAGCTGAGGCCAACTGTATTGATATGTAAATAAAGGCAGCATTCATAGGTATATCATGCCCCCCTGCAGTGAGGAGAAGATGTGCTGTAACCTATAGCAACCAGTGAACAGTATTACTGTACAGCAACCTCTAGCAGCCAATCAACAAGCAGAAATGTGCTGTAACATCTACCAACTAATCAGTGAGCCTTAAGGAGTGCTATAACCTCTAGCAACCAGTCAGTAAGCAGTAATCATATGCTGCAACCTCTGGCAACCAATCGCAATCGCTGCCTGATCTGATACAGTAAACTGATTTTAAGTCTAGCTGCTATTTATTGTATGTCTCAGAGAAGGTGGAGAGCGAAATACATGGGGGGAGGGGGGCCCTAAGAGAATTTTTGCCCAGGGTCCAATCAATATTAAAGATGGCCCTGCTGCCAACGCAGTGTCCCCTTCCCCTTCGCATCACCCCCCCCCCCCCCCGTAATGGCCTCTGCCCTCCCCCACAGTAGTGTCCTGTACCCCCCCAATGTAGTGTCCTCTGCCACCTTCACATCACCCCCACTGTTGTGTCCTCTGCCCCTCAATGCAATGTTCTTTGCCTCCCTCCCCCCAAAGCAGTGTCCTCCACCCACAGGAAATTTGGTCAAAATTGATGACAAGATGAATGCAGTATGTTATCAAAAAATACTGGAGGAATATTTGCATTCATCAGCCCAGAAGCTGCGCATGGGACGTACTTTGGAAAAAAACACAATAATTGTTGCGCTAAGGTATTCCAGCAGGCAAAGCTGTGCCATCTGGGGTGATGAGGAAGTGATTATGATGTCAGGATCCTGAACATATAGTCCTACGTTCTGACCAATGAGCAGCAGAGAGTCAATATATAAATAAAATGATGT
The DNA here is from genome assembly GCF_037356315.1 of Lithobates pipiens. Lineage (NCBI taxonomy): Eukaryota > Metazoa > Chordata > Amphibia > Anura > Ranidae > Lithobates > Lithobates pipiens. The sequence continues at coordinate 15,123,228 of NW_027507903.1, read as the reverse complement.
TAGGAATGACTCATGATAGGGGTAATGGGTTTTTAAAGTCCATAGCCTGGGTGATTTGCCACAGGGAGTATAGCTGGCACAGGGAAGGCAGCACGATGAAGAGTAGAAGAACCTCTGGGAAGAATACAAGAAAAAAAAAAGACCAGCAGTGCCAATCTAAATGCAGCAATATTGTAACACATTTAATTTAGTAGTAATGCACTCGCTCGAAACAGGATAAAAGCAGGCACATCTTGGTGAATGTCAGATGGACATCAGGGTTCCAAAACGATCATCCAGGCCTGATGAAGGAGCATGCATGCCCTGAACGCATGCACGTCATAGCTTCCTCCTACTGAGACCAGGGACTTCCTGAATGATGGCTTCCTCCTGCGCCCTGTATGCTCTAGCCCGGGACACCGGAAACCACTGGCGCCACCAAGCAAGACAAAACGAAACGCGTCGGGAGGACTCCACTGCCGCCATTTTATATATAAAGTGCTTGATCAACTACTTAAATGTGAGTTTGATACCTTTTTAATAAATTGAATTGTTTTATGGAATTACGCTATATGGCCTCATCTTTTTATCCCATATTTCCATCCTTGGGAGTTTGGCCTGTTATGTGATTGGAGGAAACCTGTTCTGTATTCATTGGTGTTTGGAAGAAATTTCCCCACTGAGTTTGGTGTTCCAGCGCCCCGTGGGTTTAATTGCTCTACAGTTATCCTAAACAAAAGCGTGATTGACCCTTGGAATATACGTTCTTTTGGGTCAGATATATTTGGTAAGCCGGCATCTGCTAAGGTGGTGGTATTGGCACACGGGTGTTCGTATATCATAATACTGAGGATCGGAGGGTACATCCCCTTTTCTCTACTGCACCTGTGGGACTCGAATTGTTTTCACAGACTCTATTGAGTTTTTGCATGATGGATTTATTTTTATTTTTTGTATACTCTTTGCATATATGTGAATACACGTTTGCACTGAAGTTGTGTAATATTAACCTTTGTTAATTAGGACAACATATGTCATTGGAATCACATGAGGTCACACATGGGTGTGACAGATTTGGTCACTGATTTGTGCACCTAGTTTCTTTTTTTAGCGCTACACTTTTGCATTGTTTAGGACAAAACAGCGCTGTCTGAATGATCGTTTTGGATCCCTGATGTCCATCTGACATTCACCAAGATCTGCCCGCTTTTATCCTGTTTTAAGTGAGTGCATTACCACTGAATTAAATATGTTACAATATTGCTGCACTTAGATTGGCGCTTCTTATCTATTTTTTTTTCTTGTTTTTTTTTTCTTGTTTTTTTCTTGCATGGGACGTACTTGGACATTCCAACATGACGATGATCCAAAACACAAGGCAAAGTCCACCTGTCATTGGCTACAGCAGAATAAAGCGAAGGTTCTGGAGAGGACATCTCAGTCTCCTGACCTCAATATCATTGAGCCCCTCTGGGGAGATCTCAGATGTGCCGTTCGTGCAAGACAGCCCAAGAATTTACAGGAATTGGAAGCTTTTTGTCAAGAGGAATGGGGCAGCTTTACCATCTATGAAGATAAAGAGCCTCATCCACAAATACCACAAAAGACTTCAAGCTGTCATTGATGTTAAAGGGGGCAATACACGGTATTAAGAACTGGGGTATGTAAACTTTTAAACAGGGTCATTTGGGTAGTTTCTGTTCTGATTATGATTTAAAAAGAGTAAACACAGTTGATTGATAATAAATGGTTTCAGCCAAACACTGACCATGAGTGAAAGAAAAGTTTTTGTGTTATCATTCATATTCTCTGAAAAATGTGCAAGAAATCATAAATTCTGCCAGGGTATGTAAACTTATGAGCACAACTGTATTTACTATGATTATCAATCAGCTCTATCATGTAGGGCAGGGGTCTCTAAGCTTTCTGAACAAATAGCCAGTTCACAGTCCTTGCGAATTTGGGGGGGGGGGGGGGGGCGACTGTGGCCAATGTGATTAGAAAACTCCCTGGTGTCAGTGAGAGTAAACAGTTCCCCATCATCGGTTTAAATGGAAGGAATAGTGCCCTATTGTTGGTATCAGTGGGAGGAACAGTTCCCCGTTGGTGTCTGTGGAAGGAATGGTGTCCCATCATTGGTGTCTGTGGGAGGAATGGTGTCCCATCATTGGTGTCTGTGGGAGGAATGGTGTCCCATCATTGATGTCTGTGGGAGGAATGGTGCCCATTCATTGGTGTCTGTGGGAGGAATGGTGTCCCATCATTGGTGTCTGTGGGAGGAATGGTGCCCTATCATTGGTGTCTGTGGGAGGAATGGTGCCCTATCATTGGTGTCTGTGGGAGGAATGGTGCCCTATCAATAGTGTCTGTGGGAGGAATGGTGCCCATTCATTGGTGTCTGTGGGAGGAATGGTGTCCCATCATTGGTGTCTGTGGGACGCAGGGGGCCCTATCATTGATGTCTGTGGGAGGAATGGTGCCCATTCATTGGTGTCTGTGGGAGGAATGGTGTCCCATCATTGGTGTCTGTGGGAGGAATGGTGCCCTATCATTGGTGTTTGTGGGAGGAATGGTGCCCATTCATTGGTGTCTGTGGGAGGAATGGTGCCCATTCATTGGTGTCTGTGGGAGGAATGGTGCCCATTCATTGGTGTCTGTGGGAGGAATGGTGTCCCATCATTGGTGTCTGTGGGAGGAATAGTGTCCTATCACTGGTGTTTGTGGAAGGAATGGTGCCCATTCATTGGTGTCTGTGGGAGGAATGGTGCCCATTCATTGGTGTCTGTGGGAGGAATGGTGTCCCATCATTGGTGTCTGTGGGAGGAATGGTGCCCTATCATTGGTGTTTGTGGAAGCAATGGTGTCCCATCATTGGTGTCTATGGGAGGAATGGTGCCCATTCATTGGTGTCTGTGGGAGGAATGGTGTCCCATCATTGGTGTCTGTGGGAGGAATGGTGCCCTATCATTGGTGTCTGTGGGAGGAATGGTGCCCTATCAATAGTGTCTGTGGGAGGAATGGTGCCCATTCATTGGTGTCTGTGGGAGGAATGGTGTCCCATCATTGGTATCTGTGGGACGCAGGGGGCCCTATCATTGGTGTCTGTGGGAGGAATGGTGCCCATTCATTGGTGTCTGTGGGAGGAATGGTGTCCCATCATTGGTGTCTGTGGGAGGAATGGTGCCCTATCATTGGTGTTTGTGGGAGGAATGGTGCCCATTCATTGGTGTCTGTGGGAGGAATGGTGCCCATTCATTGGTGTCTGTGGGAGGAATGGTGTCCCATCATTGGTGTCTGTGGGAGGAATAGTGTCCTATCACTGGTGTCTGTGGAAGGAATGGTGCCCATTCATTGGTGTCTGTGGGAGGAATGGTGCCCATTCATTGGTGTCTGTGGGAGGAATGGTGTCCCATCATTGGTGTCTGTGGGAGGAATGGTGCCCTATCATTGGTGTTTGTGGAAGGAATGGTGTCCCATCATTGGTGTCTGTGGGAGGAATGGTGCCCATTCATTGGTGTCTGTGGGAGGAATGGTGTCCCATCATAGGTGTCTGTGGGAGGAATGGTGTCCCATCATTGGTTTCTGTGGGAGGAATGGTGTCCCATCATTGGTGTCTGTGGGAGGAATGGTGCCCTATCATTGGTGTTTGTGGAAGGAATGGTGTCCCATCATTGGTGTCTGTGGGAGGAATGGTGCCCATTCATTGGTGTCTGTGGGAGGAATGGTGTCCCATCATTGGTGTCTGTGGGAGGAATGGTGTCCGATCATTGGTGTCTGTGGGAGGAATGGTGTCCCATCATAGGTGTCTGTGGGAGGAATGGTGTCCCATCATTGGTTTCTGTGGGAGGAATGGTGCCCCATCATTGGTGTCAGTCGCAGTTTGGAGAAAATAGACTGCAACTGCTTATATGGTCATTTAGGAATTTAGGAAGGAAATCCACCATCAATAAGCCTTTACAATCCCAAAAAACAGAGGCCATCCGTTTTCCAGCTGACCACACAGACATGGCTTACTTTGGATCTGCTGAAATGTGATGCTTCTACTGTTTTGATTGTGGTTTGGACTGATAATAGTGGACCCATGTTTTATCAGTGGTTACAAACCTGTCCATGAAGTTTGCAGGATCAGCTTGAAAATGGAGGCAAGCAAGTCAGAGGATGTCTTAATAACAAACACGATGTTGATTGGCAGTCAAAATCTTGGGTACTCTTTTTGCTGAAGCCTTCGCCATGCCCAATTTACTGTGTAAAATGTTGTGCACTCGTTCATATGAGATGCCCATAGTCTCCGCTATCTCTTTTACCTTCAATCTTCTGTGTGCCATTACCATATGGATGTCATGATCATTGTTTTTATCTGTAGTTGCCATTGCTGGCCTACCACTGCGAGGGTCATCTTCAGTGCTCTCTCTCCCGTGTTGAAATTCAGCTGTCCAGTTTTTGAGTGTTGCATATGAAGAACAAGATGTCTCCACGGTTTTTGACATGTCCTCATAAACTGCCTTGGGGATAAAGCCTTCTTTGCAGAGGTATTTGATCACTGCTCAAATCTCTAAGTTCTCGGTGTTCAAAAATGTGGTGTGTAGGCTGCGTTATCCATTGAATTGTTTGCAAACATTTAATTTGTTTCGATCATTCTATCTTGGTCTGGGGAGCTATTGTTCTTTATTATCACATTAGCAGACATGTAATATGTTGGTTCACCACCGGCTATATATCTATGATCTATTTCTTTTCTCTATGGATTTGTACTTTTTTTTTAACGTTTTAAATGTAGCACCCACCTAGGTACAGTAGGTGCTAGGGTTAGGTAAACTTTGTTTTGGCTCAATGTAACCAGTGTGTTGTTTGTTCTGGCCATTTTCCAAGTTTCAGTGGCTGCAGAATTGACTGCTTCCCCCTGGTTGGTCCAGAAATGTTCTGGACATTAATGGGCAGGAAGAGTGCAACCATCAGCAGAATATTCATACAGCCCAGGCCAATCCCTGGTGGGGAGGTACCCAGATGGTGGCTGGGAGTCTGTATAAATACTCTGAGACTGAGAACAGCTGGGTCTTTTTGTCCCCTGAGGAGGAGATTACAGCCCAGTGATGGCAAACCTTGGCACCCCAGATGTTTTGGAACTATATTTCCCATGATGCTCATGCACTCTGCAGTGTAGTGGAGCATCATGGGAAATATAGTTCCAAAACATCTGGGGTGCCAAGATTCACCATCACTGCCCTAGGCCATTCTGCCATGTGCCTGATGGGTCGCGCATGCTGCTGAGAGTTGCTGAAAACTGACTGAGAAGCAGTTGTCTGAGGATCTGGTACCACGGGGTGGACGTGTCTCGAGGATTTTTTCCAAGGACATTTGTGAACACAGACTGGTGAGACAGATCCTAGAGACTGTGTGCAGTTGCCATCCCTCATGTGATGCCGGAAGATCCCCCTCCCCCCCCCAATGACCAGGCCATTTTTTGTGATATGACATTGCGTTTGTTTAACCACTTCAATATGGGGCACTTTCACCCCCTTCCTGCCCAGGCCAATCTTCAAAGCTGTCACACTTTGAATGACAATTGCTCAGTCATGCAATGCTGTACCCAAAAAATGTTTTATAATTTTTTCAGACAGATAGAGCTTCTTTTTTTTTTGGTGGTATTCATCACTGGGTTTTTTATTTTTTGCTAAACAAATGAAAAAAGGTCAAACATTAAAAAAAAAAAGTTTTTCTTCAATTCTGTTACAACATTTTGTAAATAAGTAATTGTTCTCCTTCACTGATGCACTGATGAGGCGTCACTGACTGGAACTGATATGCAGCACTGATGAGGAGGCACTGACAGGCATCACAGATAGGCACTGAAAGACAGCACTGGTGGACACTTATTGGCATCACTAGTGGGCACATGTGGGCATCACTGATGGGGCTGCACTGATAATCAATGCACTGATTATCAGCACAGACCCCCTTGTAAGGAGAACCATTTATCAGCTCTCCTCTACTCACGCTTAGCGGCTCTGCTCTACTCGCGCCTTGTCAGCTTGAATAGAGGAATGCTGGCTCCTATTGCACTTTCTATTTACACTGTGATCAGCTGTGATTGGACACAGCTGATCAAATGGTAAAAAGCCTACGTCATAGGCTCTTTGCTGAGATCGGAGAGTCCGGTGTGTCCGCACCAACGATCGCTGTGCTGCCCGCCTCCAGAGGCGTTCACGAGTGGCATGTTATGAAGGACGTCATATGATGCCCAGTCACAAAAAAGAAATCCCCACCAGGCCATTTTGCTATTTACATATTTTTGGCAAACAAAACATCCCAATAAGTGTATATTGAAGCAAAAGCTATAGCGTCTACAAATTATGGGATATTTTTCTTTCTTTATTTTTTTACTAGGAATGGCGGCAGTTAGTGACTTATAGCAGGGCTTTCATATTGCCATGGGTATTCTGACACTAACTGACACTTTTTGGGGACCAATGACACTAATACAATGATCGGTGATAAAAAATATGCACTGTCACTGTACGAATGACACTGGCTGGGAAGTGGTTGACATCAAAGGGTTAACTGTGTACCTAGCCAGTGTTTTTTTTTAAGCTGTGTGCTTTTACTTTTACTAGGGAAGGACATGGATCCATGTCCCTGCTTTGCAGGAACACAAGATCAATGCTGTCCCTCTTATCAGAACGGCGATCTGCCTTGTTTAAATACAGACTACCGTTCTGCCTCTCTGTTGGATGATCGGTCAGTGCTGGTGGACATTAAGTCTGCGGTACCTGCTGCTGGGCTCCCACTGTGTATGGTCACAGCGGGAGCAAGCCACGCATGTCTCCTATCCAGAAGGTGTGGAGGTGCCACCCTGTAGCAATAAACTGCTATAGGGTGGACCTTAGGTGGTTAAAGGGGGCATTGTGTCTAATGTCCTTGAAGAGCTCAGTCTATTTAATTCTTAGTGAAAGTACTTTTCTCATACTGTCCAAAGAGGAAGATTTATCTCTGGGGGGGATCCAGGATGGAAAAGGACCTGGAGGTCCTAGTAGATGATAGGCTCAGCAATGGCATGCAATGGGGATTCACTCCATAGATAAAACGATAATCCCCCCCCCCCCCCCCCGTCTACAAGACTCTGGTCCGGCCGCACCTGGAGTATGCTGTCCAGTTCTGGGCTCCAGTCCTCAGGAAGGATGTACTGGAACTGGAGAATGACATACAAGGTGAATACAGGGGTATCACTACATAAAAGAAAAAAAAAAAAACAATTGATAAATAAAAGATTATTGTGGACTCTTCCATCCATTTTTGGCCTTACACTCCTTTCTGTATTTCTATGGTTTGAGAAAAAGAAATGTAACCAAGGGTTTAACCCATAAGTGCTCAACCTGTGACCCTCCAGCTGTTGCGGAGCTATAAGTCCCATCATGCCTCTGCCTTTGGGAGTCATGCTTGTAACTGTCAGCCCTGCAATGGCTCATGGGACTTGTAGTTCCGCAACAGCTGGAGGCCGCAGGTTGAGCACCCGTGGATTTTAGCCCTTCCCCATGCTACCCAAAGATATAAAACCTGTTGTGGCTGGAGCCCCTGTTTAACCACTTCCCACCCAGCCTATAGCAGAATGATGGCCGGGAAGTGTTTCAGTTATCCTTACTGGGCGTTATATGATGTCCAGCAGGATAACAAGCCAGCGCACACCCGCGGCAATCGGTGTTGTGGTGTGTCAGTCTGACACACCACAACTCCGATCTAGGCGAAGAGCCTCTGACGGAGACTCTTTACCACTTGATCAGCTGTGTCTAATCACAGCTGGTCACAGTGTAAACAGGAAAAGTAGTGTATCGGCCTTTCCTCAATCGCGTCTGACAGACGCGAGTAGAGAAGAGCTGGTCTCCTAAAGGGCTGGTCTCCTAAAAGGGGGTCTGCGCTGATTGATTTTCAGTGCAGCCCCCCTGAGGATGCCCACCCAGGACCACCAGGGGTGCCACCCAGTACCACCAGGGATTCCCACCAGCCACCAATGATGTCCACCCATGACCACCAGGGATGCCAATCAGTGCCTATCAGTAATGCCTGCCAGTGCCTTCTCATCAATGATGCCTATCAGTACCATCTATTAGTGTCACCCATCAGTGTCTAGTAGCGCCGCCTATCAGTGTCCCCCATAAGTACCCATCAGTGCATCCTTTCAGTGTTCATAAGTGTTGCCTATCACTGCCCATCAGTGCCACATATGTGTGCCCATCCGTGCCGTCTATCAATGCCCATCAGTGCTGCATATCAGTGTAACCTATCAGTTCCCATCAGTGCTGCATATTAGTGTCCATCATCAGTGCCACCTCATCAGTGCCACCTCATTGGTGCCCATCAGTGCCACCTTATCAGTGCCCATCAGTGCTGCATATTAGTGTCCATCATCAGTGCCACCTCATTGGTGCCACCTCATTGGTGCCCATCAGTGCCACCTCATCAGTGCCCATCAGTGTTGCCTCATCAGTACCCGTCAGTGCAGCCTCAAAAGTGCCAGTCAGTGCCACCTCATCAGTGCATATCAGTGCCACCTCATTGGTGCCACCTCATCAGTGCATATCAGTGCCACCTCATTGGTGCCACCTCATCAGTGCCCATCAGTGCTGCCTCTTCATAGCCCATCAGTGCAGCCTCATCAGTGCCCATCAGGGAAGGAGAAAATGGACTTAGTTATAAAAAAAATTCATAACAAAAACTAAGAAAAACTTTAAAAAAAAAAAATAGTTTTATTTGTTCAGCAAAAAATAAAAACCCCAGTGGTGATTAAATACCACCAAAAGAAAGCTCTATTTGTGGGAACAAAATTATAAAAATGCTCTTTGGGTACAGTGTTGCATGTCCGCGCAACTGTCAAAATTGGCCTGGGCAGGAAGTGGGGGGGGGGGGGTTGGGAAGTTCCCAGTATTGAAGTGGTTAAAGATACATTTTATAACTGAGCACTCAACTCAGCTACATTGTAGTTACCATAATAATTATTACTGATGTCAAATAAATGTGTCAAGTTATTCCTCCATCCAGGCTTAGTCTGCTCAATGTTGGGATGACAGCGATCTGGTGAGTGGAAAGTCATGTTTTATTTATATAGCCCGGTATAATTTTATTACACTTCTAGAGAGTTCTCAGTAGTTGGGAAAATGATTAGACGGGACGAAGGGGCTTGATAAGGGCAGATATGCAGAGATGATGAATAGGTGCTCCCATTATATACATTGATTCCATATGTGGGCTGCTGCTGCTTTCAGTTAGGAGATGTCACTTCCAATTGGACTTTAGGAGACACTGTTGGAGCTCTTGATTAATGAGACAAGCAATGATTTTTTTTATTCTCTATAACCCTCCACCAAGGCTTCATCCTCAAGAAGATTGTATAACCATACAATTCACATATAGAGGTTGATTTTTTTAAAGGCAACTAGATTGTTGACTTTGCAAGGGAAAGTTCCCCAGACCTTAGTGAATGAGGTGAAGATCTTTGAACTTCCATCACCCAATCATGTGCAAATATTGTTTATTTATCTTTTACCTTGCACACCATTTTCACTAGGCTAAAGGAAAATTCCCTTGCAAAGTGAACAGACTATTTGCCTTTAGTCAAGACAGTATTAAAGAGGAAGTAAACCCTGATGGGTGTTACTTCCTCTTTGATTCCCTGCAAAGGCAAAGCATAATGGACTACTATGCATCGCATTGTAGTCCATTATGTGTCACTTACCTGACACAGGAGCCAGCGAAGTCACCGCTGTCCCCTGTACCATCCATCTTCTCGGTGGGTCTCCCTGCTCCGCCGCTGTCATTCGGCGAAGCCGCAATGACGTCACTCCTGCGCATGCGCCATAGACAGCGGTGCCTGTCTTTCGGCAAATATCTCCTAAACCGTGTAGGTTTAGGAGATATTTCTTGGACCTACAGGTAAGCCTTAATCTAGGCTTACCTGTAGGTCAAAGTGGTTTGTAAGGGTTTACAACCACTTTAAGCCGTGTACACACGACCAAACTTTTCAACAGACTAGGTCCAAAGGTCTTCTCAACGGACTTTCGGCAGAGTTCCGACTGACTTTCCGAATGAATGGACTTGGCCACACACAATCACACCAAAGTCCAACGGATTCAACCGTGATGATGTACGACCGGACTAGAATAAGGAAGTTCATAGCCAGTAGCCAATAGCTGCCCTAGCTTCGGTTTACGTCCGACGGACTAACATACAGACGAGCGGATTTTTCTACCGGACTCGAGTCAGTCGGAAAGATTTGAAACATGTTCTAAATCTAAAGTCTGTCTAAATTTTAGACAGCAAAGGTCCGATGAAGCCCACACACGAACGAATTGTCCGGTGGATTCGTTCCGTTGGACCTAGTCGGTTGAAAAGTCCGGTCGTGTGTACGCGGCATCAGTCAAGACACAGGGGCTGACATTTCTCTCATTACTATCTGCAGTAATGATACTGAAACACGAAGTGGCGGTTCACACTGGGGTGATTCCAGCGCCGGTTCCCACATCACATAGGACTCGCAGGCAGTTCACACTGTCCTATGCAAACCACTGCGGGTGTCAGAAGAACGTTAATGAAACCCCCAGATCGGTTCGCATATCGCAGTGCAAACTGTCAACTGGTGCAGGAATCTGATCACATTGCGATCAGATTCCAGTGTAGACCCCAAAAAAAAAGGGTCCTTCACCATTTTGGTCAAAATGCGATGCAAATTCAGCTATAGAATCTGCATGGCAGAATTCGCATTGCACAGACATGACATTTGATCTGCACAGCAATGCAGTGCGAATCACATGCAATGTCAAGCATCGCGCTAGTGTGAACCCAGCCTGAAGCCGGTTATACACTAGGAGAATTTGCCTGAGGAGAGGAGAAGAGAGCTGATAACCAGCTTGTGTGAAAGGGACATCCACACTGATAATCAGGCCACTGATTATCAGTGCAGTCCCAACAGTGCTGCCAATTAGTGCCCTCCTCATCAGTGTCACCTATCAGTGCTGCCTATCAGTGCTCTTCAGTGCCACCTATCAGTGCAGCCTCATCAGTGCCACCTTATCAGTGCCACCTCACCAATTCAGCCTATCAGTGCCCATCAGTGTCACCTCATCAGTGCAGCCTACCAGTGACCATCATTGTCACCTCATCAGTGCAGCCTATCAGTGCCCATCATTGTCACCTCATCAGTGCAGCCTATCAGTGCCCATCATTGTCACCTCATCAGTGCAGCCTATCAGTGCCCATCAATGTCACCTCATCAGTGCAGCCTATAAGTGCCCATAAGTGTCACCTCATCAGTGCAGCATATCAGTGCCCATCAGTGGCGCCTCATCAGTGCAGCCTATCAGTGCCCATAAGTGTCACCTCATCAGTGCAGCCTATCAGTGCCCATCAGTGACACCTCATCAGTGCAGCCTATCAGTGCCCATCAGTGACACCTCATCAGTGCAGCCTATCAGTGCCCATCAGTGACACCTCATCAGTGCAGCCTATCAGTGCCCATCAGTGACACCTCATCAGTGCAGCCTATCAGTGCCCATCAGTGTCACCTCATCAGTGCAGTCTAGCAGTGCTCATCAGTGTCACCTCATCAGTGCAGCCTATCAGTGCCCATCAGTGTCACCTCATCAGTGCAGCCTATCAGTGTCACCTCATCAGTGCATCCTATCAGTGCCCATCATTGTCATCTCATCAGTGCAGGCTATCAGTGCCCATCATTGTCTCCTCATCAGTGCAGCCTATCATTGCCCATCAGTGTCACCTCATCAGTGCAGCCTATCAGTGCCCATAAGTGTCACTTCATCAGTGCAGCCTATCAGTGCCCATCAGTGACACCTCATCAGTGCAGCCTATCAGTGCCCATCAGTGACACCTCATCAGTGCAGCCTATCAGTGCCCATCAGTGTCACCTCATCAGTGCAGTCTAGCAGTGCTCATCAGTGTCACCTCATCAGTGCAGCCTATCAGTGCCCATCAGTGTCACCTCATCAGTGCAGCCTATCAGTGTCACCTCATCAGTGCATCCTATCAGTGCCCATCATTGTCACCTCATCAGTGCAGCCTATCAGTGCCCATCATTGTCACCTCATCAGTGCAGCCTATCAGTGCCCATCAGTGTCACCTCATCAGTGCAGCCTATCAGTGCCCATAAGTGGCACCTCATCAGTGCAGCCTATCAGTGCCCATCAGTGGCACCTCATCAGTGCAGCCTATCAGTGCCCATCAGTGTCACCTCATCAGTGCAGCCTATCAGTGCCCATCAGTGACACCTCATCAGTGCAGCCTATCAGTGCCCATCAGTGTCACCTCATCAGTGCAGTCTAGCAGTGCTCATCAGTGTCACCTCATCAGTGCAGCCTATCAGTGCCCATCAGTGTCACCTCATCAGTGCAGCCTATCAGTGTCACCTCATCAGTGCATCCTATCAGTGCCCATCATTGTCACCTCATCAGTGCAGCCTATCAGTGCCCATCATTGTCACCTCATCAGTGCAGCCTATCAGTGCCCATCAGTGTCACCTCATCAGTGCAGCCTATCAGTGCCCATAAGTGGCACCTCATCAGTGCAGCCTATCAGTGCCCATCAGTGGCACCTCATCAGTGCAGCCTATCAGTGCCCATCAGTGTCACCTCATCAGTGCAGCCTATCAGTGCCCATCAGTGACACCTCATCAGTGAAGCCTATCAGTGCCCATCAGTGTCACCTCATCAGCAGTCTAGCAGTGCTCATCAGTGTCACCTCATCAGTGCAGCCTATCAGTGCCCATCAGTGTCACCTCATCAGTGCAGCCTATCAGTGTCACCTCATCAGTGCATCCTATCAGTGCCCATCATTGTCACCTCATCAGTGCAGCCTATCAGTGCCCATCATTGTCACCTCATCAGTGCAGCCTATCAGTGCCCATCAGTGTCACCTCATCAGTGCAGCCTATCAGTGCCCATAAGTGGCACCTCATCAGTGCAGCCTATCAGTGCCCATCAGTGGCACCTCATCAGTGCAGCCTATCAGTGCCCATCAGTGTCACCTCATCAGTGCAGCCTATCAGTGCCCATCATGGTTACCTCATCAGTGCATCCTATCAGTGCCCATCGTTGTCATCTCATCAGTGCAGCCTATCAGTGCCCATCATTGTCTCCTCATCAGTGCAGCCTATCAGTGCCCATCAGTGGCACCTCATCAGTGCAGCCTATCAGTGCCCATCATTGTCTCCTCATCAGTGCAGCCTATCAGTGCCCATCAGTGTCACCTCATCAGTGCAGCCTATCAGTGCCCATCATTGTCGCCTATTTTTCCAAACTTTTTGGTCTTTTTTTGTTTATTTAGCAAAAAATATAAATCCCCGTGGCAATTAAATACCACCAAAAGAAAGCTCTATTTGTGTGAAAAAGAAAAATGACAAAAATGTCATTTGGGTACAGCATTGTATGACCGCGCAATTGTCATTCAAAGTGTGACAGCGCTGAAAGCTGAAAATTGGGCCTGGGCAGGAAGGGGGTAAAAGTACCCTGTAGCCAAGTGCTTAAAGAACGTTTGTTTAATTTCCTACTCATTAGTTGGGTCAGATCCATTTTTGTTTTCAACCACAATGACAAGAACATTCGCAAGGAGCAGAATGGAAATTTTTTCTCAAAAGAACGTATTTCCGACAGTATACAGAATATGTGGTTTTCATTTGGGAAAATCCATTTGTTCCAAAATCGAATCGAAATCGAATGCTAAAAGCAAATAAAATGTTAAAGTATTTTCAAAGGACATTCGTCAAGCTGGCAAAATTACTGAGGATTTTTTTTTTTAACCATACATGGTCAGACTAAATGTACATAGAAAAATTGTTGGTCTTACATTCTAATAATACTTGTTTTGGTTGTACTGAGATCCTTGGCTGCGCGTCTTTTCTCTGCCGATATATACTATTCATTTTCATTCGTCTGGTACAAGTTCTTACATTGCTTCGGTATTTCAAACCTTTAATAAAAAAAAATGTTCAAAACTGAAAAATAGTTTCCTTGCGCCCGTTGAGTCAACTCATTTTGGTTTCAACTCCTTAACATGTCATCCAGACCTTTAAAATATGTACAAACTTCCTTAACCACTTCAGCCCCGGAAAGGATTTACCCCCTTAATGACCAGGCCATTTTTTTAGCGATACGGCACTGCGTTATTTTAGCTGACAATTGCGTGGTCGTGCAACTCTGTATCCAAATAAAATGGATGTACTTTTTTTCCTCCACAAATAGAGCTTTCTTTTTATTTGATCACCTCCGTATTTTTATTTTTTTTAAATTGCGCTATAAACAAAAAAAGAGCGATAATTTTGAAAAAAAAAAAAAACAATATTTTTTACCTACTGCTATAAAACACATCCAATAAAAAAATGTAAAAAATCGAATTTCTTCATCAGTTTTGGCCAATTTGTATTCTGCTACATACTTTTGGTGAAGAAAAAAACACCAATAGGCATATATTGATTGGTTTGCACAAAATGTCTACAAAATAGGGTATAGAATTATGGCATTTCTATTATTTTATTTTTTTACTAGTAATGGTGGTGATCTTTGTTTTTTTAGTGGGACTGCGACATTGCGGTGGACAGATCGGACACCTTAGGCTTCTTTCACATGGCCGATCTGTTCAGGTCCGCCTGTGAGTTTTTCAGGCGGACCTGAACGGATGCTCCATATATGCTCCTCTATGGAGCGTCGGATGTCAGCGGTGACATGTCCGCTGACATCCGACCCGCTCCGACCTGAAAAAGTGTGACGGAAGAAAAAACCTACTTTTCCATCCGTCATCGGATTGGATCGGGTGACGACGGACTCTACGGTCCGTCGTCACCCGATCTCCCATAGGGGAGAGCGGCGCTCTGACAGGTCCGTCCCTGCGCAGTGTGCAGAGACAGACCTGTCATCTCCCTGCTCAGCGGAGATCGCTCCGAAGATCCCCACTGAGCAAGCGGATATCCACGGGGCGGATCAGCACTGATCCGCCCCGTGTGAAAGAGGCCTAAGGCCCCTTTCAAACGGGCAGACCGTTCAGGTCCGCCTGTCGTTTTTTTAGGCGGACCTGAACGGACGCTCTATAGACTTCTATCTGAGTCTGCCGGACCCGCTGATTGGCTCCCCCCCGCTGGTCAATCGTCACGCGCGCGCCCACAGAAAGCCGTGTATGAGCCTGACGTACACCTACGGTGATTCGCGCAGCCGAGCCAACCTGCCCCAGTATAACTGCGGTGGCTGGTCAGCAAGCGGTTATTGAGAACCGCACTCAGAGTTAGCCCTTGTACACACGATCAGAGATTCCGACAACCAAATCCGTCGGATTTTGTCTGACGGATTTTGTCCGAAACTGTTGCATACACACGGTCGGACGAAGTTGTCGGAAAATCCGATCGTTCAGAACGTGATGACGTTATTTCGTTACGATGGGACTACGTTCAGGCTAGTAGCCAATAGCTTTGGTGTAGGAATTTGATCTGAGCATGCGTGGCACTTTGTCCGATCGGAATTCTCTACACATGATCGGAGTATGTCCGATCGGAGCATTTTGTCGGAAAATATTTCCGGCAAGTTGGAAAATTTGGTCCGACGGAAACAGTCCGATGCATACCACACACAGTCGGAATATCCGACAAAACGCTACGATCGGACACATTCCGTCGGAATCTCCGACCGTGTGTACAAGGGCTTAGGCCGCGTACACACGGGCGGATTGTCTGCCCAACTTAGTCCGCTGAACCGTGTTTCAGCGGACAATCCGCTCGTGTGTGGGCTTCAGCGGACTTTTTCAGCGGACAGTCTGACGGACTTAGTCTTTCGGAATTTCCGTAATTTTGTCCGTCCAAACTTGGTTTTGTCCGTCCAAACTTGGTTTCAGCGGACAGTCCGCTCGTGTGTAGGCAAGTTGGACGGACTAAGTATGGCGCATGCTCAGAAAGGATTTACACGGCGAAGGTTGCATTGCAGTGTATAGGACGTCGTTTTTCTAGTCCCGTCGTACGTGCTGTAGACGTCATCATGCAAGTTTTCAGCGGACTGTCTGCTCATCGTGTGTGGTCAAGTCCGTTCATTCAAAAGTTGAACGGACTGTCTGTCGGATTGTCTGACGAACTTAGTTGGGCAGACAATCCGCCCGTGTGTACGCGGCCTTAGAATTTTGTTCGTTCGAAAAAAAAATTTCCATCCTGCTCCTTCAAACTTTCAAAAACAATCATCGATTCGATCGCACTAACCATTTGAAAATCGAATGAACATTCTGAAAACAACGATTTTCTAAAAAAATTCTTCTGGTGTATGGACAGCTTTGTGTAACATTTTCAGGTTTAGGAGGACTTTTTGACATAGGTGGTTGGGGGGGGGGATGGGTGGTAAAAACAGACGGCTGTGGTTTTATTTTTCTAATTTTACTTCACCAACTTAGACTATTGTGTTCTCATCCATCACATATGATTTAGATTTAAAAAAACATTGAACGAAAGGCTATAATGTAACAAAATAGGTAAAAAGCCAAGGGGGGTGTATACTTTTGCAAGGCACTGTATACATTTTGTATTAATTAAACTATAAATGAAAAATAAACTGCGCTTGAGTGAAAAAAAACAAACAAAAATGAATAATAATCTATAAAGAAGGCAGCAGCAAAAAGTGAGATACACACACCTAACAGCAATAAGGAAATACAAAAAGCTGCGCCAACAAGAAAATAATCTATACGTTAACTACCCAAAATAAAAAATAAAAAATAAAAAATAAAAAGTTATAAATGGTTGATATATTCAAAACTTATAGATAAAAAATGACAATTAATATGAATTCATAATTAAAGAGTTCATGAAAGAGTCCATAAATAATCCACAGTTGCGATTCTATGTAAAAACACCACGGTGGTTACACACACTCGAAATGCGCACAAGTACCCGTCACCTTATAGTGAGTGCGCTTACCAGATGGAATCTTAATTAAAGCGTTGTAAATATATCCTCAATCTCCTCAGAATACTCCTCCTTTTAATGGATCAGCTCACCGTAATGAAAAGCAGTATTCACATATACATATCTTATTACACGATCCCAAAAATTACTATCAGTGGCTCGAGGGAAGAAGAGGAAACCAACATAGTGTAACACTGTTTGGAAGTTTTATTAGAGCAAAAAGTAGCACACTTACATGAGCATCGAATCAATACAGCATGCACAATGGAACATAAAAAGCCGGCCGGCATTCGGGAGCCCGTCCTCCCCTTCTGCAACGTGATGGCGTCACTGCGTGCCTTCCCAGACGCGTTTTGTCATAAATGACGTTGTCAATGGGGAACCCCATTCGATGCTCATGTAAGTGTGCTACTTTTTGCTCTAATAAAACTTCCAAACAGTGTTACACTATGTTGGTTTCCTCTTCTTCCCTCGAGCCACTGATAGTAATTTTTGGGATCGTGGAATAAGATATGTATATGTGAATACTGCTTTTCATTACGGTGAGCTGATCCATTAAAAGGAGGAGTATTCTGAGGAGATTGAGGATCTATTTACAACGCTTTAATTAAGCTTCCATCTGGTAAGCCCACTCACTATAAGGTGACGGGCACTTGTGCGCATTTCGAGTGTGTGTAACCACAGTGGTGTTTTTACATAGAATCGCAACTGTGGGTTATTTATGGACTCTTTCATGAACTCTTTAATTATGAATTCATATTAATTGTCATTTTTTATCTATAAGTTTTGAATATATCAACTATTTATAACTTTTTATTTTTTATTTTGTATTTTGGGTAGTTAACGTATAGATTATTTTCTTGTTGGCGCAGCTATTTGTATTTCCTTATTAATAAAACTATATATTTTTACTATATCATTTTAATTTACATAATTCGAACCTGTCCCGTGATAGTCCATTTCTTCCTTGTTCAGTTGGGGACCCAACTCCCTACTTCTCTACTTCAGATGCAGAACAAATAGTAAAAAATATATATATATATATAAAAGAAAAAGGAAAACAATATGAAAAGTCCAATGTGACGATTCCCAATACAAAATAAGTGCTTCTAGACAGAGAAGTCTTCTAATTCCTTCACCACGGGTGCTCAAAGGGTAGATGGCAACTCACCAAAGGTGTTTGACCCCTTTTTACACAAGATCAAAAAGCGCTTTTGGAAGACATGAATTAAAGGGACTTCATAGTGTAGTAAATTCATATAAAAACAAGTATACACAGATTGCACTCACATATATCTGTGCCTACGTCCTAGCAGTAGGTGTTTACAGTATATGCAGATGGTACTGTCAGTCTGGCACTGGCTTTCGATTTACGCCTTGCTCTCAATGGTAGGCCTAATGGGTAGTCACACGGGACCTGGAAGTGACGAATCCCCCGCTCCGACCTACCTCTCATGGTACTTGGCGTCTTCCTGAGCTGTGGAACCAATCTGGTTTTCCAAAAGGGCTTTTTGACCTTCTGTAAAAAAGGGGTCAAACACCTTTGGTGAGTTGCCATCTACCCTTTGAGCACCCGTGGTGAAGGAATTAGAAGACTTCTCTGTCTAGAAGCACTTATTTGGTGTTGTGAATCGTCACATTGGACTTTTCAGATTGTTTTTTTTTTTTTTTTTATATATTATCTTACTATTTGTTCTGTATCTCTTCACCTCATGTTCATTTATTTGAGATACCGCTTTATTTCCAATATTATAGCATGGTGAGTGGCATTTTTTTAACACGTGTTTTTTTTTTTTTCATTTTGAAGTGATCTATCCATATTTTTAAAAAGGCAGCTACTTTTTCATGCACTTAGGGCACCATCATTTGATATTACACTTGTAGACTGACCCCCGAAGGAGCGGCTGATTTTAATGGGCTTACCGTTACCTTCTTCCGCTCGCTCATCGTGTCTAGGGGTTTCCCGTGGTAGATGGCCCAGAAACTTTAGAGACTGACGACAGATCCGCTTAAAGGGATTTTTATTTGCAAAAACGTAGTTAACAACAGTCTCTTAGTATAGGATCCGAGGGTTAGGTGAAAAGTCCAGGTGCTCTTAGTGTCAAAGTCAGTAATAAAGAACTTTCTTACTTTGAATAAATCCAGAGAATAGTAATTCACAGCTGGATGTTCACTCTAGTTGGATAGTCTCTCTCACAAGGCCTAGCAGCCAACATGGCGTTTGAGTCAAGAACAAGTCCCTGCCACGGACTTTGTTGTAGAACATGAACAAGGGAACTAGAAAACGTATAGAACACTCACGTGGTACCAGTATCTTGCAGCCGGTCCGGCGATACCGCGCGAGATTGGATTCACTTAGGTCCTTCAGCTTTACCAGGCTCTTGCTAAGAAGCCAACCCTTTGCGTGGCCTTCTTCTGAAGTGTCCTCCCCTGAATAGCTACGAAGTTGCTGGGCCTCTCCACAACTTAAGGTGGCACCAGAACACTTCTGAATCACTTCCTTAGTTTCCCCGCCTCGGGCTAGCCAGCCCAGAGAGGTAAAGTCAGGTGGATCCGCACCCCAGGCCATAGGCCTCCTGGGGGCTGGTCAGGAGGACCAGGACCATGGAGTCAGAACATACTTCTGGACTGGAACCCCTGAACCACATGACATCCGCATCTTAAGTACCCTCTCCCAGAAAGCACAGCAAGAGTGACACTCCCACTGGGCTGGCTCCGAGAGAAAGTAACCTTAAAGCGCCCAACCAGACTGTGTTTCCATACCTGCCAGAAGAGACAGCGCCCCCTATGGCCAGGCGGAACACCCTATAGTCCAGTCAGACTGATGCTGAGGTCAAAATTTTGAATAATTATACCCAAACCAAACTGCAGTTCACGTGTAACGTTAAATTTCAAAAACACATAGCGCAGCGCATTCTAACATTACAGACGAACAAGACTGTACGCATACAATGGCCATGATGCTTTGCAGGCGTTTTAACTTCTGAGTTTGACAGGCAGTGGCTGTCAAACTTGCCCATGAGAGTTTGCCAAACTATTTTGCTCGCAGTTGCTGCGTGGCATTTTAGGATTAAATTCCCCTCGGGATTAAAAAAAAAAATGTAGATATTCAGGAAGTGTCAGCAGCTGGTATATCGCCCTTTGTAAAGCTATCCACCTCAGAGGGTGGTAGGTAGTGCCGCTCATGTGAAAGAGCCTGGAGACAAGTTGCACAAAAATAGCCACCTTCATGAAAACCACGAGCAGTGTATGGCCGTATCTTGCCTGGGGAGGATAACCTGAGTTCATTCGGGTCCCACATCTTCTAAATTAGTGGTGTCACCTAAGTCTGAGTACGAATAGACCCCTTCCTTCAAGAAATAGAGCAGAAATGTGACGTGATATACAGCACATGCTGAAAAGTGGATGCAGCTGTTACAGTTTATGGTCAAGGGGTGATTATTTCATAGTCATTTAGAGTACCGTACTGCCATGCCAGATTTTTTATTTTTTTTTACCCAACTCTAATGCTGCCCAAAGACAATTTGTTTTTAAGAAAGTATACGTAAATTCCATCTAAATAATACTTGGATGATAAATGTGTGTCATAAATATATACACTGTGTATGTGTGTGTGTGTGTATATATATATAGAAAGGCCAGTATGCTGGCCTGAAATTATGGGAGGAGCCCGGTGGAATATATAACCAGCCCATTCGCCTGTCCTCCTCGTCGGTTCCGGTGCGCGATACCCGATACGTCAGGTATCAAGCGCCGGCCATTCAGACCAGACGCAGTGAGCCCGTTCGTCAGTTCCCGCATTTTTCGTCCCCGTCTTGACAGCTCGTCTTCTCGTTCAGCAGCGTCCGTCGGTTTCGCCGTCGGAGTGTCGCCGTACCCATCGAATTTGTCGTTGCACGTCGGGCTGGCTGTCGCAGGTAGGGCTTCGGCACCCCCTTTTTCAATTCATGTATTCGATGTACCGTCAACATTCCCTGTACTCACGAGCCGCTCGCTGCTTTCAAATCGAATGTTTTCTGTGGCCCTCGTACGCATGTCGCTATTTTCTACTTTCGATGCAGTCGTTATCACTTTTTCGACACGTTCGATTACGCCACGTCAGGCGATTCATTCGCAGGTACGGCATTCGAAACCGTTCGACTGCCCGAGCATTTCTATTAGTATCGGTCGAATCGTTCGACTCACAGCCAACTGCTTGTTACGACAAGGCAAGCAGTCCGCACGTTTCGCTTGCCCTGCTTCAATTCGAATATCCCTTCATTCATGCAGTTATGTTATGTATTTCATTCGATCTCATTCCAATTCATTTCACTCCCAGTCATTTCTTCCATTTCGAATCATTTCTGTCACTAGTCGCGCTCCGGCGCGAATCCTGTTGCACCTCTGGTGCACCGATTCGCTTTGGAGTGCCCCCAGGGTTTGGCCTCATTTCTGTACATGCTCCAGAGACTGAATCACTCGCAGGTTCACGCACGATCCCTGATTTTTGTCTTTGTCATGGCATATCATTTCTGTCACTTATTACGCTCCAAATCGAATCCTGTCGCATTCTCTTATGCACCGATTCGTCTTGGTGTGCCCAGCTGCTACGCCTCATTTCGGTACATGCTCCAGAGACGGATTCTTTGTAACCTACAGTCCAGTCGTTGAATCCTGTCTCTGTCATGGGATATCATTTCTGTCACTTATTACACTCCAGTTCGAATCCTGTCGCATTCTTTATGCACCGATTCGTTCTGGTGTGCCCAGCTGCTACGCCTCATTTCAGTACATGCTCCAGAGACGGATTCTTTATTGTTACCATCAGTCCAGGCGTCGAATCTTGTCTCTGTCATGGGATATCATTTCTGTCACTTATTACGCTCCAATTCAAATCCTGTCGCATTCTTTTATGCACCGATTTGTTCTGGTGTGCCCAGCTGCTACGCCTCATTTCAGTACATGCTCCAGAGTCGGATTCTTTGTTGTAACCATCAGTCCAGTCGTTGAATCTTATCTCTGTCATGGCATATCAGTTCGGTCACTTATTACGCTCCGATTCGAATCCTGTCGCATTTATTTATGCACCGATTCGTTCCGGTGCGCCCAGCTGTTACGCCTCATTTCAGTACATGCTCCAAGGACAGGACTCATCTGTTTGGTTCAAGGGCTCGTCCTCCGATTCTTGTCTTTGTCATGGGTTTCATTTCATTTCACCTATCACGTTCCGGTACGAATAGTCACATCTGTGTACCAAATTCATCCCGGCGTGCCCCAGGAATGGCCTCATTTCAGTACATGCTCCAAGGACAGGATTCATCCGTTTGGTTCAAGGGCCTCGTCCTCTGATTCTTGTCTTTGTCATGGGTTTTCATTTCATTTCACCTTATCACGTTCCGGTACGAATAGTCACTTCGGTGTACCAAATTCGTCTCGGCGTGCCCCAGGAACGGCCTCATTTCAGTACATGCTCCAGAATCCGTTTCGTGCTCAGTCGCAAAGTTGTGGCATGGCGATCCGGATCTCTGTCATGGCAGCTTCTCTCATCTCACTATCACATGCGGTCTGGATGCCTACCAGGGGGGCCTTGCTCCTCGGCCTCATTTCATTATAAAGTTGCCTCAAAAGGAAAACAGCTTCGTTTAGGCGTGTTGCGTTGTTTTTCTCCACATTCAAGCGCAGACTTCCTGCAATCGTCGTAAATACACATCCAAGCGCAGACTTCTTGCAGTCGTTGCAAGCACGCATCCAGAGATAGACTAATCGCAATCATTGTACCAGCACGCATACGAGCAGAGACCTCTGGCAGTCGTCGCAAGCACGCATTCGAGCCTAGACCTCTTGCACTCGTTACAAGCACGCATTCGAGCATAGACCTCTTGCAGTCGTCGCAAGCACGCATTCGAGCCTAGACCTCTTGCACTCATTACAAGCACGCGTTCGTGCATAGAGCTCTTGCAGTCGTTGCAAGCACGCATTCGAGCATAAACCTCTTGCGGTCGTTGCAAGCACGCATTCGAGCACAAACCTCTTGCTATCGTTGCAAGCACGCTTTCGAGCATAAACCTCTTGCAATCGTTGCAAGCACGCATTCGAGCATAGACCTTTTTCAATCGTCGCAAGCACGCATTCGAGCATACACCTCTAGCGATCGTTGCAAGCACGCATTCGAGCGTAGACCTCTTGCAGTCATGACAAGCACGCATTCAAGCATAAGCCTCTTGCGATCATTGCAAGCTGATGTCCGGGCTCAACTTATGGCAATCATTGCTGGCAGGCACTTCTGCCTGCTCAATAGGTTGCTTTGGGGGAAGCCTGGATACCTTCCTAAATGTTCGTTGTATTACAGGGTACTTATACTTATAGGCATAGTTGATCCAGGGAAAATCCGATTGCCTCTCGAGGGGTCAGGAAGGAATTTTTTCCCCTACTGTAGCAAATTGGCCATGCTCTGTTGGGGTTTTTTGCCTTCCTCTGGATCAGCTGCGGGCGTAGAATTGGGGTGTCGGGTGGTGTGATACCTTATTATTTCAATTGTGGTTGGACCGGATGGACTTCTGTCTTTTCCGGCCTGGCTACCCACGAAGCCTACTGTAAATCCTTGCAATCGCTGCAGGCACGCGTCCTAGCATAACATCTTGCAAATCATGGCAAGCACGCATCCTGGGTAACATCTTGCAACCGTCGCAAGTACGCGTCCTAGCATAACATCTTGCAATCATGGTAAGCACGCATACTGAGTAACATCTTGCAACCGTCGCAAGCACGCGTCCTAACATACATGCAAGCATAACTCCCGCAGTCTTCGCAGTGCACATGCGGAACGCGAATTGCTCGCAGTCACCACGTACACATCTCCTCCGACAAACTCCCGGGCAATTGTCGCAAGCACACGTACAAACACAACCTTTACTCATGCCAAGGCTCGCGACTTAGCATAACTTCTTGCAATCGTTTGTTGCAAGCACGTTCTCAGTGGTACGCTAACTGGCTACACCTCATTTTCAGCAGCACTTAATTGGCCACTCGTCTCCTGTGGCCTTTCTTACAAGCCACTCACTGTCGCCTGTCCGGCTGTCTCTTCCTTGGGACAGTTGAGTTCAACCTCCGTCCGCACCAGGATCATGTTGTCACACGCGACTGGCTTCTTCCGTAGCACGCCCAGGCTATTTCTAGCCAGCGTTCAACATTTCTTATTCTTACAATGCTCGGAGAACCATCTGTTGTTACAGCCCATACAGCAAGATCCCCACTACGATGCGTCCAGAGGCATCAGCCCATAATCTTCGGCCAATGCTCGCCCATTACAACTGCCATCTTTACGGACACATAATACCCTCGCATATTCCCCAGTTTAGTCATCCAAAAGACACCTACAGTCCCTTCACGGCATGTCGAGCGTCCCTATGCACGTCATCCCTCAGGGGTCGCGCCTCTGTGTCACGCCGATTGGTCTTACTGTCTCTCTCACAGGATCCGGAGCAAGTCCTCAGCCGGGTCCCCGCGGCAATAGCAGTCCTTGCTATGCGGGAGGAATTCCTATCGTCTGGGAGTGACGTCTCTCTGTTCATTCCCTTCGCGTCTTCCCTTTCTCCCCAGGTGATGACTGACGCAGCGGCCTCCACGGGCTTGCCGCTGATTTTTTGGCCACCTCTGGCTCGCAGCTCCCTGGCCTCCCCAGTTACTGGCAATTCCTGGCTGCGCCAAGGCGCCCTCTCTGGTGGTATGTACTTCCTACGTCAACTGGTCCAGCTCTTGTTGTTGTTTCAGTTCAACATCCATTCTTTCTTTATCCCCGGTAAGTTCAATCAGGCAGCGGACGCCCTCTCCCGCTTTAACCTTGTCGCGTTTTCATTCAGGTACCCGGAGCCGGACCAACATCAGCAGCTATCCCGGACTGGTCTCAACTGACCCTGGGTTAGCCCCTCACCTCCTAGCGGCTACCCAACTCGTTTGATCACTCCCTTTCCCGCAATACCCTCAAGGCCTATCAATCAGCCTGGAGGGCCTTTAACCAACTTCGTCACGTGTCACAGTACAGAGACGTCCCGTGTCAAGCAAGTCACAGCCTTCATTTCCTACTGTCACTCGCAGTTGGCGTCATCCTTTAATACGATCCGGCTATACATGACCGGTGTACAACATCTTACGTCCCTCCAGGACCCTACCGTACCCTTCCTATTTTACCACGCCGTTCGGGCTGTTACGCGCGGTATCCAGGAAGCGCCAGCCGATGACCGGCACCAAAACGACCGCCTATCACAGGAGACGTTTAGAAATACGTCAGACTTCCTGGCTACTTCACCTTTTCGGTCTCCACGTTGGTGTCATTTACAAGCAGCCATACACCTCGCCTTCCCCGGCTTCTTACGGCCAAGCAAGTTTACTTGTTGTAGCCTCACGGCACGCATGCTGTACCAGCACCACCTGGTCCGATACAAAGACCATTTCGCCTTACACTTAGCAGTCTCCAAGACGCAGCAGCTTGGCTCGGGTTCGGACATACACCGCTATAAGTCCAACAACCGTCGGTACCCGGTCGCCATTTTCACGCGCCTGTCGGCCCCTTTTGGCTGATCAACCAGGAGTTAGTCCTCTTCTGCCATTTCTCACTAAACCTCTGAACGCTGCCCGGTGCAACGTGTCAGGATACTCCCGGGTGTCCTTCACCTCTGTCCTACTCACATTATCAAGAAGTGGGGCAGATGGAGGTCCACCTGTTTCGCCCGCTACATACCCAGTCCGCAAGCGGAGATGACCCAGGCCTTTGTCGAGCGCACCCAGTAACAAACTTGGATCAATAAAATACAACCTCTACCTGAATGATTTTGCCCCCTTATTTTGGTATACCGTACGTTAGACCAGGGCACACTTTCAGGTCCATTTCAAGTAAGCGAGTTTATGTTAACCTTGTTTGTCATCCTTAACCGTATCGGTCAGAGGGCTCCATACCATAAATAGAAAGGCCAGTATGCTGGCCTGAAATTATGGGAGGAGCCCGGTGGAATATATAACCAGCCCATTCGCCTGTCCTCCTCGTCGGTTCCGGTGCGCGATACCCACCCACCCATCCCCCTTTTCAGGGCATTTCTCAAGCATCATACTCCTCATGAGAGTACTCTTTTCTCCCCATTCATATTCATTTCATTTATCACCCACTTTCTATCTAGGGTATGCCCCCTTATTTTGGTATACCGTACGTTAGACCAGGGCACACTTTCAGGTCCATTTCAAGTAAGCGAGTTTATGTTAACCTTGTTTGTCATCC
Organism: Lithobates pipiens; assembly: GCF_037356315.1. Lineage (NCBI taxonomy): Eukaryota > Metazoa > Chordata > Amphibia > Anura > Ranidae > Lithobates > Lithobates pipiens. The sequence continues at coordinate 15,097,075 of NW_027507903.1, read as the reverse complement.
TTAACCGTATCGGTCAGAGGGCTCCATACCATAATATATATATATATATATATATATATATATATATATATATATATATTTATTTATTTATATATGTAGAACCGGCTCCTGAAGAGCACGCACTGTTTGTTTAAAAAAATTAATATTCCTAAAATCACAGTTGGGTTTTAGGGCTAATTTTGCCAAATTATGGTTTCAGTACCAGTCTAGCTGGGTTGCACTGGGTTCTCCTTGGCTGCAGGTGTCGCTGTCGCCTGCAGCAAATGGTAGAACGCAGTCTAGCTGGGTGTATTGAGTACCATCCTTGTCTCGGAACCAGCCCACTGGGAATGTTTGTCCCGCTGTGCATTCTGGGAGGTGGTATTTAAGGTACTGTGATCAAGTTTTTTTTCGGGGGGGGGGGGGTTCCGGCCCAGAGGAGTTTCCTGTCTGTTTGATCCTGGTCCTCCTGACCAGCCCCCATGGCCCTCCTGGCCTGGGATGCGGATCCATGCAATTCCAAGTCTCGGGGCGGGATAGCCCGAGGCGAAGCAACTGCGGGGACAGGCCTGAATGGATATGAGGCCATAATGATTCAAAGGTGGTCCGGTGCCGTCTCATCTAAGGAGAGGCCCAGCAACTGGAGAAGCATCCAGGGGAGGACTCTTCGGGAGAAGGCCATGCGTAAGGCTGGTTTCTCAGAAGGAGCCTGGGGGCTCAGTTGAAGGACACTTTGTGGATCTATACTGATACGGTATAGCTGGACCGGCTGAGAGATACTGGTACCGTATCATAGTTCTCAAAATTTATCTACGTCCCTTAGTTACATTCAAGTCTGTGGCAGAGACTTTTGCTTTACTTAACACCCTACCGGCTGCTAGGCCTAGTGAGAGGAGGTCTATCCGGTGGTTGTAAGAATCCAGTTGTGTAATGATAATTCTCTGGATTTCTATAATGAGAGACTTCCTATTTTTGCAGTTTCAAAAGTACCTGAACTTTCTTCCTAACTCTCTACCCTCCATTAAGAAACTGTGTTATCTTTTAAATAAATATCCCAAAGGGAGGATCCAGTGTCAGTTTCTGCAATTCTTTGGGCCGTCTACCATGGGAAACCCCCAGACAGAGGCAAGGTCAAGAAGGTAACGGTAAGCCCAACAAAATCAGCAGCTCCTTCGGGGTTTAGTGCTACATATACACACACACTCAACGGACACTTCATTAGGCACCCCTTGCTAGTACTGTGTTGGACCCTAGTTTGCCTTAATTATTTGTGGCGGAGACTCAACAAGGTGTTGGAAAGATTTTGGTCCATAGTGACATGATAGCATCACGAAGTTGCTGCAGATTTGTCGGCTGCACATCCATGATGCCAATCTCCCGTTCCACCAGAGATCTGGTGATCTGGTGAGTGTGGAGACCATTGGAGGACGGTGACCTCATTGTCCAGTGGTGAGATGATTGGAGGTTTGTGACATGGTGCATTATCCTGCTGGAAGGAGCCATCAGAAGATGGGTACACTGTGGTCATAAAGGAATGGACATGGTCAGCAACAATACTCAGGTTCCACCACATCCCAAATGTGATCTATTGGATGAAATCTGGTGAGTGTGGAGGCCATTGGAGTACAGTGACATTGTCCAGTGGTGAGATGATTGGAGCTTTGTGACATGGTGCATTATCCTGTTGGAAGGAGCCATCAGAAGATGGAGACACTGTAGTCATAAAGGGATGGACATGGTCAGCAACAATACTCAGGTAGGCTGTGGGGTTTAAACCATGCTCAATTGGTAATAAGGGGCCCAAAGTGTGCCAAGAAAATATCCCCCCCCCCACACCATATCACCACCACCACCAGCCTGAACTGGTGATACAAGGCAGGATGGATCCATGCGCCAAATTCTGACCCCACCATCTGAATGTCGCAGGTGAAATCCAGACTCCTCAGACCAAGCAACCTTTTTCCAATCTTCTATTGTCCAATTTTGGTGATCCTGTGTGAATTGTAGCCTCAGTTTCCTGTTCTTAGCTGACAGGAGTGGCACCCGGTGTGGTCTTCTGCTGCTGTAGCCCATCTGCTTCAAGGTTCAGTGTGTTGTGCGTTCAGAGATGATATCTGCCTACCTTGGTTGTAACAAGTGTTTATTTGAGTTGCTGTTGCCTTTCTATCATCTCAAACCAGTCTGCCCATTCTCCTCTGACCTCTGATATTAACACAGAATTTTCCTCCACATAACTGCCGCTCGCTGGATATTTTCTCTTTTTCAGACCATTCTCTGTAACCAGAGAGATGGTTGTGTGTGAAAATCCCAGTAGATCAGCAGTTTTTGAAATACTTAGACCGGCCCGTCTGGCACCAACAACCACGCCACGTTCAAAGTCACTTAAATTCCCTTTAATTCCCATAGTGGTTTTCAGTTTGAACTTCAGCAAGTCATCTTCACCACGTCTAGATGCCTAAATGCATTGAATTGCTGCCATGTGATTGGCTGATTAGCCATTTGTGTTACCAAGCAATTAAACAGGTGTACCTAATAAAGTGTCCAATGAGCGTATATACAGTATCTCACAAAATTGAGTACACCCCTCAAATTTATGTAAATATTTTATTCTTATTCTTATCTTTTCATGTGACAACACTGAAGAAATTACACTTTGTTACAATGTAAAGTAGTGAGTGTACAGTTTGTATAACAGTGTAAATTTGCTGTCCCCTCAAAATAACTCAACACACAGCCATTAATGTCTAAACCGCTGGCAAGAAAAGTGAGTACACCCCTAAGTGAAAATGTCCAAATTGGGCCCAAAGTGTCAATATTTTCTGTGGCCACCATTATTTTACAGCGCTTCCTTAACCCACTTGGGCATGGAGTTCACCAGAGCCTCACAGGTTGCCACTGGAGTTATCATGTTGGAATACTGCCCTGTGGCCCAGTCTCTGAAGGGAGGGGATCATGCTCTGCTTCAGTATGTCACAGTACATGTTGGCATTCATGGTTCCCTCAATGATCTGTAGCTCCCCAGTGCCGGCAGCACTCATGCAGCCCCAGACCATGACACTCCCACCACCATGCTTGACTGTAGACAAGACACACTTGTCTTTGTACTCCTCACCTGGTTGCCGCCACACATGCTTTACACCATCTGAACCAAATAAGTTTATCTTGGTCTCATCAGATCACAGGACATGGTTCCAGTAATCCATGTCCTTAGTCTGCAGCAAACTGTTTGTGGGCTTTCTTGTGCATCATCTTTAGAAGAGGCTTCCTTCTGGGATGACAGCCATGCAGACCAATTTGATGCAGTGTGCAGCGTATGGTCTGAGTACTGACAGGCTGACCTCCCACCCCCTCAACCTCTGCAGCAATGCTGGCAGCACTCATATGTCTATTTCCCAAAGACAACCTCTGGATATGACGCTGAGCACGTGTCCTTAACTTCTTTGGTGGACCATGACGAGGCCTGTTCTGAATGGAACCCGTCCTGTTAAACCTCTGTATGGTCTTGGCCACCGTGCTGCAGCTCAGTTTCAGGGTCTTGGCAATCTTCTTATAGCCTAGGCCAGTGATGGCGCACCTTGGCACCCCAGATGTTTTGGAACTACATTTCACCATGATGCTCAACTACACTGCAGAGTGCCAGAGCATCATGGGAAATGTAGTTCCAAAACATCTGGGGTGCCAAAGTTCACCATCACTGGCCTAGGTCATCTTTATGTAGAGCAATGATTCTTGATTTTTTTTTTAGATCCTCAGAGAGTTCTTTGCCATGAGGTGCCATGTTGAACGTCCAGTGGCCAGTATGAGAGAGTGAGAGCGATAACACCACATTTGACACACCTGCTTCCCATTCACATCTGAGACCTTGTACCACTAACGAGTCACATGACACCGAGGGGTGGCTAATTGGGCCCAATTTGGACATTTTCACTTAGGGGTGTACTCACTTTTGTTGCCAGCGGTTTAGACATTAATGGCTGTGTGTTGAGTTATTTTGAGGGGACAGAAAATTTACACTGTTATACAAGCTGTATACTCACTACTTTACATTGTAGCAAAGTGTTATTTCTTTAGTGTTGTCACATGAAAAGATAGAAGAAAATATTTACAAAAATGTGAGGGGTGTACTTACTTTTGTGAGATACTGTATACAGTGCCTTGCGAAAGTATTCGGCCCCCTTGAACTTTTCAACCTTTTGCCACATTTCAGGCTTCAAACATAAAGATATAAAATTTTTATTTTTTGTGAAGAATCACCAACAAGTGGGACACAATTGTGAAGTGGAACGAAATCTATTGGATTTTTGAAACTTTTTTAACTAATAAAAAAATGAAAAGTGGGGCGTGCAAAATTGTTCAGCCCCCTTGCGTTAATACTTTGTAGAGCCACCTTTTGCTGCGATTACAGCTGCAAGTCGCTTGGGGTATGTCTCTATCAGTTTTGCACATCGAGAGACTGAAATTCTTGCCCATTCTGCATTTTGCAGTGGTCTGATACTCCTTCCATTTCAAAATGATCGCTTGCACAGTGCTCCTTGGGATGTTTAAAGCTTGGGAAATCTTTTTGTATCCAAATCCGGCTTTAAACTTCTCCACAACAGTATTACGGACCTGCCTGGTGTGTTCCTTGGTCTTCATGATGCTCTCTGCGCTTTCAACAGAACCCTGACACTATCACAGAGCAGGTGCATTTATACAGAGACTTGATTACACACAGGTGGATTCTATTTATCACCATCAGTCATTTAGGACAACATTGGATCATTCAGAGATCCTCGCTGAACTTCTGGAGTGAGTTTGCAGCACTGAAAGTAAAGGGGCCGAATAATTTTGCACGCACCACTTTTCAGTTTTTTATTTGCTAAAAAAGTTTAAAATATCCAATAGATTTCGTTCCACTTCACAATTGTGTCCCACTTGTTGTTGATTCTTCATAAAAAATAAAAATTTTATATCTGTATATTTGAAGCCTGAAATGTGGCAAAAGGCTGAAAAGTTCAAGGGGGCAGAAAACTTCCGCAAGCCACTGTATATATATATATATATATATATATATATATATGTATATATATATATATATATGTATATATATATAATATATATATATATATATATATACACAGAGAGACAACACTAGATGAAAAAGATGTTAAAACAAGAATATACTATAGAATTACAACATTAGATGATATATAAAACCTCCTCCGGAGAATTATTCCCTCCCCTTCCCCTCCTATATACCTTTTATGTTCTTCCCTTACTATATAATACTTACTATAAACATACTTTAGAAGTTATGGTCAAAAAGTTAAAATCATATATTTTCTTTTAGACATATTTATATTTTCTTGGGATTAAAATGTTTAAAACTCAGTTATAAGAATGTTTTCAAATTCTAAAATATATAAGGCCATTTATTGTCATTCCCACGAGAATATCTTGAAATTCTTCTTTGCTTTGTATCATCCGTACTTTAATATGTCTACTTTTTATTTCTGGTATCACATAATTTGTCTTATATTCTGTACATGTAATTTATTTTAACATAAAATAAAAAATTTTGAACGAAAAAAACAAGAATATAAATTTTTTTAACATACTTGTTTCACAGTTTTTCATCCAAATATGAGAAAACCACACTATATGTTTGTTATGTGTTCCTATTCACACAGCATGCCTAATATATATATATATATATATATATATATATATATATATATATATATATATATATATATATATAAAAATATTTATGTATATTATCTTTTACAGGTTTTTTAGAAGAGGTCCCCCAAGGAGGACTTCAAGGATTTTTACGTAATTGTCAGGGTGAGTCTAGGACCAGCTGAGTCGCCTCTCATTAGGATGAAAGCAAAAAGAAAATCTGGACGGCTGCACTTATGTAGTTAAAAGCCATCTTTATTGCATATATATATAAAAGCAGTGAATTCACAGAGGACGAAAGAGACACACGGTAACGCGTTTCATGCTGTGTTCAGCATTTACTCATGCGGTACAAAGTCATCAACTCCTCCTTCCTTGAGTATGTGGCAATCTAAAATTCGCATTACACTGGTAAATTTTCTAACAAACGGTGGTACATAAAAGCGATTGATAAGGCCAAAAGAGAATTGACGAATGTAATTCGGAAATATGTGAAAATTTTGCTTGCAAATGCAAAAGTTTTGTCCTGGAAGAGTCCTGGAAGGCTTCAGTGAATAAGACTCTGCCCTATTTACAAAGCCACATATTTGAACAAGGGGGCATTTCTTAAATTGTATAAGATTTGGGGGGATGGATGGCTTAACCTCTCACCTAACAGGTTAAATATCACCCTTGTTTGAAGTTGTCCTTTCTGTCCTATTAGCGGTTACCATTTGCATCTCATTACCTTTGAAGGAGCGGGTACATAGTCCTTCTGTGCTAAACGTATGGTGGGTTTTGTATCTCATATGCCCTAGACCAGGGGTGCACAACCTTTTGAAGAGGAAGGGCCACTTAAGTGACTTGGTATGCGGTCGTGGGCCACAATGAGTGGAGTGGGTGGATGGCATGTCTGTGTCCACTCTACATTTTGAGAGTGGACACGGATGCATCCCACAATACTTTTTAGCGGATCGTATTGGAGGTAGAACACAAGTCAGTTCATGTTTTTTCACATGGATCCTTATATTTTGGTTAAGCATGTAATGAGGGGTTGAGGGAGTGGTGTGGGTTGCATTGGGTTGACAAGCTTCATACTGGTGTCTTAATGTACTTTTTCTTGTTTTGTATAATCTCTTTTCTTTATTTGTGGGACAGCTCATCGTACTGTGGCGATCGGTCCTTACTGTTGGTTTGTATATTATATGTGTTTTTTGGAAAACAATAAAAAAAAATTTTTACGAAAAAAAAAAAATGTTGCTTGCATTTGATATTAAATTTTTTAATAAACAATAATTACCAAAGGAAAACTACTGTTATCCCTTTCATGACTAAGCCTATTTTTGGAATTTGGTGTTTACAAGTTAAAATCCATATTTTCTACTAGAAAATTACTTAGAACCCCCAAACATTATATATATTTTTTTAACAGAGACTCTAGAGAATAAAACGGCGATTGTTGCAATATTTTATGTCACACGGTATTTGCGCAGCAGTGTTTTAAATGCAACTTTTTGGGAAAAGGGACACTTTCATGAATAATAAAAAAAAAAAAACAGTAAAATTATCCCATTTTTTTTTGCATAATGTGAAAGATAATGTTACGCAGAGTAAATAGATACCAAACATGTCAAACTTTATAATTGCACGCACTTGTGGATTGACGACAAAGTACGGTACCTAAAAATCTCAATAGGCGACGCTTTAAACATTTTTTACGGTTACCAGGTTAGTGTTACAGAGGAGGTCTAGTGCTAGAATTATTGCTCTCGCTCTGACGATCGCGGCAATACCTCACATGTGTGATTTGAACACCGTTTACATACGCGGGCACGACTTCCGTATGCGTTTTCTTTGCTTTGCGAGCTCGCGGGGACGGCGGGCGCTTTAAAAAAAAATTTTTATTTTTTTTATTTATTTTATTTATTTTAAAATGACTAAATTGTTTAAAAAAATAAAATAAAAATTTGATCACTTTTATTGCTGTCACAAGGAATGTAAACATCCCTTGTGACAGTAATAGGCGGTGACAGGTACTCTTTATGGATGGATCGGGGGTCTAAAAGACCCCCCACCCCTCCTTTACACTTCAATGTATTCAGATCGCCGAAAATGGCGATTCTGAATACCGGATATTTTTTTAAAACCGGCGCCATTGGCAGCCGAGTAAACGGGAAGTGACGTCATGACGTCGCTTCCGTGTTTACTATGAGGAGACTGGAACGAAGCCGATTACGGCTTCGTTCCAGTTCCTCCCCAGCGGCCGGAGGCATCGCAGCAGGAATCGGTGCTCCCGATCGGGCGGGAGCACCGGTAACAGCGGCGGGAGGTGACGGGAGGGGGGGACGTCCCCTCCCGCTCCTCCGGCATAGCAGCCAAGCGGCTTTTAGCCGCATTGGTTGTTATGGCTGGATAGCCAATCGCCCGCTGAACAAAACGGTACCGGGATGATGCCTGCAGGTGCGGGCATCATCCCGGTATACCCCCCGGAAGCCGAGTACGCAGATCTGCGTACGCTCGGCGGGAAAGGGCTTTCCGGCAGAAAAAGTCAGACGGAATCTTTTCATCTGATATTTTTTCGGATATCGGACTTTTTTCTTTTCTAAAATTCTGACGGACCTAGAAATAGAACATGTTTTAAATCTCTCCGACGGAATCAATTCCTATCTAGAAAACCGCTCGTCTGTATGCTGTTCCGACGGACCAAAAACGACGCATGGGCAGCTATTGGCTACTGGCTATTGAACTTCCTTTTTCTAGTCCCGTCGTACGTGTTGTGCGTCACCGCGTTCTAGACGATTGGTCTTTTGTGTGATCATGTGTAGGCAAGACCGTTTCAGCAGAACTCCGTCGGAACTCCGTTGGAAAAGCCATCAGAGTTTATTCTGATGGAAAAATCGGTCGTGTGTACGCGCCATTAGAATTTTGTTTTTTTACCAAAAATTTTCCAAAGGTCCAAGAGATAAAGACAAAGGAATACAGCGCAGCTTATCTGTAACGCAGGGCAGAAACAGTATATCGTTCTTCGTTTTAATGGATTGCCTTTACAGCTTCCTCCATTTTCCTTTACACCTTCCTTCCTCTGCCCTACTTCCCCAATTCCATGTTCTGCCCCCTTACATATCTACACCATACCCCCTCTTCCTTACCGTCCCATTTCTTCCTTAGCCCTTTCCCCTTCCTCTCCTTTTTTTCCTTTTGCACCCTGATTCAAATATAGTCTACCTTACTTTTACCCAGCGGCAGCCGGTCCATAAGGAGCGCTGCTCCTCTAATCTGCATGTGTCGGCCCTTAAATCCCATGCGTGGCATCGGACACATGGATTTCTACTGGGTTTTTTTTAAGCACATGATTAGAGCCCAAGGCTCTAATTGGCTTCAAAAAAGTTGGACTTGCTATTGTCTTTCTACTTCTCCTCACAGCCAATCAGGACAGGAAGTGAGTCCTAAAACCGGATTGGCCCGGGAAGAGAAGTGACCAGATTGGGCTTGGAGGAGAAGCCGGGAAAGCCGCCTACGACCTGGATGGGGTAAGTCCGGGCGGGGGCTTGTTCGCCACCCCCTTCCAAAAAATAAATAAAAAAATGGAGCACCAGCCGCCACTGCCTTTAAGATTACATCCATATGACAATATACCTACCCTTTCCCTCATTCAATCAATGCTGGCATATGAGTGTTGTATGTCTCCCTTTCTGGAGACTCTCTTAAGGAACGCACAGGAAGTCTACTATGGTCACATGGGTGCACCGATTTATCAATCTTTCTATGTATAACTGACCACTATGGTACTCTTAGGTTAGAATGAACATTACACCTGGATTTCTATGCATCTTTGACAGGTCAACCACAACACATTTTTGTGGATATCTTCCCCACCCATCCTTCTCTATAGTGCCCCCTATTAAGCCTTTAACTTCAAATTGGATGAGGGTGAGATCGGGACATCACCTCTGCTCCTCTCCACCTCCTCATCAAGCCAAAGAGTTCCTTGTATTCATTGAAAAAAATCCAAGGTGTTCTGTGAATGGTGGCGGTGCACATGAAGAGACCCTCAATAGTCAGTGTAAAGAGGGGCAGTCACTCGGCACAGGATCTGGAAGATGGCGTTTATCATTGTAATAGCAATGCCTACTACAGCGACTATTCCCCATGCTTACATTGTGCCAGGCTGGACCAATATAACTATGCAATACAGATCATACATGAAGTTCAAATTTAAAAGTTCTATCTTGGCCATGTCTGATGGTTGGTAGGTATCTTCTTGCCCTCTGCAAATTTGGTTCTATCCGAATGACCCAATATGGGTAGTCTGTAGAAGAGCATTACCTTTAAATGGACTTGCTTGGATGAGGAGCAAAAGAACTTCAACATTACAGAGCAAGGCCAGCTAATTAAAGTGTTATTAAAGGTAGATTTTTTTTTCTTTTTGTATTAAAAATAAGAAACATGTTATACTTACCTCCTCCGTGCACTGGCTTTGAACAGAGCAGCCCCGATCCTCCTCTTCTCGGGTCCCCCGCTGGAGCTCCTGGCCCCTCCCTCCTGCCCAAGCAGGCTCACTCCCGAGCCGCTGCTCTGCGTGTCTATTCACACACAGAGTCGTAGCTTGTGCCCACCCCCTCTATCTTCTCATTGGCTGTGTGCCAATGGCTCCCGCTGTTGAGAGAGAGTCCCAGAGAGCTGAGGCTCTAATGCGCATAGCTGGATTGAGATGGGGCTTAAGTAAGTATTAGGGGGGCTGCTGCGCAAAGAAGGCTTTTTAGCTTTGTGCACAGAATGCATGAAGGTGAAAGATCTTGAGCCTTTACAACCATTTTAAGCATATTTCCACTTTTCTTTCACTAATTTTTATTGTTTTCACAAGATGGCACATAACGATTCAGTGCAAAGTACATACAGGATTAACAACACATGCAGGCCAATTATACAGTAAGAGTCAAACATTGACAGGTGTAATCAATATAATACAGATAAGTATGACCAGTAGATGGCCTCCAGGCCCTAGTACAATGACACTGGTGTGCAATAAACCTATGAAAGACACTGTTCATTTCCTCAACAAAAATATTTTCGTCGACGAAATTAACATTAATTTAGTTGACTAAAATATGACTAAAACAAACTATTCAGATGTCTAAAACGAAAATGACATTTTAGTCAAATGTTTATGACTAAATCTAAATCAAAATTTGACATCAAAATTAACACTGGTTATATATCACAGCGGGCTAAATCTGTGTCTGTAGAGCATGATCAAACCTTAAAGCGGAGCTCCACCCTAAAGTGGACCTTCCGCTCATTGGAACCCTCCCCCCCTCCGGCGCCACAATTGGCACCTTTCAGGGGGGAGGGGGGTGCAGGTACCTGTACAGTACAGGTATCTGCACCCACTTCCGGCGTAGATATCTGCAGAAGCTACGCCCCTTTCCGCAGAATCTACGCCCCTTTCCAAAGGTCCCCCTCTGTCTGCTGGGAAACACACGGATCCCAGAGGCAGCGGGGACCATCCTTATTGCGCAGCGCGACTCGCGCATGCGCAGTAGGAAACCGGGAAGTGAAGCCGCAAGGCTCCACTTCCTGATTCCCATACCCAAGATGGCGGCGGCAGCACCCGAGAGACGATCGAGAGATCGGCTTCGGGTGCCGACATCGCGGGCGTGCTGGGCGGGTATGTGTCATTATTTTAAAAGTCAGCAGCTGCAGTATTTGGAGCTGCTGGCTTTTAAAAAAAAAAAAACCGGCGGACTCCCGCTTTAAAGCGGAGTTCCGGCGAAAAAAAAAAAATTAAAAGTCAGCAGCTACAAATACTGCAGCTGCTGACTTTTTTTTTTTATTCTTTATTTAAGGATTGCAGGATATACAATAATAAGCTGAAGAAAAACATGGTTCTCAGTGTTCCTTGCCGGGCCATTTTTAAGGCAGGGCAAAAGGGGCAGATGCCCTGGGCCCTGTCATTGTTGTGAGGCCTAAAGCAGCTGCCTCATACTTGCCAACTATCCCAGTTTAAATTCCCTTGCCCCTTGAAGTTTTAGTCCTGTGCTGTGTCCTGATATCTCAGTGTGAAGTGCTGCTACTAATGCTGCCCAGCTCTGTCCTATTGTTGTGTACAGATGACTCACCTGCAGACCCTGTGTTTACATGTAAATAACCGGCAATCATATGTAAATAGCTGCATCCGGTGGCATAGATATGTAAATAAATGTGGCATTCATATGTAAATCATACCCCCTACAGTGAGGAGATGATGTGCTGTAACCTCTAGCAACCAACCAGTGAGCAGTATTACTGTACAGTAAACTCTAGCAACCAGTCAACAAGCAGAAATCATGTGCTGTAACATCTAGCAACTAATCAGCGAGCTGTAATGTGTTCTGTAACCTCCAGGAACCAGTCAGTAAGTGGTAATGATTAACTGTAACCTCTGGCAAACAAAAGCAATCACTGTCTGATCTGATACAGTAAACTGATTTTAAGTCTAGCTGCTATTTATTGTATGTCTCAGAGCAGGTGGAGAGCAAAATTGTATGGGGGGAGGGGGGGGGGAGAAAACGTTTTCCCAGGGTCCAATCATTATTAAAGACGGCCCTGGTTCCTTGGTACCGAACAGTACATAATGCACATTATACAGTATAAGTATATAAATATACAGCGTTAGTGCTACAATCCTTTAAGGCCATGATAGTAATCAGGCATGAAGGAGGTACCACATACGAGAAATAATTTTCCGACGCGTTTCACATATCTGTATCAGTGAAAATACACCAACATCTGTCTGCAACATCTGGTTCTTTCTCTGCTCAACCACAAAACCAGGATCCAATCCAGCGCCTGGCTTTAATTTGTTATAAAATCTGTCAGAATTAGCAGCCCAATTCCTGCTTCCTTCAGCGGCTGTTTATGAACATGGATTGTGGGGGAAATAAGGAAATGAAATCTGGGTCAAATGCAAAGCTGTCATTAAAACTAACACAGATGATCACAAGTCAGATATGACCATGTACACACGATAGCACAACCAGTCAGCATATAGCTGTGCGCAATGTCCTAGATCATTCACCCTCCCATATCACAATATAACAGATGTCATCTTTAAATGAACCAACTGTGATAGAACTCCGAATGCGTGTACATGGACATACAGTGTGTAAAATATGTATTGAACACGTCACCATTTTTCAAGGTAAATATATTTCTAAAGGTGCTATTGACATTACATTTTCACCACATGTCGGTAACAACCCATGCAATCCATACATACAAAGACACCAAAACAAATAAGTTCAGAAATTAAGTTATGTCTCATAAAATAGAACGACACAGGGAAAAAGTATTGAACACGCTTTAACTGAAATCGATTTAATACTTGGTACAAAATCCTTTGTTGGTAATGACAGCTCAAGAAGACGCCTCCTGTATGCCCCTGTACACACGGTCGGAGATTTCCACAACCAAATCCGTCGGATTTTGCCCGTCAGATTTTGTCCGTCGGATCTTGTCCGAAACTGTTGCATACACACGGTCGGACAAAGTTGGCGAAAAATCCGATCTTTCAGAACGTGATGACGTAATTTCGTTACGATGGGACTACATTCAGGCTAGTAGCCAATAGCTTTGATGTAGGAATTTGATCTGAGCATGCGTGGCACTTGGTCCGATCAAAATTCGCTACACATGATCGGAGTATGTCCGACCGGCCCAGTTGGTCGGGAAATATTTCCAACATATTGGAAAATTGGGTCGGACGGAGATTCGGACGGAATCAGTCCGATGCAGACCACACACAGTCGGATTATCCGATGACACGGTCCGATAGGACACATTCCGACGGATTCTCCGACCGTGTGTACAAGGGGCTTTGGAGAAACGAGTCGCATGCGTTGCTCAGGTGTGATTTTTCCCCAATTCTTCCACACAGACAGTCTTCAAATCTTGAAAGTTCTATGGACTTCTTCTATGAACTCTGATCTTTAGTTCTTTCCATAGATTTGCTATTGGATTCAAGTCAGGTGATTGGCTGGGCCATTCTAGCGGCTTTATTTTCTTTCTTTGAAACCAATTGAGAGTTTCCTTGGCTTTGTGTTTGGGACGATTGTCTTGCTGAAATGTCCGCCCTCGTTTCATCTTCATCATCCTGGTAGATGGCAGCAGATTTTTATCAAGAATGTCTTGGTACATTTTTCCATTCATCCTTCCTTCAATGATATGAAGTTTGCCAGTGCCGTATGCTGAAAAACAGCCCCACACCATGATGTTCCCATATCCAATCGTCACTTTTGGTATGGGGGTGCTTTTGAGGTGATGTGCCATTTAACCTGCAAACATGGTGTGTATTATGGCCTCCAAAGTTCCATTTTGGTCTCATCTCACCAGACTATATTCTCTCAGCATTTTTACAGGCTTGTCTTACTGTTGTGCAGCAAACTTTAAAAAAGCTTCAACATGCTTTTTCTTCAGCAATGGAGTCTTGCGTGGTGAGCATGCACACAGGCCATGGAGGTTGAGTGCATTACTTATTGTTTTATTTGAAACAATTGTACCTGCTAATTCCAGGTCTTTCTGAAGCTCTCCACAAGTGGTCCTTGGTTCTTCGACAACCCTTCTAATTGTTTTCCTCTGTCAGAAATCTTGCGAGGAGCACCTGTTCATGGCTGGTTTATGATGAAATTATGTTCTTTTCACTTCTGGATTATGGATTATGGCCCCAACAGTGCTCACTGGAACATTCAGAAGTTTAGAAATCCTTCTGTAACCAATGCCATCAGTATATTTTGCAACAATAATGCCGCGTACACACGAGCGGACTGTATGGCGTACTTAGTTCGTCATACAATCCGACGGACAGTCCGTCGGATTTTCCACTGAACGGACTTGACCACACACGGATACCCAAACAGTCCGTCGAAAGCTTGCGCGATGACGTGTACAGCACGTACGACGGGACTAGAAATAGGAAGTCCAATACACAGCAAAGCACCCTTCCGCCGTGTAAATCCTTTCTGGGCATGCGCCATTCTTAGTCCGTCGAACTAGCATACTGACGAGCGGATTGTCCGCTGAAACCAAAGTACGACGGACAGAATTTCGAAAAATCCGAAATTCTTAGTACGCCGGACTGCACGCTGAAAAAGTCCGCTGAAGCCCACACACGAGTGGACTGTCCGCTGAAATGTGTTTCGACGGACTAAGTACGCCATACAGTCCGCCCGTGTGTGCGCGGCATAAGGTTTCGAAGGTCTTGAGAGAGCTCTTTGCTTGTACCCATCATGAGATGTTTCTTGTGTGACACCTTGGTAATGAGACACCTTTTTGTAGGCCATCAGTTGAGACTAAATTAGCTGATAATAATTTGCACTGACAAGGGGCAGGATTGCTTTGTAATTACTGATAGATTTTAGCTGTTGTCTTGGCTTTCCATGCCTTTTTGCACCTCTCTTTCTTCCTTTCTTCATGTGTTCAATTCCATTTTATTACACATACCTTCATTTCTGAACATGTTTTGGTTCCTTTGTCATTGGGCACCAGACACTTCTTGTATTTAAAAGAGGTTTTATTTCTGTTAACTGTCCTTTTTGTATTTTTGGGGGAAAGTTAGGACCAGGACACCCTTGAGTAGTTGCAAATTCAATTAGCAGGCTTCGAGACTTAAATAGTAAGACAGCCGTGCAGGGAAAAGCGTCCAGCAAGAAGCCACATCTGCATGTACAGGATTGCCATCTCCTATGGCAACAGTCTTTAACAGTTCCTAACACAAAGAGTAACAGTTCTTTCAGCTTCACTACAACTTCTCCTTGTAGTTTTTCTCTACACTGAGCTCCCGGTCTCTCACTAGACCCTCTGATTCACTGTCACTGAATCCCTTGAGCTCCTCCAATCTTCACAGTGGTATCTTCCTCAAGCGTCACCCCCACTTCTCCGCTGGGTCCCTTGCTTGCCACTCTAGATACCTCTCAAGCTTCACCCCACTGACCTGCTTGGTCCCGGGCTTGACACACAAGGCTGCTCTGCATGTGTCACCTCTGCTGGCTGGGTCCCTGGCTTGATTCCCACTGAAGTTTCCCGATTCTTTACCATCCCCGGTTGGAAAGAACATTCCAGTACTTGCTTCAATTACTCACTGTGGTCCCTGGTAATAAGGCGGGCAGTCCCTTACTGGCGACAGCTTGCCCTGTACCTCCCACCATGACAGGTTCTCCGGCCGGCAGAACCGTCACTTTTGGTTGGACTGCAAGCCCCAATCCCAACCCTGCGCTGCTCTCTTTCTTCATGATAGGCCTCAGACAGCCTAGCTGGCAGATGCCCCCAGGATAGGCCCAACATCCAGGCCTAGCAGCCCAGGCAACACGACGCATGTCCACCCAGACAGCTGTTCAGGTGGCCCCATACACAGATCACTTGACCTTACCCGAATATATAGGCTTTCCCAGCAGGCCAAAGGATTCAAGAAAACCCCTCCCCATTGGCTGAGATACCCATGTAACAAAACGTCACACACTCCGCTTGAGTGCTTTCGTCATATACCACTTCCTCTCAGTCTGAATCTAGATATCAGATATTCCAACCGCTCACAAGCACAAAACAAGATGATACTTTTTTGATTGCTGAACATGGACAGATTTATTGGAGATGACACACAAATATATACAACAGGCTTACAATAAGAACTGTAACCAGAAACCAAATTAACATGAACTAATTAACTAATCCCTTAAAGCAGCCGATGTGACTCCATGCCCTCCTGAGCATTGTTATGATTAATCAAGATTTCACTACAGGTCAGACTTGTTGTCACCAAGCTTCACACATTAGTATAAACACAGGACACCTTCTCACAATAGCAGGAGCTAATTACAATTAACAATACAAACAGCGATCAGCCCCCCTCCTCAGTCTAGTAGGCAACAAACTATAGTAGGAGTAGACTGTCCGGCTCCTACCCAGTTCTAGAGGCCAAAGTAATCAGGTCTCTCAAGTAACATGTTGAGTTCAGAATCAAACAAACCAAGAATAGTCTTTACATATATCCTGGGAGATATTGTGGATAAATATTACTGTCCCATTTTACGTAATCCAAGATATATTTTCTCTGTCACTATTTCTAATATGGCATATACAGGGTTCCCAGAGTCTGTGTGTCTTGGGGTACAAGGCTCGAATCTAAAGTAACACCATCTCAAGGGTCCCCAGGCATACAGCTCACAAAGAGCACCGTTCCCCTAAATGCCAGGGCCCATAATTGGTAGGCAAGGGGTCAGCGTTCAGTCCCCTCCAAAAGCCCCTGTCCCGGGTGAGTCTGTCACAACCCCATATGCCCATAACCTGACCTTGGGTTGCCCTTCTCGTATCTAATACCACCAAGTACCTAGCCACCTAGTGGTAGAAGAGAAAAGTGCAACAAGGCCCAACTTGGGGAGAAAACAATAGATCTCTATCAATCTACCAGGATAACTACTCCTGGCAAGTAAATCTGTGAGGAGCTCCCTGCCTAAACTACAGGATGCTACATATGGATTTCATGGGTTTTTACCGACATGTGGTGACAATTTCATGTCAATAGCTCCTTTAGAAATATATTTACTCCGAAAAATGATGACGTTTTCAATACTTATTTTACCCGCTCTATGTAACAGAACTGCTTTTCTACCCCATACAACAAATACTAGGTTCAGAACATTGAATGTCGTGAGTGCTTGCAAAATCGCATGCTTTCCTAACACTTAGAGCAATGTGCTGGAATTCAGTAGATGCACAGCAGTGCCATTAATTGTCCCTTACACATCTGCAAATAAGCGTAAAAGCACCATGTCAGTTTGATGAGATGTGTTTTTGGAAAATAGTCAGGGACTTTTTATTTGTTTCATGTGTAGGACATCCCTTGAAGTAAGGGACTTGCGACATGCGGGAACGTGCCCACTCTTGGTCGCCCCTGTAGGTATAAACCAAGCCTACAAGAAAGTCAAAGCAACTCGAGTAAAATTCAAAGCTACCCACAGAGAAAGTAAAGGCAAGCGTAAGCTACCCAGAAGACAAAGGACCTGAAAGAAGCTGCATTTGACTAGTTACTCAAGCGACCGCACCATTCTAATTCCGTCCGGTTCCACCTGAAATTTGTTTAGTGGATATCCCTGTTGGTCCCCTCCAGCTTAACATCTTCTAATTGAAAAATTTAAGGATCAGGGTGGCAATTTTTTAAGCTGAACAGCAGCTGCAGCCAATCAGAGACAGCCAAATATATATATATATATATATATATATATATATATATTATATATATATATATATATATATATATATATATATATACACACAGACATCCAACTTACATACGACTCATACTTACAAACAATGGAAGGAGACAACAGGAAGTGAGGGGAAATCTACCCCTAGGAAGGGAAATTCCCTCCTGTAAGACAACACAAAATTTTCTAAGTCCAGTTGTCACAGGGACAGAAAGGGAGGTGACATCTTCTGAACAAGGGCACAGACAGCAAAGCAAACCTTACAGGAGTGTTAACCCTTACCTATGCTATCCAAAAAAACTTCAAAATTATTTTCTTGGCTGGAGTAACGCTTAAAAAAAAAATTTACCTGTTCCACCGTTATTGAATTAGCTTTCTGTAAAAGGCAAATGAATGCAAAATCGGCAAAGCTCAGAAGAGGAAAAATAGAGGAGAAATGAGCAGTAGAAATGTTCACATAGAACATAAGCCAATCCATTAACATTAAAAAGCCAAAGGTTGTCACATTTGTCACCAAATAATATTATGACATGATCAGTAAAAGCTTACACATAGAACATAAGCAAATCCATCACATTTGTCTCCCAATAATATTATGACATTCTCGCTTTCTATTATAAAAAAAAAAAAAAAGTTTTTTGTATATATATATATATATACACACATACACAGTGCCTTGAAAAAAGTATTCGTACCTCTTGACATTTTCCACATTTTGTCATGTTAAAACCAAAAACCTAAATGTATTTTATTGGTATTTTAGGTGATAGACCAACACAAATTGGCACATAATTGTGAAGTGGAAGGAAAATGAAAAATAGTTTTCAAATTTTTGTACAAATAAACATGTGAAAATGTGGGGTACATTTGTATTCAGCCCCCTTTATTCTGATACCCCTAACTAAAATCTAGTGTAACCAATTGCCAGAGGCTCTAATAGGCTTCAGTATAGGGTGGGCTCTGGTCCCAGAGACCCGACCCCACCCAGGTGTGTTACAACACAAATGAATATTCGTTGTTGTAACACTGATCTTCCACCCGGCCAATCAGGAAGCGGGTTTTGACACTGGTCACCTCATTAGTTGAAAGGACAGGCGATCCCATTGGATTCCTAGGAGGAGGAAGGGAGGAGATGGAAGCCACCATGGAGAAGAGGACATGGAGCCACTGCACCATGCTGCCTGCCACCCACCACGATGGGGTAAGTGCCGGGCCAACCGGCATACAGTGGGGGGGTGGGGTGGGTGCTTGTTTGCTGCCCCCCCCCCAAAAAAAAACACCACTGATGGAGAGAAACATTTGGAGAATTAAGGATGGAGAAAGATCTGGGGGTTCTAGTAGAACACAGACTGAGCAATAGCATGCAATGTCCAGCTGCAGCTGCCAATGCAGGCAGAATATTAACTGTTATAAAAAAAGGGATATATGCCAGAGATAAAACTATAATTCTGCCACTTTATAAAACTCTGGTTAGACCACATCTGGAGTATTCCGTCCAGTCCTGGTCACCAGTCCTCAGAAGGGATGTGCTGGAACTAGAGCGAGTCCAGAGAAGGGCAACAAAAATGGTAAGGGGATTGAAGGACCTCAATTGGGAGGAGCGACTACAAGCACTAAACGTATTCTCGCTGGAGAAGAGACGCTTGAGAGGGGACATGATAGTGACTTCCACGACTACACAAAAATTTTCAAAATCCAACTGTCACAGGGACAGAAAGTGAGGTGACATCTTCTGAACAGAGGCACAGACAGAAAAACAAACCTTACAGGGGTGTTAACCCTTCCCTATGCTATCCAAAAAAAACTTCTTTGGCTGGAGTTACACTTAAAAAAATACCTGTTCTAACTTACATACAAATTCAACTTAAGAACAAACCTACCAACCATACTTTGTAGCCCGGGACCATTATTGAAAAAGTCAAATTAGCTTTCTGTAAAAGGCAAATGAATGCATAATTGGCAAAGGTCAGAAGAGGAAAAATAGAGGAGAAATGAGCAGTAAAAATTTTCACATAGAACATAAGCCAATCCATTAACATTAAAAAGCAAAAGGCTGTCACATTTGTCACCCAATAATATTATGACAATCTCGCTTTCTATTACAAAAATAAATAAATAAGTTGTGTGTGTATATATATCTATAGATATAGATATATATACACACACAGTGCCTTGAAACCTTCATACCCCTTGAAATTTTCCACTTTTTGTCATGTTACAACCAAAAAGGTAAATGTATTTTATTGGGATTTTAGGTAATGGAACGACACAAAGTGGCACATAATTGTGAAGTGGAAGTAAAATGATAAATGGTTTTCAATTTTTTTTTACAAATATGTGAAAAGTGTGGCATGCATTTGTATTCGGCCACCTTTACTCTGATACCCCCTAACTAAAATCTAGTGGAACCAATTGCCTTCAGAAATCACCTAATTAGTAAGTAGAGTCCATCTGTGTGTAATTTAACCTCCCTGGCGGTATTCCCGAGTGTGGCTCGGGTTTAATTTTCAGTACCAAAAGCAGTAACCCCTGAGCCATACTCTTGATGTCCCTGTACAGTTACCTTGTCTCTATGATCCCGAGATGTGCTCCCGCTGTCCTACGGTCGATGAAGCTGTCTTCCACCACCACGCATGGAGGAGGAGCCCGGCGGCAAATTAAAAAAAGTGAAAAACATAACATACACACAATACATTGTAATCTGTTAGGATTACGTCACTGTATCAAACCATTTCACCTCAGTTTTGTCCCTAGTGCTTTGTCCAGTGCCCTGCCTGCACGTTTAGTCCCGTGCTGTGTACCAATATCTCAGTGTAAAGTTCTGTTACTGCTGCCCAGCTCTGCCCTTTTGCCATGTACAGATAACTCACCCGCAAACCCTGTGTTTATATGTAAATAACCTGCATTAATATGTAAATAGTCATGGACCACGGCATTGATATGTAAATAGAAGCAACATTCATATGTCTATCATGTCCCCCTGAGGTCATATCTACCATCACTTCTGCTGAATGCTGCCCACTGGGAAGGTAAATGAGCATGCTTGAAAGTCCTGCCCACAACTATAGATATATATATATATATATATATCTATAGTCCTCAGTCCTCACCAGTCCTCAGAAGGGATGTGCTGGAACTAGAGCGAATCCAGAGAAGGGCAACAAAAACGGTAAGGGGATTGAAGGACCTCAATTGGGAGAAGCAACTAAAAGCACTAAACTTATTCTTGCTGGAGAAGAGATGCTTGAGAGGGGACATGATAGTGATTTATAAATAACTCCATGGTGATCCCAGCATAGGAAAAAATCTATTCAGTCTCAGGGGTGTAAGAGGACACAGGGCCACACAATGAGATTGGAGGAGAAGCGGTTTAACCTTAAGCCGCACAGGGGAGTTTTCACACAAACATTACAGGGGTGTTAACCCTTCCCTATGTTATCCAAAAAAACTTCTTTGGCTGGAGTTACACTTAAAAAAATACCTGTTCTAACTTACATACAAATTCAACTTAAGAACAAACCTACCAACCATACTTTGTAGCCCGGGGACTTGCCTGTATATTGCTATATTGCACACCATTATTGAAAAAGTCAAATTAGCTTTCTGTAAAAGGCAAATGAATGCAAAATTGGCAAAGGTCAGAAGAGGAAAAATAGAGGAGAAATTTTCACATAGAACATAAGCCAATCCATTAACATTAAAAAGCCAAAGGCTGTCACATTTGTCACCCAATAATATTATGACATTCTCGCTTTCTATTACAAAAAATAAATAAATAAGTTGTGTGTGTATATATATCTATAGATATAGATATATATACACACACAGTGCCTTGAAACCTTCATACCCCTTGAAATATTCCACTTTTTGTCATGTTACAACCAAAAACGTAAATGTATTTTATTGGGATTTTAGGTGATGGAACGACACAAAGTGGCACATAATTGTGAAGTGGAAGTAAAATGATAAATGGTTTTCAATTTTTTTTTTACAAATAAATATGTGACATCTCGGGATCATAGAGACAAGGTAACTGTACAGGGACATCAAGAGTATGGCTCAGGGGTTACCGCTTTTGGTACTGAAAATTAAACCCGAGCCACACTCGGGAATACCGCCAGGGAGGTTAAATTACACACAGATGAACTCTACCAGGACCCAGGACTGCCTGTATATTGCTATATTGCACACCTTTATTGAAAAAGTCAAAATTAGCTTTCTGTAAAAGGCAAATGAATGCAACATCAGCAGAGATCAGAAGAGGAAAAATAGAGGAGAAATGAGCAGTAAAAATGTTCACGTAGAACTTAAGCCAATCCATTAACATTAAAAAAGGCTGTCACAATTGTCACCCAATAATATTATGACAATCTCGCTTTCCATTACAAAAAAAATTAAGTTGTGTGTGTGTGTGTGTATATATATATATATATATATATATATATATATATATATAAATCCAAATATCACCCAAACCGTCCTCTCCATTCCTCCCAAGACCTCCTACTCTCAAGCTCCCTTGTCTCCTCCTCCTCATGCTCATCTCCAGGATTTCTCCAGAGCCTCTCCCATCCTCTGGAACTCGCTACCTCAACCTGTATGGCTATCCCCTACTCTTACTACCTTCAGGCGATCCCTGAAAACTCATCTTTTCAGGAAAACCTATCACGTCTCCAACTAATCTTTTACCACTTCTATCAGCTCATTCCCCACAGTCACAACCTTTTGTACCACCTGCCCCACCCTATTAGATTGTAAGCTCTTCTGAGCCCTCTTAATCCTCTTGTATTTTATTGTATCATAACTGTATTGTCTCCCTTATAAAGCACTGCGTAAACTGTTGGCGCTATATAAATCCTGTATAACAATAAAAATAATCAGGGCTATTGCATAACAACCAACAACTTTTATACCTATCTCCTAAACTTTATGAGTTTCTTATGCAAAACAAAACAGATGCCTATGGAACCGTGTCAATAAGAAGCTGAAGACTGAAAAAATGGTTTCTTGGCAGAAAGGCAAAATTATAACACTGCGATGGCGTAACAAGAAAGATGTGTGCCTTATGAGTGCAGTTCATAATATCTCCACTGTTATGGTACGCGCAAAAAAGGTGGGAATAAAATCATGAATAAAATCATGAAGCCACAAGTAGTGATAGACTACAATAATACCATAGGAGGTGTCGATAGACAAGCCTGTGATTCATTCCGGTTTCATTTGGAAAGTTGCCAAACGTATCTTTGTGAACCACCAAACGCCATCAATGGCTGTGAATAGAGCTGGACGTTGTGCTGTTGGCATTGTCAACCCGGAAGGCCTGACTGGTCGGTACTTCGTGGACTACATCCCACCAGGGCTGCTGACAAGCCAGTACAACTGGTCCTGTTGTACCAGGCCCAGCCAGCAGGGGGGCCCAGGCAATCTGACAGAAGAATGCATGCAGAATAGAAAAAAAAAATCTCCAACCAGCACCCCTCCTGCAGCGGAGCACAGGGCCGATCTAAGTGCAGAGTGCTCCCTCCTCTCCCTCCTTCCACTTGTGTAACTAATGGAAATCTCCCTCTGTGTCATGGAGCTGGAGTCTGAAATGTTCGGCGGCCAACCACTCACTGTAAGAAAGCCCCACCTTCAAGATCGCGATAGAGGGGAACACTGATGATGCAATGCAGGGAAATTAAATCAGTGTTCCGTGTATCATGATCTAGGAGGTGGGGCTTTGTTACAGTGGAACAGTTCAAACCCCAGCTCCATGACGCAGAGGGAGATTCCTGTGTAATCTCTGTGTAATCAAAGTACTGGCGAGGCTGCAGATGGGCACAGTGAGGCTGAAATGGGCACAGTGAGGCTACAGATTGGCACAGTGAGGCTGCAGATGGGCAAAGTGAGGCTGCAGATGGACACAGTGAGGCTGCAGATGGACACAGTGAGGCTGCAGATGGACACAGTGAGGCTGTAGATGGGCACAGTGAGGCTGCAGATGGGCACAGTGAGGCTGCAGATTGGCACAGTGAGGCTGCAGATGGGTACAGTGAGGCTGAAATAGGCACAGCGAGGCTGCAGATTGACACAGTGAGGCTGAAGGTGGGCACAGTGAGGCTGAAGATGAGCACCATAAGGCTGAAGATGGGCACCGTAAGGCTGAAGATGGGCACAGCGAGGCTGCAGATTGGCACAGTGAGGCTGAAGATGGGCACAGTGAGGCTGAAGATGGGCACAGTGAGGCTCGGTTCACACAGGGGCAACACGACTTTTGGAGGCAACTTGGACGTGACTTGACGTGACTTGACTTGACGTGACTTGACGTGACTTGATGTGACTTGACATGACTTGACGTGACTTGGACACTACTTACAACACTACTTTAAGTCGCCCCAGGCCAGGCGACTTGCCGTGGCCAATCAGAGAATGAGCTCTCAGGGGGGAACTCCTTTTGAGAGCTGATAATTCTCTGAGAGTCGCCTCTCTATAGACGGAGATCCGACTTGGAGGCGACCTCCATTGAAATCAATGGATACCAGTCGCTACAAGTCGGATTGAAGTAGTACAGGAACCTTTTCTGAAGTCGGAGCGACTTCAGTAGTGTGCATTAAGACAGCTCTCATTCGCTTACATTGATTTCTACATGTTGTGCGACCTGAGGTGACTAGGGGCGACTTGAAGTCGGATCTGAGTCGCCCCTGTGTGAACCGGCACTAGGGCTGCATTGATGATGATTGTTGATGTACCGCTTTGACATTCAAAAATACTCACATAATCAGACCGCCAGGGAGGTTAATCTCAGAACAGTTGTTCTGTGAAGCCCTCAGAGGTTTGTTAGCGAACCTTAGTAAAAAAAACAGAATCATGAAGGCCATAGACATGTGCAATTAGTTTCGTGTGAATCAAAATTCGTATGAATTTCCGGAAATTCGTACATTCTGTACGAAATATAACATTTTGTATACGATCTTCGGATCCAAATTTCATTACAACAGAATCGGACAGAATGTTCGTTAATTATTAATTATTTTTATGTTAATTATTCGTTATTATTGTTAATTATTCGTTATGATGAAGTTAAAAACCAGAGGAAATCAGCACAGCACAGGGATGGCGGGAGTTCCTCATAATCAAAAAAATTCATCATAACGAACATTCGTAATTGTTATGAAAAGTTTACGAATCCAATGAAAATTCATATTTGAAATTCAGACACAAATTACAAAATACAAATTCATTTTAACACGAAGCAAAACAGAACAAAACTAAATGAAACACATTTTTTTATGGCGCACATGTCTAGAAGGCCAAGGAACACACCAGACAGGTCAGGGATTAAGTTGTGGAGAAGTTTAAAGCAGAGTTAGGTTATAAAAAAAATACCCCAAGCTTTCAACATCTCACAGAGCATTTTTCAATCCATCATCAGAAAATGGAAAATGTATGGCACAACTGCAAACCTACCAAGACATGGCCGTCCACCTAAACTGACCGGCCGGGCAAGGAGAGCATTCATCAGAGAAGCAGCCAAGAGGTCCATGGTAACTCTGGAGGAGCTGCAGAGATCCACAGCTCAGGTGGGAGAATCTGTCCACAGGACAACTATTAGTCGTGCTCTCCACAAATCTGACCTTTATGGAAGAGTGGCAAGAAGAAAGACATTGTTGAAAGAAAGCCATAAGGAGTCCTGTTTGTGAGAAGCCATGTGGGGGACACAGCAAACATGTGGAAGAAGGTGCTCTGGTCAGATGAGACCAAAATGTGTAGCAGAAAACTAACACTGCACATCACCCTGAACACACCATCCCCACCGTGAAACATGGTGGTGGCAGCATCATGTTGTGGGGATGCTTTTCTTCAGCAGGGACAGGGAAGCTGGTCAGAGTTGATGGGAAGATGGATGGAGCCAAATACCTTTTATGCCCTGTACACGCGGTTGGACTTTCTGACGACAAAATCTGTCTGATGTTTTCTGATGGATTTTGGCCAAACTTGCTTGCACACAGACGGTCGCACAAAGTTGTCGGAAAAACCGATCGTTCCAAACGCGGTGACGTATAACACGTACGACGGGACTATAAACGGGCCAGTAGCCAATAGCTTTTGTCTCGTAATTTATTCTGAGCATGCGCGGCCCTTTTTCCGTCGGAATTGTCTACACACGATCGGATTTTGTTGTCGGAAAATTTTAGATCCAGCTCTCAAACTTGTCGGAAATTCCAACGGAAAAATCCGATGGAGCCCACACACGATTGGATTTTCCAACAATACGATCCGATCGCACATTTTCCGTCGGAAAGTCCAATGGTGTGTACAGGGCATATGAGTCTGCAAAAGACTTGAGACTGGGGCGGAGGTTTTTTTAGGGATGATTATTTGCACCAGTGCACAAAGCCAGGTCCATAGAGATATGGATGAGCGAGTTTGGTGGGGGAACTTGACTGACCTACACAGAGTCCTGACCTCAACCTGATAGAACACCTTTGGGATGAATAAGAGTGGAGACTGCGAGCCAGACCTTCTTGTCCAACATCTGTGCCTGACCTCACTAATGCGCTTTTGAAAGAATGGTCAAATATTCCCATAGACACACTCCTAAACCTTGTGGACAGCCTTCCCAGAAGAGTTGAAGCTGTTATAGCTGCAAAGGGTGGACCAACTCAATATTGAACCCTACGGACTAAGACTGGGATGCCATTAAAGTTCATGTGCGTAAAAAAGGCAGGTGTCCCAATACTTTTGACAATATAGTGTATATACACATACATACATACATCCTTTTTTTTATTTTTTTCTACCGTTATCTTTTGCTCAGAGGCTTTGCTTTGCTTGGAATCATTAATTAGGTAATTTCACATATTTTGTTTTATAAAACAGATGACAAAGCTGGACGAGTCATGCAGACGGACAAATGAACATTGTTCACAGCAAGAACAGAAATTCCGAGCTCAATGTGCCCATTTTAATGGCACTGCTGTCAGGATTCATTTCCAGGCCCACGTCTGAGGACATAGCGGGACGTTAATACCTCATGAACAGTATGCTGTCACTTCCTGCACTCTGGCACCTTTGCGAGACGGCCTCTCGCTTTGCCAGGAACGTCAATAAAAATTAGATTTGGACATGATGGGATGGAAGGCTAGACACTCCTGGTTTGGCATCACTGGGACACATGAAAGAGTAATTATTGTGCCAGACTGGAAACCATTTCTATCCACATACATCCATTATATGACCGCCACAATATATCGATCTTCTTGGTTCTCCCAGGTTTAAAAACTAAAACCATTTATTGGCTCCATAGACCAGAAGATTGCTGAGTGGTCATCCACTTCTACCGTCTGTGACCTGATCCTATGCTTGTTCCTGTGTATACTCGGTCTGTTTGACTCTGCTCATTCCTGATACCTGGTTGCTGACCCGGCTTGTGACCTGACTCTGCCTTTTTGCGTTCCGGTGCCTTCTGCTCGCCTGATACCGACCCTGGCCTAGCCCTAACTCTTCTCTGGATCCGATTCTGTACCTCTGCTGCTTGGCTGTTACCGACTTCAGCCTGCCTGACCACCCGAGACCCTGCATTTGCCTGCTCACCAGCTTGGTTGCTTTCCTGCACCCGCTGCTGTCTACCTGCACCTTCCAGTCCACAAACCTGTCCACTACTTGGCACCTGCTGCAAGAACCCTCGGTCCAGGATCTCCAACTAGGCACCCGTGCCAGGTTATATCCTGTCGCCACCTTCAGGAGAAACAGGAATCAGGAGGTGTAAGGGAAAGCCTTCCTGTCATCTCAGGCCTCAACCAGGTACTTGACAACTTAAAAGCATTCAAAACACCAAGATCTGTGTTTTTTAATGCTTTTGATTTTTAAGAATGGTGCCGATTGTTTTCGAGTAAACCAAAAGTGATGTCATCGCTTCCGGTTTACTGTTAGGAACAGCCAATCAAAGCCGATTCCAGCTTTGCTTGGCTGTCCGGCTAGCTGGACGGTAGGGGTGTTGAAATTAATCGTCAAATTGATGCATCGAGATTCGACCATCCACGATGCGGCATCGATGCTCTAGCTTTAAGAAATTGATTATTGAGAATGACGTCATCCTCGCTCCGTGCCGCCGCACAATGCCCTGCCTCCAAGTGGAGCCGAAAGCAGCCAAATTTTCCGCGACGTTTTTTCCCGCCTCCCGCTGACATCATCCCCCTGTGTCGCGAGAAAAGGAGAGGAGGCCTTCCATCAATCCCCTTCCCTCTCCCCTCATCATTCCAGCCCCTCACCAGCCACTAGAAGGTGATCCCAGACGGTGTCATGGTGGTGGAATGCGGATGTGAGGATCCGCGCTGTGTGCATGTTGGCGGGAGCATGGAGCGCCGGGGCTGGAGCTTGTGGTGGCTGGAGCTGTCCCTGCTGCTGATAAGAGTGGCGGCGGCTGCGACCGGCATATGGAGCACGGAGCTCTGAGGAGGAGAGTGGAGCCATCAGTGCTTTTGGTCCCAGAAGGGTTCAAGGCGGCTGCGGCGTATCCAGCCGGAGGTGTGATGGAGGAGGATGAGGCGGAGCCGGAGGAGTGCCAGAAGAGCTCTAGAGCTAGGTGAGGAGGCCGCGGGGAGGACCCCTGAGAACTGAAGACTGACATGGTAATGCCTCGTACATAGGAATGGAAATTCCGCCAGCAAAAGTCAGATGAGAGCTTTTGGTCGGAAAATGCGATCGTGTGTAGGCTCCACTGGACTTTTGCTGGAAGAAATTCGGCCAGCAAAAGATTGAGAGCATGTTCTCAATTTTTCAGTCGGAAAAAGTTCCGATCGCAAATTTCCGATCGTCTGTACAAATTCCGACGCGCAAGATTCCTACGCATGCTCAGAAACAATTCGACTCATGCTCGGAAGCACTGAACTTAATTTTCTCGGCTCGTGGTAGTGTTGTACGTCACCGCGTTCTTGACGGTCGAAAGTTAAGAGAACTTTTGTGTGACCGTGTGTATGCAAGCCAAGCTTGAGCGGAATTCCGTCAGAAAAAAACATCCAGTTTTTTTCTGACGGAAAATCCGCTCATGTGTACGGGGCATTAGGGAGGTGCCAGACTATATGCAGAATGCAGATAGGGCAATAAAACCAAATGGTGTGCAGTGCTTGTAGTGATAAATGTACAAAAGAGTCTTATTAAGTAGTGAACAAATATAGTCCTGAAATATATATATATATATATACATCTGTAATCTGATTGAAAGAAATCGTCTGTGTATTTAAAGTACCGTAATTCCAGTGCTGAGTGTGCTCTGCTGTGTTCAAATCATTCACCAGAAATCAGGAATGATTTGAACACAGCAGAGCACACTCAGCACTGGAATTACTTTGAATACACAGAAGATTTATTTCAATCAGATCATATATATATATATATATATATATATATATATATATATATAGTGTATATATATATATATATATATATATATATATATATATATATATATATATATTTATATCGGGACTATATTTGTTCACTACTTAAAGTGGGAGTCCGCCATTCTTTTTTTTTTTTTTAAAAGCCAGCAGCTACAAATACTGCAGCTGCTGACTTTTAAAATAAGGACACTTACCCGCCCAGCGCGCCCGCGATGTCGTCACCCGAAGCCGATCTCACGATCGTCTCTCGGGTGCTGCCGCCGCCATCTTGGGTATGGGAATCAGGAAGTGGAGCCTTGCGGCTTCATTTCCCGGTTCCCTACTGCGCATGCGTGAGTCGCGCTGCGCAATAAGGATGGTCCCCGCTGTCTCTGGGATCCGTGTGTTTCCCAGCAAGCAGCGGGGGACCTTCGGAAAGGGGCGTAGATTCTGCGGAAAGGGGCGTAGCTTCTGCAGAATCTACGCCGGAAGTGGGTGCAGATACCTGTGCTGTACAGGTACCTGCACCCCCCTCCCCCCTGAAAGGTGCCAATTGTGGCGCCGGAGGGGGGGAGGGTTCCAATGAGCGGAAGCTCCACTTTAGGGTGGACCTCCACTTTAATAAGACGCTTTTGTACAATTATCACCGCAAAGCACTGCACACCATTTTTGGTTTTATGGTCTATTAAAGGTTGTATATACACTATCACCGTGTGTTAACTGGCAACTAATTATACAGCACCCACTTTATTTTGTTTTTAACTTAGATATGACAGCATATTCCTCAGCTGGCTGTCAAACTGCCTAATGTCCTTCACAGCCCCTTCCTCCCCCCACAGGTCCCACTATCTCTCGCCCAACCCCCCCCCCCCCCCCACCTTTTATATATGTCTCAAACTACTCCTGCTCACTAACCCCAGATCACCCAAACTACACAAAACTACCCTTCCACCTCTCCATTCAAACCAATGGTCACCGCATAGCCCTCACCCAACTCACCTCCATTCACAGGCTCCAGCTTACTCAGCTTACTCACAGTGATCTCCGGTAGCAAGGTGGATGGTCCCTTAGTGGCGACAGCTTTCCTTCTACCTTCGACCATGACTGGTTCCCCAGCCGGTAGAACCGTTACTTCTGGTTGGACTGCAAGCCCACAGTCCCAACCCTACACTGCTTTCCTGCTTCTGGATAGGACCCCAGACTGAATAGCAGTCAAACGTTCACGGGATAGGCCTTAGGATTCTGGCCTAGCAGCCCGGGGCAATACAACACACGTCCACCCAGACAGCCATCCAGGTGACACAGAACCCCGATCACCTGACTCCACCCAAATAAATAGGTTCTCCCAGCAAGCCAAGAGACCCAAGAAAATCCCTGCCCATTGGCTGAGACACCCCATTCATTCCTAATTTGTCCTTGCAATGCCCTTGTCTTGTCGCCAGATACCCGGCCACCCAGTGACAGAAGAGAGAAGTGCAGCAATTCCAGAATTAGGGTGAAATCGATTGACCTCCTGACAATTGGCCAAGGCAACTATCGCTTGGCAAATAAATGTAATAGAAACCCTGCCTAAACATCAGGACGCTACATATAAAACTGATTTTATTTGAATATTTGTACAATACAGTGTTAATTTTGCCAACAAAAACGTTTTAGTCAAAGATTTCGTCAGCGGCATTTTTACAATGGAGAAAACGGAATGAAAAGTACAGCACATTTTCATCCACTGACGAAAACTATGACGAAAATTGGGTCTGTTTTCATTATCGGATGACAGCAAGGCGAAAATGGCAAGGAGAGACGTTTACCAATGTTTGCCAAACTATTTTTTTACGGAGCTCCGCCTACTTATGCAATCTGCACCAAGCGCCAGTGACGACTCGAGTCCGACGCCATTGTGACTGAGTGAGGCGAGAAGAGAGGAGGACAGTCTGTGAGAGAGAGAGCACTCCCGTCTTGAGTCCGGACGAGTCCGACTCCTCTTGATGCTGCATCCACACCCGCCGCCCAGAGGCAGAGAGTGAGAGCAGACATCAGCAGAGCTAGTCTTCTTAGTGCAGTACTTTGCACTGTGAATGCAGTACATAATTGTGGTACGTACACAACAGCCAGGCCTGGGGCTTCCCCCCTCCTACTTATGCATTTTTTCTTCTAATGCCTTTTCCATTGAAATCAATGTAAAAGCATCAAAACACATGTCAATGAATGATTTATGCAGTTAACTAAATGCCCAGCAATTATATAATATAATAAGTAAAGGCAGTGAGGGACACCATATCACATGCACAAAAATGCAGGCGTTTTCCCACAGCTACAAAGCCTTTCCTAGTGGTGACCAGCATTCCTCCAGTATGGGAAAATGCCGGTCACCGCAGTCAGTGACCACACTTATGTACTAGTGTGAATTAGCCCTCACTGCCCTTAGACGACCACTTGTGCAACAGTGCAAATGAGTGTGCAGGGCAGGCCTCCTCTGTCAGGCAGTGGCACAGTGGCACTGGCATCCATTTTGCAAATGCAGGGTCGATTATTATAGGCCATCCCCTCAGACCACCATCCAGGCTCCAGACCAGAACCTTGCGTACTGTACTCACTGCATGCCATTTATTTCCTAATTTCACAGGCCTACTCTACTCATCTACATCCATTAGATTTTAGACAACTAAAATGAGTTTTAGTTGACTAAAAGGAGTTTTAGTCAACTAAAATTAACTGGAGATTTAGTCGACTAAATATGACTAAAACTAAAACACTCGCAGAAGACTAAAATAGGACTAAAACTAAAATGCCATTTTAGTCCTAAGACTAATGCCCTGTACACACGGTCAAACTTTCCAATGGAAAATGTGTGATCGGATTGTGTTGTCAGAAAATCCGATTGTGTGTGGGCTCCGTCAGACTTTTACGTCGGAATTTCCGACACACAAAGTTTGAGAGCAGGATCTAAAATTTTCCGACAACAAAATCCGTTTAAATTCCGATCAATTCCAGCGGACAAAGTGCCACCCATGCTCAGAATAAATTACGAGACAAAGGTTATTGGCTAGTACCCTCTTTATAGTCCCGTTGTACGTGTTCTACGTCACCGTGTTCAGAGCGATTGGATTTTCAACAACTTTCGGAAAAAATCAGACGGATTTTGTGGTCGGAATGTCCGACCATGTGTACAGGGCATAAGACTAAAACTAAATCAAAATTTGCTGCCAAAATTAACACTGGTACAATATACAATGTGGCCCTGCTTTTAGTTAAAGCATAACTAAAACCACAGTTTACAAAATTGTAATATATTGCAGCTTAACGGTCCTTAGACATTGCGACAGTAATGCAGTGTCTTTTATTGCGTCCTTTGAGATGAACTTGAAGCCAACATGACAGCCATGTTTTCTTTCTTGTGTAAAACTACTAATCCCATCACGTAATGGAGACGAGCAAAAAAATTAGACTCTGGAAATCCAGCCTGGGTGGCAACCATGTCTCCCCCATAGACACATTGCAGTGAGTGAGCATAGCCACCCAGGGACAGGAAGTGTTTTATTTACAGGATCACCAGGTTAAAATTAAAGGGTAAAAGCTTTTAAAAAAAAAAATGAATGCAGCCACCACTTCTAAGGTAGCATTTCCTAATCTTTTTAAATTGTGCCACCCTTAAAAAGAAAAGGGAAATCCCAAGACATCCCATTCTCAAATGTAAAAAATTTTAATATTACTTATCAATGGGAAATTTGAGCCTGAGATGATGCATACAACTGTTTTGGTGAAATTACCGTCACATCAAAACCCTCCTTCATGTCGGAGGCCCCTCTTATCACATCAGATAACCCCCATCATAGAATCCTATCACTTCTGAGTCCTGACTATATGTCAGGGACCCCCTATCACATTAGATTTCCCCCATCACCAAGTCTTCTCATTACATCAGAGTCCTCCCATCACACAGCCCTCCAACCACAGTCCCCTCTTCACATCAGGGCCTGACCTCTTGGCTCCAGCAGTGTGGGAGAGGGTGGGAGGTGGATCAGATCATGAGGGGCCAGACTTTCGTCCTCTCCAGAATGCAAGAGCAGCCCTGCATGCTGCTTTTCCTGGATCAGTATAATGATTTGCCATGGTGCCATGGATACTGCCTAGAGTGTTGTTGTCTATGGTGCTGGTGGCCAACCGGCTCGCCCACACCATGGCAACTCATGACATTGATCCAAGTCAAACTGGATACGGTGCTTGTGGCTACCTGGGGAAACCCAAACAGCATCCCTGTTGAGAAACACTGATTTATAGACTGATAAGCTGCAATATATATTTGTTTTTGGGTTTAAATACTACATTGGTGGCTTTGATATCTACTGGTTACAGATTTTAATCTGTTACATCATCAACCTTTTTTTTAGTCACAGCACTCTTTCAAACAATGCAAAAATCTCAAGACACTTGAGAATAAAATGTCCCATTAGAATCTTCACTTCTCATCAGAGGCCCCCCTATGATGTCAGGCTTCCCCCATAACAGCAAAAGCCCTCCTTTATGTCAGGTTTCCCTCATCGCATCAGAGGCCACTGCATCATGTCTGGTTTAACCCATCTCATCAGAGGCCCCCCATCATGTCAGGTTTCCCTCAACACATCAGTGGACCCCCCATCATATCTGGTTTCTCTCATCACATCATGGGGCCTCCCATCATGTATGGTTTCCCTCATCACATCAGAGGCTCCTCATCATGTTAGGTTCCCCTCATTACATCAGAGGCTCCTCATCATGTTAGGTTCCCCTCATTACATCAGAGGCCCCTCATCATGTTAGGTTCCCCTCATCACATCAGAGGCCCCTCATCATGTTAGGTTCCCCTCATCACATCAGAGGCCTCCATCATTTCAGGTTTCCCCCATCATGTCAGGTTTCCCCCATCACATCAAGCAGCCCCCCCCCCCCCCCCCATCATGTCAGGTTTCCCCTATTACATCAGAGGCCCCTCATCTCGTTAGGCCTCACTCAATACATCAGAGGCGCTCATTCATGTCTGGTTTCCCTCATCATATCAGAGGCCCCACATCATGTCAGGCCCCTTATCACATCAGAGGCCCCCCCTCCATTATGTCAGGTTTCCCCTATTACATCAGAGGCACCTCATCATGTTAGGTTCCCCTCATCACATTAGAGGGCCCCATCATTTCAGGTTTACCTCACCACATCAGAGGCCCCTCATCATGTTTGGTTTCCCCTATTACATCAGATGCCCCCCCCCCCCCCCATCATGTCAGGTTTCTCACATCACATCAAGCGGTCCCCCATCAGAGACACTCCATCATGTCTGGTTTCCCTCATCATGTCAGAGGGCCCCCATCCCCATTATGTCAGGTTTCCTCTATTACATCAGAGGCCCCTCATCATGTTAGGTTTCCCTTATCACATGAGAGGCCCCTCATCATGTCTAGTTTCCCCCTTCACATCAGATGCCCCCCATCATGTCAGGTTTTCCACATCACATCAAGCAGCCCCCCATCATGTCAGGTTTCTCCTATTAAATCAGAGGCCCCTCATCATGTTAGGTTCCCCTCATCACATCAGAGGCCCCCATCATTTCAGGTTTACCCCATCACATCAGAGGCCCCTTATTACGTCTGGTTTCCCCATCACATCAGAGGCCCCCCATTATCTCAGGTTTCCCCTGCCACTTTAAACAGCCACCCATTATGCCGGGTTTCCCCTATCACATCAGAAGCACCCCCATCATATCAGGTTTCCCTCATCACATCAGAGGTCCCCCCATTGTGCTTCACACCAGGGGCCCCTCATTATGTCAGGTTTCCCCCAAGACATCAGAGGCCTCCCATCATGCTAGGCTTCTCTCATTACATCAGAAACCCATCCATCGTGTCATGTTTCCCCCCCCCCCCACATCGGAGGTCCCTATTATGTTAGGCGTCCCTCATTACATCAGAAGCTCTCCATCATGTTAGGTTTCCCTCATTGCAACAGAGGCCCCTCATCATGTCAGGTTTCCCTCATCGCTCGAGATAAGATACATGAGAGCACCCACTTATACATCAAAGGCTCTCTTCATCTCTGCAGAGTTCCTCAATCACAGTCTGGAGAAGCTTTTCCATAGGAACAAATTACATTGTGCATTCATTGGCTGTTATGGTGTTAACGGCTGGACCGCCCGATGGAAACACATGGCACTGGACCAGGGCAAACTGTCTTGAGGCGCCCTGGAGGAACCCAGATGGCACCTGGTTGAAGAATACTGCGTTACATTGAATGAACTTTACCAATAACCATTTAGTGTCTTCCAGCCTTCCAACTGTTGACAAAAATGTACAAAAATTTTCCCAGCACTGAAAGGATCATTTATATAAGCCATCCAAATGCACTTAAGAAAAACAAAGACATAACTACATATCAATTTAGAAAATGAATCGTTGTATATATTATAGGGGTATTTCAACACCTCTTTCAGGAAGGGGAAACAAGGTTTCCCATGTCATACACAGAGCCACTTCAAACAGCAGAAACATCTGACAGAAATTCCGTAATTGGAATAATTAGTCTGTTAAGAAGGAAGAAAACATTGAGGGGATTAGCAACTGTGTTCTCACTGACATTCCTGGATCCAAAATCATCACCATTAAGGCAGAGAGCGAGAGCCACAGCGAGATAGACGTGTGTAATATGCCAGCACCATACAAGTCCGTAGGGGAAACACTGTACGGTTGAAGGAGTGATGTCTGTGAGTTGCTCCCCTGCTGATCGGAGCAGAGCGGGGAGGATGACAGGTCCATTTTCGCTCAGAGCGGAAAAGAACAGATCCCACTCTGCTCTATGGGCGGCTTGGAGTAAACGGACTCCATTGTTTTACACCTGGCTGCATATAATACAGGCCGCCCAAACGGACGCAGTCCTCCTCCATTTCTTTTAGCGAGCTTGCTCAGACTGGGAGGTAGGCGACATGAAACAAGAAATCATCTTGAGTAAAAGCAGATGATTCACGTAGCATTTACTTGCTGGAATCCACCTGCCCTTAGCTCAAGCTTTCAGGCAGGAGGGTATACTTAGCTGAGAAAGCCCCTCCTGAAGACTCCTGGGAGTAGGGTTGCCACCTTTTCTTCAAGTCAAACCCGAACACTTTAGCGGAACCCGGCAATTTTTTTTTTTATAGTATAAACTTTACATATATTTTGCCATTAAATAACATTTCTAATCATATGAAGTTAATAACAAGAGTCCCCCTTTACATCAGAGTCCACAGAGTTCCCCTTTTACATCTGAACTCGCAGAGTTCCCTTTCACTGTAAGGGGGGACTCTGCAGACTCTGATGTAAGGGAGTACTCTGGGGCCTCTAACATAAGCAATTCTCTGAGAACCCTGATTTAAGGGGGAACACTGAGAACTCTGATGTACGGAGAGGACTCTAATGTAAGGGAGAACACTGTGGCTTCTGGTGTAAAGGGGAACTCTGGTATAAGGGGTGCTCTGAGAACCCTGATTTTCCTTAGTGTACTCACTCAGAGGCAGGACAGAGAAGGGGGGAGACTTCAGTGACAGACAGGGATGGATGGTGAGCTCACTCACCCCTTGGCAGTCAGCACCTCTCATCCAGATGTATCCGAGGCTGCTGAATTGAAATTTCCGGCCCCAACTTTCCTTTTCTGAGGCACAGCACTGGGGATTGGCGTGTGAGCAGACACAGAGAGGTAGGGGTGGGAGGATGAGGTGCTGATCGAGCCCTCTCTCTTCTCCCATCTGTGTGTGTGTTTGGGGGTGGATTGTTAGTGCTGGCTTTGGGCAGTGTGAAAGAATGTAACAGACACTCTCAGCTTAAACAACTGAAGCCAGTAACCCTGCTGGGAAGCCATAGTCCAGTCTAAATAATGTGTCCGGGTTTCAGGCAGTCTGAAACCCGAACGCATGATTCCAAACCCGAACTGTCCGGGTGAATCCTGGACAGGTGGCAACCCTGGGAGGTATGACATCATTTGCCTAGTCCTGGAAACCAGGAAGTAACTGAAGAAAATAAAATATAAAAAGGTTAAATCAAGTACATTTAATACAGTTTTTCATAAGTGCATTTTAAATTATAGAGATGGAATAACAACAAAAAATCCATTAAAAAAACATAAAACAAATGCTATAAATTAAATTGCAGTTCAAATAAAATAAGCATTTGATCCCCAAGCAAAACATGACTTAGTACTTGGTGGAGAAACCCTTGTTGGCAAGCACAGAGGTCAGACATTTCTTGTAGTTGGTGACCAGGTTTACACACATCTCAGGAGGGATTATGGTCCACTCTTCTTTACAGATCTTCCTTAAAGTGGAAGTAAACCCATTAAATTAACAGTTTAAAAAAACAGTTACATTCCCGGCATGCCAGGAATGTAACTGTCACATTG
The DNA here is from genome assembly GCF_037356315.1 of Lithobates pipiens. NCBI lineage: Eukaryota > Metazoa > Chordata > Amphibia > Anura > Ranidae > Lithobates > Lithobates pipiens. The sequence goes on along the minus strand of NW_027507903.1, from coordinate 15,059,472 downwards.
GTTGTGCTCTCAACCAAACTGTTAAAACATCCAATGGCTGGTGTCATAACTGATCACATGTGCAACAACATGGCAGTTTAAGGTTAAACAGATGGCAGCTTCCTTGGCTGAAAATGATAGGAGGGTTTACTTCCACTTTAAATCCTTAAGGTTTCTTGGCTGTCAATTGGCAACTCGAAGTTCGAGCTCCCTCCATACATTTTCTATGGGATTAAGGTCTGGAGACTGGCTACGCTCCATGACCTTTATGTGATTCTTGAGCAACTCCCTTTGTTGCCTTGGTATGTTTTGGGTCATTGTCATGCTGGAAGGCCCATCCATGACTCATCTTCTGTGTTCTGGAAGGGAAAAAGGTTCTCATCCAAACTTTTACTCTACATGGCCCCATCCATTGTCCCCTCAATCTCAAAGTCGACCTGTACCCTTCAACAGAGAGACAGCCCTAAAGCATCATGTTTCCACCTCCGTGCTTAATTGTAGGGATGGTGTTCTTAGCGTCATAGTCAACATTTTTCTTCCTCCAAACACGGCGAGTCAAGTTAATGACAAAGAGCTTAAAGGGATTGTAAAGTGAATTTTTTTTTTTTTTAAATAACAAACATGTTATACTTACCTCCACTGTGCAGCTCGTTTTGCACAGAGTGGCCCCGAACCTGCTCTTCTGGGGTCCCTCGGCGGCTGTCTCGGCTTCCTCCCTCAGATGCTTCTCATATTCATGCGAGCTCCCTCGCATGGTGAGAAGCATCTGCCGGCGCGCTCCCATGATACAGCCAGCGGCTATAGCCGCTCACTGTATCACACGGCCCCGCCCCCCCGGCGCTCCGCGTCAGTGGATGTGACTGACAGCAGCGCGAGCCAATGGCTGCGCTGCTTTCCATCCGTCCACTCCAGCCAATCAGTGGCCAGGCTGAACGGTGGAAAGGACGTCGGGGGACGAGCGTGGGACTTTCGAGGGGTGAGGTAAGTAAAACGGGGGGGCTGGGGGCGCAGGCAGTGTCAGATGTTTTTTCACCTTAATGCATAGAATGCCCTTTACAACCCCTTTAATTTTGGTCTCATCTGACCACAGAACTTTTTTTTCCCAATCCTTCTCTGAATCATTTCTATGTTCATTTTCATGACTGCACATGTGCCTTCTTGAGGACGGGTACTCACCGTGTTTGGAGGAAGAATGCTGACTATGACCATGAGAACACCATCCCTACAGTCAAGCACAGAGGTGGAAACATTATGCTTTGGGGCTATATCTCTGCTAAAGGTACAGGCCGACTTTGCTACATTGAGGGACCAAGGGATGGGACCATGTATTGTAAAATCTTGGATAAGAACCTTCTTCCCTCAGCCAGAACAATGATGATGGGTTATGGATGGTTCTTCCAGCATGACAATAACCCAAAACATACCACCAAGGCAATAAAGGAGGAGTGGCCGAGCCAGTCTCAAGACCTTAATCTTATGGAGAGAGCTGAAACTTCGAGTTGCCAAGCATCAGCCAAGAAACCTTAAGAATTTAGAAAAGATTTGTAAAGAAGAGTGGACCAAAATCCCTCCTGAGATGTGTGAAAAGTCCAGGAATCAAGGTAGGGAAGGGAGTGTCACCGCTCCAGGAGGATCTAGCTATGATTAAGCACTGTGTGTAGTGCGAAACCCGTCAGATCTTGTTCTGCTGTGACAGGCTATTTTTTTGAATAAAAGGCTTTTTTCGGAGTGCGACTGTCCAGAACCATTTTTCATTCATTGAGATGTGCGCAAACCTGGTCACCAACTACAAGAAACGTCATACCCCTGTGATTGCCAAAGGGTTTCTCCAACAAGTACTAAGTCAAGTTTTGCTTGGGGATCAAATTTTTTTTTTTTTACTCACTGAACTGTAGCTCAATTCATAACATTTGTATCGTGTTTTTTTCTGGATTTTTGGTTGATATTCTAATTCTATCTCTATTATTTAAAATACACCTATGATAAAAAAAAAATTATAGACCCTCAATTTCTTTGTCAGTGGGCAAACTCACAAAATCTGCAGGAGATCCAATCATTATTTTCCTCACTGTATATCCTCCTATATATTTACTAATACTGTACTAGCAGCATAAGGATTAAAAAAGAGTCAACACCAATTGGGAAAGTAAAGTTCCACTTTAGTATAAATTATATATTTTGGATAATAATTTGTTGGAGCTGGGCTTGAAAATTGTTTGAATTCAAGTATAATTAAATTTCCCAACGAGAAAATCTGTCAACATTGTAATATACCTAGCCATAAATTTATATCTAAGGGAACATCAGCTCTGAACACTCCTCCACATTCTTTGAATTTTTTTTTTGACAATCGCAACATTATTAAAATATGGAAAGACAACATTTAAAGACATTTCTTTTTAAATTTTGACTTTCAATATTTTAATGTTGCGATTGTCAAAATAATACATTCCAAAGACTGTGGAGGGGTGTTCAAGTCTAATGTTCCTTTAGATTTACATTTTTATGGGTAGATACATTATATTGTTGACTAGGGTTGAGCCGAACACCCCCCGGTTCGGTTCGCAGCAGAACCTTCGAACGGACCGAAAATTCGTACGAACTTTAGAACCCTATTAAATTCTATGGGACTCGAACGTTCAGAATCAAAAGTGCTAATTTTAAAGGCTAATATGCAAGATATGCAACAGGCAACACCAGCAATAAGGGGTATCTTCAGGTGTATACTATGCTGGAGGCACACAACACCCACTTTAACTCCTGCAGATGCCTGTATTAGAGAACACCAGCAATAAAGGGTAGATACAGGTGTATACTGTGCTGGAGGCATACAACACCCACTTTAACTCCTGCAAATGCCTGAGAAAAGAACACACTGTCCCTGCCTATCTTGCTCTTTTCCTGCACGCCGGAACACACTACACAAGGCCGCCGCGCTGGCGGCCTTATATAGTGTAGGGCGTGCACTAAACCCCCTGAGCTATAATTGGCCACAGGCATCCTGCCTGTGGCCAATTATGGCTCTCCTCACTGCCGGCGCTATGATTGGCCAAGCATGCAGGGTCACAGTGCATGCTTGGCCAGTCATGAGCCAGGAATGCACTGCGATGGCGTAGTGCATTGTGGGCCGTTCGTGCCATACGAATTTGGTGCAAATGGTCCACAAAGTTCTGAATTCGCCCAACAGACAAACGGCCGAGTCGAACACCGAGCTCATCCTTATTGTTTCCAGATTTTTGGGAAATTGTTTAGTTATACTTGACAGCAGAGAGTGGTTATGCTCTAGTTTATATTATGTGTTTGTCATCAACCAGTTAACAGTTGTTGGTTTTAAAAGAGGATGTTTAGTAAAATTTTAGGTGATAAGGTGAGAAGACTGCATACAAAATCAGGTTTAATTCCAAGACTGTATATTTATAAGAATTATTGATATTTATATGGAGGTTGATTTACTAAAGGCAATAATAGACTGTTCACTTTTTAAGGAATTTTCTGGCTTAGTGAATAAGGTGAAGCTCTGCTGTCATCCTATCATGTGGAAGCAAAAATACATTTTTTTTTAATTTTCCTTCCTAGTAAATGGATATTCTTTGCAAAGTGAATTTTTACGCCGTTCACTTTCCTTTCAACATGAACAGTCTATTTGCCTTTTGTAAATCAACTCCTATCTCTCCACAGGGACTCACCTGTTGATGATATCCTGCTCGTCAGTCCTGTTTGTTTAAGCCGTCCAGCTTCTCTGCCTTAGCCTGGTCAACATCCCATAGACTCTCTCCTACGTGCCTGTTAAAGACTTGCTTGGCTGACGTCTCTTCTGGTTTCAGATCCTGCTTGTTGTTCCAGTACGCTGAATGTGTGGATTCCTGACTTCCTGGCTTGTCTGACTATTCGTTCCAGTTACCGAACTTTGGCTATGTTTTGACTACGTTTGTTCTTTTCACTTTTATTATTATTAAACAAGTGTGATTTAACTGTACTTCTGTCTCGGTCTGATTCATGGTTTCTTACATCCGGTGAAGCTGGAAGGTGTGCAGATGTCCTGAGACTTGTGAGTACTGACCCTGAAAATTGATCCTAGGCGACTTTGTTTTTTTAGGATATAAGTGCCAGAAGTAGCTATGGACTGAGACGGCTCTCATAGGGTCCCAGATAACTAGACATGTGTAATTTGTTTTATTTCAAAATAATTTTTTAACAAATTTAAACAAATTAATTAATTCGGAAATATCCAAATTAACAAATTTTTCAGAATTATCATAAATTTGAATGTTCGAAAATTCGAAAATCTGAAATAATAACTATCGTATTTATCGGCTTATAACACACACTTTTTTCCCCTTAAAATCAGGGGAAAATCGCGTGTGTGTGTTATACGCCGATCCCCGCTGATTGTGAGCGGAGGATCGAGCGCGGCCGAGATACACATAGCTGAGTAGGCTCGGCTCCTCTCGCAGTCACGCCCAGTCCCACCCTATGATGGGCATAACACAGGGACTGGGCATGACAGCGAGCGGAGCCAAGCCTAGCCGAGTAAACTCGGCTATGTGTATCTTGGCGGCGCTCAGCCCCGCTCACAATCCCGCTCCAGGGACTGCGAGAGGAGCCGAGCTTAGCCGAGTACACTCAGCTTTGTGTATGTCGGCAGCGCTCGCTCCTCTCCGCTCACGGTCAGTGGAGTTCGGCGCCAATTTTAAATAATCAGCCTGCAATAAGGCTGGGCAATGCTGCAAAGAGACTGGATAAGGCTGAAAAGACACTAGCCAATGCTGCAAAGACACTGGGCAATGCTGCAGATGGACACTGGGCAAGGGTGCAATGGTGGACAAGGCTGCAGATGGACACTGGGCAAGAGTGCAATGATGGACAAGGCTGCAGATGGACACTGATAAGGCTGCATTGATTGGCATTTAAATGTAAGTTTTTTCCTTAAAATTCCCTCCTAAACTTGGGGTGCGCGTTATACACGGACACGTGTTAAACGCCGATAAATACAGTAACTAATAATAACCTATTTTTTTTTTTTTAAAGGGTAAGCTTCATTCATGTTACAAAATGTACAATTACAATGCTCATTCGTAGTAGTTACAACAATGACAGTGATCTAACATAACCTTGTAACATATGATCAGGATATGTGCATCACGTCATCCATTTGTTTAAACTTGTTAATAAAGAAAAACTACTACAATAGGTGTAACCGGTCTATGTGTTTCTGTCATGCTCCATCAATTTTCAATAATTCAACAAAATTCTAGTCTGCTACCCCAATACCAGCCTGTTCCATGCTATATTATCCATGTTTCACCCATTCATCTTCTATTACACCTCTATCTCTGAAGACACATGTTAAATCTATCCAGCCCATATTTTCAAAGAGATCTTAGGGCAACCTCTAGCAGTGTATGTAATCTTGTACATTGAAAATGCTTTATTAATGAGTTCCAACCAGTTTTGGAGAGACGGGGGGTCGTGTTCTTCCATCTAAGAGCTAGCGCTTTTTTGGCATAGAAAAAGGCCATTCTTAATAGTGTTTTCTGAGAGTTATGCCCCATATACTCGGTCGGAAATTCAGACAGAAAAAGTCAAATCGGATTATGTTGTCGGAAAATCCAATCATGTGGGGGCTCTATCTGACTTTTTCTGTCGGAATTTCCAACGGAAAAAGTTTGAGAGCAGGATCTAAAATTTGCCGACAACAAAATACGATCAGCCTTTTTCTGATCGTGTGTAGAGAATTCCGACGCACAAAGAATTCCGATGCTCAGAAAAAATTTGGAGACGAAAGCTATTGGCTACTGGCCTCTACGTAGTTCTGTCGTACGTTATGAACTTCACCTCGTTCCGAACGATCTGCTTTTCCGACAACTTTGTGCAACCGAGCGTATGCAAGACTAGTTTCGGCCAAAATCCGTCTGAAAAAATCAGAGGGATTTTGTTGTTGGAATGTCTGACCATGTGTACAAGGCATTAGATATTTATTCTTCCTCCAGGTCTCCCAAAAGGAACCTGGCTGGGGAATAAATGTTAGGGAGGGCCAATTTGTCTTCAAGAAATTCTAGGATTGTCTTCCAAAATCTCTCCCCTAGAGGACATCTCCACACCATATGGAAGTAGTATCCCGGTGCACTCCTGCATCGAGGGCATTCTGGTGATTCCTGGCTTCCCATTTTGTGTAACCTCTCAAAACACTCCTCCTTTAGCCACAAGGGACTTAGCCGCCATAGGACATATCCCCGCGGTCTCCCCATGTCAATGGTGGAAAGCAGGGGGGGGAGTGGTCTGAGATAGCCCGCAGAAGGTATTGGACCCCAACAACCCTCTGCAACATCTCCCTAGAAACAAAGCAGTCTGGACAGTGTTAAATGTGGAGGAATAACAGGAGTATGCTTTGGTATCTTGGTTTTTCCATCTCCATGCCTCTTCTAAATTATAAGGCCTCACACAAGCTTCCACTGGGGAGCCACCTCTGGCAGCCGCACCATGTCTATCAATGTCAGGCGATAATACAGCATTCAAATCCCTAGCTAGGATAATAGGCCCCTCCGCCACCTGGAGCACCTTTGCCATCAGTGTTTCCCATACTGCTACAGTGAATGGGCATGGTATATATACTGCTACAAACGTGTAGGGTTGACTGTTAATGAGGAGCACCAGAACCACAAATCTGCCAAAAGGATCCAGTTTGACAGCTTTAATGGAACACAATAACGATTTAGCCTCCAAGACCGATACACCGCTGGTGTAATTCAAGTATGTAGAGGGAAAAAGCACTGCCCACAAATGCTCTGTGAAAGGCCAACGTTTATGCTCCACCTAAATGTGAATTGTGTAAGAATACAATATGGGGTTTATGTTTATATTAAAATACTAAGGCCTGCTTCATTTTGGAGTTGAGGCATCTTACATTCCATGATAGGAGATTAAGGGTCTGCATGGTTGGTGCAACATGTATCTAGGGTGTCAGGATGATACAGATTTTATTGAGGCGAGATGGCAAAGAGCTTCTTAGATGGGCACATATCTTTTTCTCCCCACCCGGGAGCAGAATTGGGAAACACATACGCATGTAGTTGCATAATTGGTTGCAATAAAGTGCATAACATTTTTTTAGGAAAAAAACAAGAAAACAACAAAAAAAGAACATATAAAACCTTTGATCCAGAACAGAGGATCCCAAAACCCAACCTCCCCCTCCCTGCCCGCAGCGTCAAACACCCCACAGGTTTTCTCCTAAAACATTGAACAACAAAGTCACCCTAAAGGGGGGTAGCCTTCCTGCTCCAGCCGGAGAGGGAGATTAAGGGGTGAGTATGTGGTATGCAGCAGAGCATTAAATGAACCGCGTTGATTGAAGGTCAATCTTCATGGCCTGCGAGGGCTTGAATGTTAAAGGATCTCTCAAACAAGATAAAAAAAATTAACACAAAAAGATGGGTGCTTATATAGCAACTGTCAGTACAGATCTATCTGCCTGGAGGAGCCCCCCCCAGGCCAGATAGAGGATGAGTTCATCAAGGGAAAGGGTAAGCATGTCAGCTAGATCCCAGCGACTCCAACCAGTGGATTGCTTCTTTAAGGGACATGAAGAATTGTATGACTCTCAGCTTAGCAGGATATAGCATACTATATGCTAAACTGCGTTCTCTCAGGTGCTGCTTCACACTTTGAAAGGCCACTCGTTGCTTCTGCGTGGCTTCTGAGAAATCCGGGAAGATGGAAATGTGGTTGTTGTTATACAGCAATTCAGGCAGGTTGCGAGCTTTATGTGGTATGGTTTCTTTATCCCTGAAGTACAACAATCAGGCCAACATGGGTCTAGGATATCTGCCCCTTGCTTCAGGGGGACTCTATGAGCCCTTTCTATGGCAAACAAGTGAGAGAAACTATCATCCCCAAAGGTTTGCTTGAGCCAGGATAACAGGAACTCTTCCGGACATTTGCCCTCCGAGCCTTCTGGGAATCCCAGAAATCTAAGGTTATTCCTGTGGAGCCTGTCCTCAATATCCCCCAGTTTAGCCTCCTGGGACTTGTGGTCTGCCACCACATCTCTCACCTGCACCATCAGTGGATTGAGGTCATCCTCGACTGCGCTAATGCGCTGTTCAGTCCTGAGTGACTTTTTGCCTAACTTTATGCACATCATCCTTTAGGAGAGCAAAGTCCACCCTTACGGTTTCAATCTGTGTGGACAACAAAGCGTGGCAGCACTTAATGTATCCATTATCTACAGCAGCATCAGCTCTCTTACCTGTGCACCAGAGTCGTTCTCTCCTGGGTCAGATGAGGAAGAAGGCAGGGGATTTGCTAAGGGATCAGATGGATCCAGCCAGTCCATGTCCCCCTCGGTCCACAGGCGGCCAGCAGGGGCTGGAGAATCATGTCGTTCCATTTCCGATCAGGTGCCATCTTGGTTTGCCTCCTGTGCAAACCTTGTGAGCCTCTATGCGGGTGTTGGATCCAAACTCGGGCTGTATTTTACCATAGTCAGGTGCCCGGTATGTTCCCCAATCAATTCTGGTAGGTGGACAGCAAAAAGTTCAAGCCCGAAGCTGACCAGGATAATAAAAGTATCTCAGCGCGGTCGGAGCTCTGAGAAATGGCTCCTCATATACCGGAAGTTGGATACGCCCCCAACACTTAACTACTTCTAATTATTAAATTATAGGTATTGAAATTGCCTTTCAAATTTGTCTGTTAGTGAACGTAAGGAATACGAATTTATTTGAAGTTACGAATTATCCAAAATAACGAATGCTGTATCTAAACGAATGGAACGTAATGAATTAATAATAATAAACAACAATAGTAAAAACTATTTATTATTATTATTTATTATTAATTTGTTCCGTTCCATTTACTTAGATGCGGCGTTCGTTATAATTCGCAACTTCGGATAAATTCGTATTCGTTTTGGTCCCTAACAGACAAATTTGAAAGGAAATACCTAAAATGTAATAGTTAGTTATTATTAGTTAGTTAGTTATTTCAGATTTTCTTTCTTATTTTCAGATTTTTTAATTTTCAGGTTAATGAATGACCCGAAAAACAGTAGAAAAAAAAAACAATGGAACAAACCATTTTTTTGGCAGTGTACATGTCTACAGAGTACTGGCCATTCCCTTCTAGCTCTAGGAAATTGTCCTACTGTTGCTATTGATAGTTTTGGGGTATCCTGTCTTTCTGTTAGGCCCCTTTCACACGGGACCGATCGGTAATGATCCGCCCCGTGATGATCCGCTCGCTCAGCGGAGATGGCTCCGTTGTCCCCGCTGAGCCGGCAGCGGACAGGGCGGTCCCGGCCTACTGTGCAGGGTCCGCCCTGTCAGCTCTCCGCTCTCCTCTATGGGGGATCGGATGAACACGGACCATCTGTCCGTGTTCATCCGATCCGCTCTGCAGACATATAGAAAAATAGGATTTTCCTCCGTCTGCAGAATCGGACAATAGCGGAGGCGGACAATAGCGGGTGTCTGCGGATGTTCATCCGCAGACACCCGCTATCCCATAGGAATGCATGTATGTCTGTATTTCATCTGCAAACGGATGGATGAAATACGGACATACTGTCCGCATGTGTGAAAGGGGCCTTAAAGTTCTCCTGCAACATTTCCTAAAAATACATCCCCTAGACTAAGCCTTAATTGTTGGTGTTGTGTGGGAAGGAGCTTGTGTGACTGGCAGCCTCTGTACTATTTGGGAGACCTGGGTACTTTCTCAGCTGGCCCTTTGGGGGTAAGCACTACATAGGTATAAGTATAAAAAATCGGGGATGTGCTAGCTTTAAGGGTCCTTTCACACCGAATGCAGTTGAATACAGTTGTATGCATTTTGAACTGCACTCCAACTGCATATACAGCCCAAAATCAAAGTAATCATATGGGCATAGTTCACATCATTGCAGTGCAGTTCAGGGCAGTTAAAAATTAGTAGAGCATGCTGCATTTTTCTGCACTGCAAATGCAGTTAAAAGTGGTGGCCCGTCCATTAGGGGCGTATGGGTGCCACCCCCCACCCCCTGTTCATGCGCCTGGACCCCTGATCTACATGCAGGGCGCTGGATGCATAGATTCCAGAGGCTCTAACAGGCTTCAAAAAAGGGTAGGCTTGGATTTCCCCAAAGCAAACCCAGTTGTATGACAATAGTGAATGAATATTTGCTATTGTAACACTGATTCTCCTCCCAGCCAATCAGAAAGCAGGTCCTGAGACCTGTCACCCAATTGTCGAAAAATTACATCCGGGTGGAGGAACTTGACTGGCTTGCACAGAGCCCTGACTTCAAAGTGATAGAACACCTTTGGGATGAATTAGAGCAGAGACTGAGCCAGGGCTTCTCGTCCAACATCAGCGCCTGACCTCAGAAATGCGCTTCTGGAAGAATGGTCAAACATTCCCATAGACACACTCCTAAACCTTGTGGACGGCCTTCCCAGAAGAGTTGAATCTGTTATAGCTGCAAAGGGTGGACCAACTGAATATTGAACCCTACAGACTAAGACTGGGATGCCATTAAAGTTCATGTGCGTGCAGGCGTCTCAATACTTTTGACAATATAGTGTATATCCACTTAAGGACCAGGCATCTTTTTCAGATTTGGCGTTTACATGTTTAAAACAGTTTTTTTTTTTTTTTTGCTAGAAAATTACTTAGAACCCCCAAACATTATATATATATATTTTTTTCTAACACCCTAGAGAATAAAATGGCGGTCATTGCAATACTTTTTTTCACACCGTATTTTTTTTCTTATTTATTTTACTTGGCTTTATTTATTTTTACACTTTAAAAAAAAAATAATAATAATGTATCACTTTTATTCCTATTACAAGGAATGTAAACATCCCTTGTAGTAAAAAAAAAAAAGCATGACAGGTCCTCTTCAATATGAGATCAGGGGTCAAAAAGTCCTCAGATCTCATATTTGGACTTAAATGCAATAAAAAAAAAAAAGTCATTTTAAAAAATGACATTGAAAAAAAATATACCTTTAAGAGGTATGGGCGGAAGTGACGTTTTGACGTCGCTTCCACCCTCCTATGGTATAGAGACGAGTGGGGGCCATCTTAGCCTCACTCGTCTCCATTCCCGGCCATCGACAGGACCCGATCGCCTCCGCCACTACTGCCGGCTCCGGTAAGCGGCGGAGGGCGTGGGAGAGCGGCGGGAGGGGGGGTGGCACCTCTCCCGCCACCGATAACGGTGATCTCATGGCCAACCCGCCGCGGAGACCACCGTTATCGTACACAGGACCGCCTCTTGTAAAGAGGGATACCTCGGTTGTGGCAGCAGCTGCTGCCGTTACCGAGATATCCCTCTTCAAAAAGAGGACGTATATTTACATGAGGCGGTCCTTAAGTAGATATACACACCATAGTTTGTAGACGCTATAACTTTCACACAAACCAATCAATACAAACTTATTGGGATTTCTTTTTTTTACCAAAGACATGTAGCAGAATACATTTTAACCAAAATTGTTGAAGTAATTTGATTTTTTTTAAATGGATATGTTTTATAGCAGAAAGTAAAAAATATTGTTTTTTTAAAAAAAAAAATTTTTTTCATTTATATCGCAAAAAAATTAAAAAACACAGAGGTGATTAAATACCAACAAAAGAAAGCTCTATTTGTGTGAACAAAAATTATATAAATTTAGTTTGGGTACGACGTTGCATGACTGTGTAATTGCCAGTTATGGTAGCACAGCGCAAAGAAATGGCCTGGTCATGAAGGGGGTAAAACCTTTCCGGAGCTGAAGTGGTTATGAAAGAAGGACAGAAGACAAAAAAAAAAAAGAGAGAGGAAAAAAAAAAAAAGAAACATCTGTACAATTGTGTCTTCCTGAGAAAACATTTATGTCGTTGGTAAGGATAGAGAGTTGCTTGAAAATCAACAAATCAAGAAGTTTTGCAAAGAAAATTCAAAGACCTTCTCTAGGTAGGAAGAAACGAAAAAAGGAAGATCAAAGGCATGCAGAGAATGAGGTTCAGAAGATGGATGAAGGAGTTAGAAAATACATAGTTCCCCCAACACTGCAAAAAGCGGAAGAAACACAAGGCATCTGGAGAAGACAAAAATATTGCTTAATCATTGAAAAGAAAAAAAAGATAGGAATATTTAGGTCAATAACTACTATATTCATCCAAAAACGGATAAGGTGTAATGATAAATACACATCGTATAAAGTGTGGGCAAACACTATGGCAAACTTCACCCATCAATATAATAAAAACACAAATTAGAAAACCTACTGATCAATAATTTCACATAGGACATTGCAGAATATAAACTATCCGTGGAAAACACCAGAAAAACATAAAAAATATATATATATATACCTTAAATGATAAAAAATAAAAATAAAAAATACAACAGTTGGACTACACCTTTAGGGCAGTTGTACACTGGAGAAGAGGGGTTGATCAACATGTACAAATACATACTATAAGTGGTCCATATAGTGAACTTGGTGTTGAGTTATTCCATTTAAGGTCAGCACAGCTGACAAGGGGAAAAAAGATTTAATCTCCAAATATGGAAAGGATTCTTCACAGTAATGCCTCGTACACACGATCGGGCATTGATCGGACATTCCGACAACAAAATCCATGGATTTTTTCCGACGGATGTTGGCTCAAACTTGTCTTGCATACACACGGTCACACAAATCTTGTCGAAAATTTGGAACATCAAGAACGTGGTGACGTACAACACATACGACGAGCCGAGAAAAATTAAGTTCAATAGCCAGTGCGGCTCTTCTGCTTGATTGCGAGCATGAGTGGAACTTTGTCCGTCGGAATTGTGTACACACGATTGGAATTTACGACAACGGATTTTGTTGTCGGAAAATTTGAGATCCAAATCTCAAATTTTGTGTGACGGAAATTCCGATGGAGCCTACACATGGTTGGAATTTCCGACAACAATCGCCCATCAAACATTTTCCGTCGGAAAATCCGACTGTCTGTATGGAGCATAAGAGCTGTAAAAATGTGGAATAGACTCCCTTTATTTTTTTTGCTTGAACTAGATGGATTTGTGTCTTTTTTTTTAACCTATGTAACTTATTTGCTGCTGGATCCCTTAAGCCGCGTACACACGTAGCCGTCTGTCCGACGTACTTAGTCTGGCGGACGTCCGCCAAACTGTCCGTCGGAATTTTCGAACGGGCTACTTGCCCACACACGGCACTTTTTCAGCGGACTAGTACGGCGTACTAAGTCCGCGTACTTTCGAAATGAATGGACTCGCCCACACACGCGGAGGAAAGTCCGCTCATTTCGAGCGCGTCTCCAGGTAGGCGGGGCCCGCGAAGGAGACGTCGCTGGCCCCGCCGCCTGGTATGGACTTAAAGGGGAACCCCAACACCGAAAAAAATCGGCGTGGGGGTCCCCCCCAAGTCCACAACAGACCCTTGTCCGAGCACGCTACCCGGTCGGCCAGGAAAGGGGGGCGAGCGAGCGCCCCCCCCTCCTTAGCCATACCAGGCCGCGTGCCCTCAACATGGGGGGTGCCTTGGGGAAGGGGGGGGCCGCGCGGCCCCCCCCCACCCCAAAGCACCTTGTCCCCATGTTGATGAGGACAAGGGCCTCTTCCCGACAACCCTGGCCGTTGGTTGTCGGGGTCTGCGGGCGGGGGGCTTATCTGAATCCGGGAGCCCCCTTTAATAAGGGGGCCCCCGGATACCGGCCCCCCCACCCTATGTGAATGAGTATGGGGTACAATGTACCCCTACCCATTCACCTGTAAAATAAAAGTACAAAAAAAAACACAACACACGAGATAAAATACTTTATTGCACAGCTCCGGGGGTCTTCCGTCTTCGGGGGTCTTCTCGCCGGACTCCTCCGCTATCTTCTTGTAGCTCTTTTGCTAGTGGAGGAGTCCGGCTTTCTTCCTCGCCGCCGGCCTCTTCTCCCGACTTCGGGGGTCTTGTCCCCTCTTCGGTTCTTCTGCCGGGCCACCGCGCCTTCTTATAGCTCTTTTACAGGCGGTGGCCCGGTCTTCTGTCGCCGCTGTCGCCTTCCGTTCTTCTTCTTCTTCTCCTTCTTCTCCTGGAGATGTTGACTCGACGCTCTCTCCGGCCACAATGCCAGGGACGCGCTGCGCGGCCACTTATATAGGGACAAGGGGCGGTGTCACATGGCTTTATGTCACATGGGTTGGTGTCACATGGTGACCCCGCCCCCTTACGATGTCACAGTCCCCATGTGACATCAACCCATGTGACCAACCCATGTGACATAAAGCCATGTGACACCGCCCCTTGTACGGTACGGCTAAGGAGTGGGGGGGGCGCTCACTCGCCCCCCCTTCCCTGGCCGGCCGGGTAGTGTGCTCGGACAAGGGTCTGTTGTGGACTTGGGGGGGACCCCCACACCGATTTTTTTCGGCATTGGGGTTCCCCTTTAAGTCCATACCAGGCGGCGGGGCCAGCGACGTTTCCTTCGCGGGCCCCGCCTACCTGGAGACGCGCTCGAAATGAGCGGACTTTTCTCCGGGCGGGAAAAGTCCGCTCATTTCAAAAGTACGGCGGACTGGCATACACACGGCCGGATTGTCCGCCGAAATGCGAGTACGGCGGGCAGATTGTTGTGCAAACCGAAATTCTAAGTCCGCCGTACTGTCGGGTCAAAAAAGTATGCCGGAGGCTACACACGGGGGGATTGTTTGGCGGACTTGAGTTTGCCGGACTTTTCCACCGGATTGTTTGATCGTGTGTACGCGGCATTACGGTTCCAGGTTGAGGGGACCATGTGGACTAGAGTTGGGAGGACCTCTTTAAAGCTTCCGTTTGCTCTTTTTAGCTTGGCCATGCAACCAACAGTCATTTTTTTTCTCTCTCAGACCCTTATGTTCTTTTAGGCCAAGCATATGGCAAGTTACCCTGGAAAGATCCTCCCATATTCTTCAGTCCTCCAAAAGTTGGAAACACTCCCTTTGTCCCAATGCTACTGTGTAGAGAGTTTGGCAGACGCCCTGTTCCAAAATTCTTGACTGGCCCTCATGTCAATCCAGATCCAGGATTTTGTGGATACTGATGCTCTTTGGAGGCAAATCAGCAGTGTGTACGTAAATGATTATGTTTAATAGGAAACAACTCTTTGGAGAGGCCTTATCACCAGCTATTTCCTTAATGTGGTGTCTAAGAGCATGCTCATTTTCACATAGCAAGAAGAAACTGAAAATTCCCACAGAGAAGTGTGCCACTCCTCAGTTTTCAGAAGTTGTGATGTCATCACGTTTACCTTTTTAAGATGCCATGAAGTGGATTTGAACCAGGGTTGCTGCGGCCACAACACAGTACTAACCACTATCTGATCATGGCACAGTCAACAGGCCAGGAAGAAGTTGAACCTACAATCTTCTGGTCCATTGTTAGACACGTTATCTACTGTAATCAGACCAAAGAAGCCTAGAAACGAGCTCAGAAAAAACAAACAGTACCAGGGGGCATTTTAAATTAGTGAAAGTCATCAATGTTAAGAATTAAATCCATAGTTTTTGTTGGTCTATATCAGTGATGGTGAACCTTGGCACCCCAGATGTTTTGGAATTACATGTTCCATGATGCTCAACTACACTGCAGAGTGCATGAGCATCATGGGAAATTCCAAAACATCTGGGGTGCCAAGGTTCACCATCGCTGGCCTATATGATGGGTGCTCAACCTGTGGCCCTCCAGCTGTTGTGGAACTACAAGTCTCATGAGACATTGCTAGGCTGAGAGTTACCAGCACGACTCCCAAAGGCAGCGGCATGATGGGACTTGTAGTTACGCAACAGCTGGAGGGCCACGGGCTTATCACCCATATAGATCTGGAGCTGGAAAAGGTTGGTGCAAACTACCTAGCTCAAAAAAACAAATCCTCCCATATCATTCCCCTTGTATCACTTCTAAATAATGCTAAAAGTTGGATGCAGTGATACGTTTTTGAATATACCTGTCTTGACATTCTTTTGTACCTAAAATTTGGAGTCAAGTGTAAAAATGGAGTGTCCAATATTCCAAAGAATGCAAGATTGACCTGAAATGATGAAGTTAACATGTTGGAACTAACATTTTTTGGTGGTACAAGCTTCTAGGCCAGGGGTCTCAAACTGGCGGTCCTTCAAGTCCCATGAGGCATTGCAAGGCCGACAGTTACAAGCTTGACTCCCACAAGTCCCATGAGGCATTGCAAGGCCGACAGTTACAAGCTTGACTCCCACAAGTCCCATGAGGCATTGCATGGCTGACAGTTACAAGCTTGACTCCCACAAGTCCCATGAGGCATTGCAAGGCCGACAGTTACAAGCTTGACTCCCACAAGTCCCATGAGGCATTGCAAGGCCGACAGTTACAAGCTTGACTCCCACAAGTCCCATGAGGCATTGCAAGGCCGACAGTTACAAGCTTGACTCCCCCAAGTCCCATGAGGCATTGCAAGGCCGACAGTTACAAGCTTGACTCCTACAAGTCCCATGAGGCATTGCAAGGCCGACAGTTACAAGCTTGACTCCTACAAGTCCCATGAGGCATTGCAAGGCTGACAGTTACAAGCTTGACTCCTACAAGTCCCATGAGGCATTGCAAGGCTGACAGTTACAAGCTTGACTCCTACAAGTCCCATGAGGCATTGCAAGGCTGACAGTTACAAGCTTGACTCCTACAAGTCCCATGAGGCATTGCAAGGCTGACAGTTACAAGCATGACTCCCCCAAGTCCCATGAGGCATTGCAAGGCTGACAGTTACAAGCTTGACTCCTACAAGTCCCATGAGGCATTGCAAGGCTGACAGTTACAAGTTTGACTCCCACAAGTCCCATGAGGCATTGCAAGGCTGACAGTTACAAGCTTGACTCCTACAAGTCCCATGAGGCATTGCAAGGCTGACAGTTACAAGCTTGAATCCCACAAGTCCCATGAGGCATTGCAAGGCTGACAGTTACAAGCTTGAATCCCACAAGTCCCATGAGGCATTGCAAGGCTGACAGTTACAAGCTTGAATCCCACAAGTCCCATGAGGCATTGCAAGGCTGACAGTTACAAGCATGGCTCCCACAGGCAGAGTTTCACAACATCTGGTGGGCCACCAGTTTGAGACCCCTGTTCTAAACCAAGTCTAGATTTCTCTGTAGCTGCATCTATGGGAAAGGAATAAGAAGATAGATGAATAGGGTACATGTTTAAAAATTTTCTGCATTTCCATAAAATGCTGCTAAATTAGAATTTTGTTAAACAAAAGTAATTTTTTCAAATACAAAGAATGAAACTGGTGTTAAATCATTCTAACAGAAAAAAGGGACAATTTTAGGAGCATAATATGCATTTAAACTAAGCCATAATATACCCTTCACTCTTCAGTTATTTTTGGCTTGTCTGAAAAATTCTGATTTATTTTTTCCCCTTTACCTTGTTGAACCCAAGATGACGTACCACCTTTATTAGCTGAAACTAGTTACCAAACCGCTACATAAAATTCTAAACAGAAAACGGTTGGATAATACAACCTAAATGGTTAGGAGGAGTTAAAACAAACAACTAGTATAGTATAGCACAGTATAGTATAGCATAGTATGGAAAGAATGTCAGGTGTTATTAGTGTCCTATTGTCAACTCTAAAGTCTATGTTTTGTTACCTACGAGAATTCTGTTTAAACTGTTATATGCTGAGAGATTGCACAACTTAGGAAAGGAAACACCTACTAGAGTTTACTCGGAGGTAACCTTTTCCTCATAAATAATATAATGTGCCCCCACCCAACCCCCACCCCCCCCCCCCCCCATTTGACAAAAGTTGATCATTCAATCACATTTTGTTGAAGGGCCCACTGTAAATTCTTTCAGCCACCATTCACATACTTTGACAGCTGCCAGGACTGGCTATCAAAATACAATAGGCGCAGTGGGAGATTCGTCCATCTGTGCTGTATAGCATAGATCAGGGGTCTCCAAACTTTTCAAAGGGCCGGTTTACTGTCCTTCAAACCTTAGGGGAGCCGGATTGTGGCCAGTGAGGGTAGAAAACGTCCCGGGCCACCATCAGTGAGAATAAACATTATCTCAGGGTTGGTGATTGGTTGCATAGCACCTGTGGTCGGTAGGAGGAATAGTGGCCCATCATTGGTATTCCTGGAAGGAATAGTGCCCCATCATTGGTATCAGTGGGACGAATAGAGCCCCGTCATTGGTGTCAGTGGGAGGAATAGTGCCCCATCATTGGTATCAATGGGAGGAACAGTCCTTCTCATTGGTATCAATGGGAGGAAAAGAGTGCCCCATCATTTGTATTAATGGGAGGAATAGTGCTCCATGACTGGTATCAGTGGGAGGAATAGTGCCCCATCATTGGTATCAATGGGAGAAACGGGCTCCATCATTGGTATCAATAGTAGGAATGATTGGTATCAGTAGCACCTGTGGTCAGTAGTAGGAATAGTGCCCAATCATTGATGTCAGTGGGAGGAATAGTGCCTCATCATTGGTATCAGTGACCTGGAATAAAACAATAAAGTGTTCTTTAAAAAGTTCCCAAGTCCCCCGTCTTCGCTTCCTCCCATCAACTCAGGAGTCAGCATTATGACATTCTGTAATCCCAAAAATAAACCTTGGTTAAAGTAATTGTTAAATTATGTAATCCAATTTGTAAAAATATTATATAAAGTGCAGAGGGAGGGGCCATGATTCCCACTGACGCCAGCCCTGCTCCGAGTATTGCAGAGGGATGGCCCGAGATTTCCACTGACGTCAGCCCCGCCCTGAGTACTGCAGAGGGGGGGGCCGAGATTCCCACTGACGTCAGCCCCGCTTCAAGTATTGCAGAGGGATGGGCTGAGATTCCCACTGACGTCAGCCCCGCCCTGAGTACTGCAGAGGGAGGGGCTGAGATTCCCACTGACGTCAGCCCCGCTCCGTGTACCGCAGAGGGAGGGGCCGAGATTCCCACTGACGTCAGCCCCGCCCTGAGTACTGCAGAGGGAGGGGCCGAGATTCCCACTGACGTCAGCCCCACCCTGAGTACTGCAGAGGGAGGGGCCGAGATTCCCACTGACGTCAGCCCCGCTCCGAGTACTGCAGACGGAGGGGCTGAGATTCCCACTGTTGTCAGCCCCGCTCCGAGTACCGCAGAGGGAGGGGCCGAGATTCCCACTGACGTCAGCCCCGCCCTGAGTACTGCAGAGGGAGGGGCCGAGATTCCCACTGACGTCAGCCCCGCCCTGAGTACTGCAGAGGGAGGGGCCAAGATTCCCACTGACGTCAGCCCTGCCCTGAGTACTGCAGAGGGAGGGGCCAAGATTCCCACTGACGTCAGCCTCGCTCCGAGTACTGCAGAGGGAGGGGCCAAGATTCCCACTGACGTCAGCCTCGCTCCGAGTACTGCAGAGGGAGGGGCCGAGATTCCCACTGACATCAGCCTCGCTCCGAGTACCGCAGAGGGAGGGGCCGAGATTCCCACTGACGTCAGCCCCGCTCCGAGTACCGCAGAGGGAGGGGCCAAGATTCAAACTGACGCCAGCCCCGCTCCGAGTACTGCAGAGGGAGGGGCTGAGATTCCCACTGACGTCAGCCCCGCCCTGAGTACTGCAGAGGGAGGGGCCGAGATTCCCACTGACGTCAGCCCCGCCCTGAGTACTGCAGAGGGAGGGGCCGAGATTCCCACTGACGTCAGCCCCGCCCTGAGTACTGCAGAGGGAGGGGCCAAGATTCCCACTGACGTCAGCCCCGCTCCTAGTATTGCAGAGGGAGGGGCCAAGATTCCCACTGCCGTCAGCCCCGCTCCGTGTACTGCAGAGGGAGGGGCCGAGATTCCCACTGACGTCAGCCCCGCTCCGAGTACCGCAGAGGGAGGGGCCGAGATTCCCACTGACGTCAGCCCCGCTCAGAGTATTGCAGAGGGAGGGGCCGAGGTTCCCACTGACATCAGCCCCGCTCTGAGTACTGCAGAGGGAGGGGCCGAGGTTCCCACTGACATCAGCCCCGCTCTGAGTACTGCAGAGGGAGGGGCCGAGATTCCCACTGACGTCAGCCCCGCTCCGAGTATTGCAGAGGGAGGGGCCGACGTTCCCACTGACGTCAGCCCCGCTCCGAGTACCGCAGAGGGAGGGGCCGAGATTCCCACTGACGTCAGCCCCGCTCAGAGTACTGCAGAGGGAGGGGCTGAGATTCCCACTGACATGAGCCCCGCTTCGAGTATTGCAGAGGGAGGGGCCGAGATTCCCACTGACGTCAGCCCTGCTCCGAGTACTGCAGAGGGAGGGGCCGAGATTCCCACTGACGTCAGCCCCACTCCGAGTACTGCAGAGGGAGGGGCCGCTGACATCAGCCGGGATGAGAGCAGCTCTCCGGCAGGTCACGTGATCGTCCAGCGGCGCTGTAAATAAGGTATTTTCCACAAGTTACAAAAAGGAGACACTGCACATTATATCATCTTTTTACAAAACGGATTACATGTTTTTACAAGGACATTACTAGGGATTATTTTCAGGGTAGGGCTTATATTGCAGTCATCCCTGAAAATCAAAATAGGTCTTATTTTCGGGGTAGGGCTCATTTTCGGAGAAACAGGATAGTTCTTGAGCCTGCCAACTTGCACCTGGCTGTCTACTGGTCTGCCCAGTGCCTGCTTCTCATCTGTCTGTGACCAAGCCAGTTTCTGCTAGACGCTCCCTGGAGCCTGTCATCTCTTCTGTCCTGCATCCACGTTCTGGTCTGCTCCTTGGGACGCACAGGCGACTCGTCAGCACCAGCCATTGCAAGAACTGTCAAGCGCTCCTGTCACTCTGTGCTCTCATGCTTCCTGTTATCTTACCAGGGTCCTTGAGCTGGAGGGGACCTCTCTTTTCTTAACTGCGCTAATGCAATACACCCCCAGCATGACCCTCCTCCATCGTCTTAGCAGAGTTTCCGCCTTCAACCAAAAATACACAAAATGTAAATAAAAATGCAATTTCAGTTGCCGCAGAATTGATCAGGTGCATCATTTTAGAACGATTTAACAAAACAAGCAGAAGAATAAAATTGGCATTTTGTAGCTATAATTAACTAAATCAATGTGCATTCTCTTGGAGGGCAATGTCACCAAAAAGAAGCCTTAGATGGCCACGTGAAAATCAATGCAGTACCACAGTGATAACAAATTTACTGACAAATCTAATTCGCTCAAAGCTAAAAATTCCTCCAAACAAAATTTACGTCATTTTTTCCCCACAAATAGAGCTTTCTTTTGCTTGTATTTGATCACCTCTGCGGTTTAAATTTTTTGTGCTATAAACAAATAAATAGCGACAATTGTGAAAAAAATTTATATACATTTTTTTACTTTCTACTATAAAACATACCCAATAAAAAAAAAAATGTAAACAAATCAAATTTCTTCATCAATTTAGATTAATATGTATTCTGCTACATATTTTTGGTAAAACAAATCCCAATTAGCATATATTGATTGGTTTGTGCAAAAGTTATTTTGTCTACAAACTATGGGATAGATTTATGGCAATTTTATTTTTACTAGCAGGGACTGCGCTGGACAAATCTGACATACTGGCTGGCTGGCCATACATTATACAATTTTTTTCTATAGATTTCCTTTAGATTTACCAAAACCATATAATATGAGGTCAAATCTAAACACTTTCAATTTATGTGCAATCAGGCAGGCCCTTCTACTACACAGTTGAAGGTAAATCTAAAGGAAATTGAATAGGAAAATTGTATGGTGTATGGCCAGCTTTAGGGGGTTATTTACGAAAGGTAAATCCACTTTGCCCTGCAAGTGCACTTGAAAATGCAGTCACTCTCAATCTAAGGGGTAGATCTGAAATGAGGGGAAGCTCTGCTGATATTATCATCCAATCATGTGCAAGCTAAAATGCTTTTTTTTTTATTCCCCTTGCATGTCCCCCTCGGATCTACAGCTACTATACTTTCAAGTGCACTTGCAGTGCAAAGTGGATTTTCCTTTAGTAAATAACCCACTAAGTGACATTTTTTGGGGACTTGAGACACCAATACAGTGATAAGTGCTAAAAAGATGCACTGTAACTGTATAAATGGCACTGTCAGGGAAGGGGTTAACATCAGGGGGCGATGAAAGGGTTAAGTGTGCTCCCTGGGAGTGCTTTCTTACTGTGTGGGGGATGGGCTGACTGCAGGAAGAGAGACATCTGTGTTCCTGATTAGCAGGAACACAAGATCTCTTTCTCTCGCTGGGACAGAACAGCGGTCTGCCTTGTTTACATAGGCCGACCCCCGTTCTGTCATTCTCCCAAGCAATCGCGGGTGGCCGGTGGCCAACCACAGTGGTAACGGGTCGCCAGCGGCAGGCGTGCACCCGGAAGTCGCAAACGACATACAGGTCAGTCGTTTTGCACAGCGTTTGTTACAAAAAAAAGGACGACGCTTAGATTCAAAAATATGCGCAGAGGGTAAAAAAACAAAAAACAAAAAAAAAAAACGGACAGACATTCTAATGTATTTTACCTGTAAATTCTCAAAATTAATCATTTATGCAGAATTGCTGTTTAGGAGTTCCATTGTATCGGAGTGGGGGCAGGACGTTTCCGTGTTTATAAATAATATGGACCTGTAGAACCTGCTCTCCCATGACGTAGAAGGACATCTTGCATAACGCATAGAAGTATGTCACTTATTATTTTTCTAGAAACTTGAGTAATATAACTTAAAGGATTAGTTCTTATTATAGTCTGAAGCAAATGGTTGGGGTTCAACCAAAGAAAATTATGCAAAGACCAGAAAGCGTGGCGAGCGAGAAAATGAAGGTACAGTCCAAACCAACCTTCCCATTGCGGAGAAAAGTTATATGGAGGACCATGTAACTGTAGTGAACATTGTACATCCATCATCCCAGCTGCTTAACCACTTGCTTACTGGGCACTTAAACCCCCCTCAGTCCCAGACCAATTTTCAGCTTTCAGCGCTGATGCACTTTGAATGACAATTGCGCGGGCATACAACACTGTACCCAAATGAAATTTTTATCATTTTTTTCCCACAAATAGAGCTTTCTTTTGGTGGTATTTAGTTACAGCTCGGAGTTTTATTTTTTGCTAAACAAACAAAAAAAGATGCAAAAAAAAAAAAAAAAAAAAATCATGTTTTAATAGTTTGTTATAAAATTTTGCAAACGGGTCATTTTTCTCCTTCATTGAAGTGCGCTGATTAGGCGGCACTGATAGGCTGCATTGGTGGGCACTGATGGGCTGCATTGGTGGGCACTGATGGGCTGCATTGGTGGGCACTGATGGGCTGCACCGGTGGGCACTGATAGGCATAGTTAAGGCGGCACTAATAGGCACAGATAAGGCGGCACCGATGGGCACAGATAAGGCGGCACTGATGGGCAAAGATGGGCACAGATAAGATGGCACGGATGGGTGGCACGGATAAGTGGCACGGATGGGCACTGATAGGTACCACAGATAGATGGGACTGATGGGCACTGATAGGTGGCACTGATAGGTGGCTCTGATAGGTGGCACTGCTGGGCACTGATGGGCGGCACTGCTGGGCACTGATGGGCGGCACTGGGGTGCAGCACCTTTGAGGCAGACTGGGTGGCACTGTGGGTGGCACTGTGGGTGGCACTGTGGGGTGGCACTGTGGGTGGCACTGTGGGCACTATGGGCACTGACGGGGGGCACTTACTTTTGCTTTTATTTTATTTCAGGATGGCACTGCGGGAGGCAGGTGGGCACAGGCAGGTGGCAGGTGGTCCCTTGTATTGATGGCCGTGATCGGGACTGATGTCCCGATCACGGCCGCCGGCGATCGGCTTTTTATTTCTCTCCTCGCGCTGTCAGCGCGAGGAGGAATAATAGCCGATTACCGGCTCCGTTCTATCACATGATCAGCTGTCATTGGCTGACAGCTGATCACGTGATAAGGGGTCGGGATCGACCCCTTACACGGATCGGTGATCAGGCGAGTCTCACGGACTCGCCGATCACAGAGCGCGCCGCGCGCGCCCCTCAGGGGGCGCGCAGGCCGCTCGTAACCGGGACTACGTCAATAGACGTAGTCCCGGAAATGTAGGTCCGCGCTAATGCCGTCATTTGGCAATAGCGCGGATCTGTAGTGGTTAAAGTGGAGTTCCACTCACAAGGGGAACTTTGACGTATCCGTCTCCTCCTCCCCTCCGGTGCCACATTTGGCACCTTTCAGGGGGGGTAGGGGCGGGTACCTATTTTTGACAGGTACCGCTCCCAACTTCCGGGAGATGAGGCCATGGCCCAGTATCTCTGAAGTTCGGCCCCCTTCTCCTTCCTCCGCCGCCGGACCAATTAAAAAGCGCAGTGCAGTAGGGAACCGGCCGAAAGGCTTCACTGCCAGGTTCTCTTACCAGGAATGGCAGCTGGGGTGCCGAAATCGTGGGCGCCCTGGACAAAGTGTCCATATATTAAAATTCCGCAGTTGCAGTATTTGCAGGTGCTGACTTTTAATTTTTTGTGGTGGGGATGGACCTCATCTTTAACCGCTTCAGCCCCGGAAGATTTTACCCACTTCCTGACCAGAGCACTTTTTGCGATACGGCACTGCATCGCTTTAACTGACAATTGCGCGGTCGTGCGACGTTGGACCCAAACAAAAATGACGTCCTTTGTTTCCCACAAATAAAGCTTTCTTTTAGTGGTATTTGATCACCTCTGCAGTTTTAATTTTTTGAGCTATAAACCAAAAAAAAAAAAAAAGCGCCAATTGTGAAAAAAAATATATATATTTTTTTTATTTTCTACTATAAAAACATACCCAATAAAAAAAAATGTAAAAAAAAATCGAATTTCTTCATCAATTTAGGCCAATATGTATCCTGCTACATATTTTCATATTCCCATAAATCAAGCTTTCTTTTGGTGGTATTTGATCACCTCTGCGGTTTTTATTTTTTGCGCTATAAACAAAAAAAGAGCGACAATTTTGAATTTTATTTTACATTTTGCTATAATAAATATCCCCCAAAAATATATAAAAGAAACATTTTTTTCCTCAGTTTAGGCCGATATGTATACTTCTACATATTTTTTTGGTTAAAAAAAACCCTGCAATAAGCATTTATTGATTGGTTTGCTCAAAAGTTATAGCATTTACAAAATAAGGGATAGTTATGGCATTTTTATTATTTTTATTTTTTTACTAGTAATGGCGACGATCAGCGATTTTTATCGTGACTGCGACATTATGGTGAACACAGCGGACATTTTTGACACATTTTTGGGAGCATTGTCATTTATACAGCAACCAGTGCTATACAAATGCACAGATTCCTGTGTAAACGACACTGGCAGTGAAGGGGTTAACCACTAGGGGGCAATGTAGGGGTTAAGTGTATCCTGGGGAGTGTGTCTAACGGTAGGGGGCGTGGCTACGTGTGACAAAACACCAATCTCTGCTCCCGGTCACAGGGAGCAGAGATCAGTGACACTTTCACTAGGCAGAATGGGGAGATGCTTGTTTACATTAGCATCTCCCCGTTCTTCCTCTCCTTGAGGCGATCGCGGGTATCCCCACGGCAATCGGGGTACGCGTGATCCGCGATCCAACTCACGGAGGTCCCAGGTGGCGCGCATGCGATGGCATGGTGGCAAATTTAAAAGGGACGTACAGGTACGCCCATTTGCCCAGCCGTGCCATTCTGCCAACGTACATCGGCGTGCGCCGGCCGGGAACCTGTTAAAGTACACATGAAGACAAAACATTTCCGTTGTGGATAGCCTAGGGAATAATTAAAGTGGATCTTCAGCCTAAAATTTAAAGTGCCTACTTTAAGGGGGTTTGGACCCGCCTCTTATACATGCCATTCACTTAGGCCACTGATGGCGAACCTTGGCACCCCAGATGTTTTGGAACTACAGTTCCCATGATGCTCATGTACTCTGCAGTGTAGTTGAGCATCATGGGAAATGTAGTTCCAAAACATCTGGGGTGCCAAGGTTCTCCATCACTGACCCTCACTTCTCCAGGAAACATCAAGTTCTTTTCTCTTCCTCTACAGGAGCCCACCAGTGGGTACTCACAAACAAACTGCAGAAACAGGACATGTTATCTGGCTGTCGGTGAGTCACTGTAAACCTCCTTCAGGGAGGCCACACCAGATCTCTATCATGGGAGCGTGGTGGTAGGGGTACAAGCTTTGGGTAGTAGGCAGGAAGGGCCAAAAGGTACACAGGAGGTGGTGCTTCACAGTAGAGAGATACAATGGTGGATTTACTAAAACTGGAAAGTGCAAAATTGCAGCCCTGTGACCCACAGGAGAAATATAGCCAAAATAGCTTTGTCTGTTAGCCCCGGTTCACACTGAAAGCTGCCAGTGAGTGCGATTTCATGTGTGGCTTGCAGACATCTGTGCGACTTCACACACACAGATAGGGTTGCCACCTCATCCCTTTAAACCCTAATACATTAATTACACAAGTTCTGTGGTTGATTAAGGTGGTAATTAACCACTTCAGCCCGGAAGGATTTACCCCCTTCCTGACTGTGACGACAAGCCCCCCACCCAAAGTGACTCCTGTCACGCTGACCAAAGCACTTTTTGTGATACGGCACTGCAAGGTTTTAACTGACAATTGCGCAGACGTGCGACGCTGTACCCAAACAAAATTGACGTCCCCCCCCCCCCCACAAATAGAGCTTTCTTTTGGTGGTATTTGATCACCTCTGCGGTTTTTATTTTTTGGACTATAAACATAAAAAGAGCGCCAATTTTTAAAAAACACTTTTTTTTTTACTTTTTGCTATAATAAATATCCCCCAAATACAGTGCCTTGCGAAAGTATTCGCCCCCCTTGAACTTTTCAACCCTTTGCCACATTTCAGGCTTCAAACATAAAGATATAAAATTTTTATTTTTTGTGAAGAATCACCAACAAGTGGGACACAATTGTGAAGTGGAACGAAATCTATTGGATTTTTGAAACTTTTTTAACTAATAAAAAAATGAAAAGTGGGGCGTGCAAAATTATTCGGTCCCCTTGCGTTAATACTTTGTAGAGCCACCTTTTGCTGCGATTACAGCTGCAAGTCGCTTGGGGTATGTCTCTATCAGTTTTGCACAATCGAGAGACTGAAATTCTTGCCCATTCTTCCTTGCAAAACAGCTCGAGCTCAGTGAGGTTGGATGGAGAGCGTTTGTGAACAGCAGTTTTCAGCTCTTTCCACAGATTCTCGATTGGATTCAGGTCTGGACTTTGACTTGGCCATTCTAACACCTGGATACGTTTATTTGTGAACCATTCCTTTGTAGATTTTGCTGTATGTTTGGGATCATTGTCTTGTTGGAAGATAAATCTCCGTCCCAGTTTCAGGTCTTTTGCAGACTCCAACAGGTTTTCATCCAGAATGGTCCTGTATTTGGCTGCATCCATCTTCCCCTCAATTTTAACCATCTTCCCTGTCCCTGCTGAAGAAAAGCAGGCCCAAACCATGATGCTGCCACCACCACGTTTGACAGTGGGGATGGTGTGTTGAGGGTGATGAGCTGTGTTGCTTTTACGCCAAACATATCGTTTTGCATTGTGGGCAAAAAGTTGGATTTTGGTTTCATCTGACCAGAGCACCTTCTTCCACATGTTTGGTGTGTCTCCCAGGTGGCTTGTGGCAAACTTTAGACGAGACTTTTTATGGATATCTTTGAGAAATGGCTTTCTTCTTGCCACTCTTCCATAAAGGCCAGATTTGTGCAGTGCACGACTGATTGTTGTCCTATGGACAGACTCTCCCACCTCAGCTGTAGTTCTCTGCAGTTCATCCAGAGTGATCATGGGCCTCTTGGCTGCATCTCTGATCAGTCTTCTCCTTGTCTGAGCTGAAAGTTTAGAGGGACGGCCAGGTCTTGGTAGATTTGCAGTGGTCTGATACTCCTTCCATTTCAAAATGATCGCTTGCACAGTGCTCCTTGGGATGTTTAAAGCTTGGGAAATCTTTTTGTATCCAAATCCGGCTTTAAACTTCTCCACAACAGTATTACGGACCTGCCTGGTGTGTTCCTTGGTCTTCATGATGCTCTCTGCGCTTTCAACAGAACCCTGAGACTATCACAGAGCAGGTGCATTTATAAAGAGACTTGATTACACACAGGTGGATTCTATTTATCACCATCAGTCATTTAGGACAACATTGGATCATTCAGAGATCCTCGCTGAACTTCTGGAGTGAGTTTGCTGCACTGAAAGTAAAGGGGCCGAATAATTTTGCACGCACCACTTTTCAGTTTTTATTTGCTAAAAAAGTTTAAAATATCCAATAGATTTCGTTCCACTTCACAATTGTGTCCCACTTGTTGGTGATTCTTCACAAAAAATTAAAATTTTATATCTTTATGTTTGAAGCCTGAAATGTGGCAAAAGGTTGAAAAGTTCAAGGGGGCCGAATACTTTCGCAAGGCACTGTGTGTATATATATATATATATATATAAAAAAAGTGTTTTTTTCCCTCAGTTTAGGCAGATATGTATTCTACATATTTTTGGTAAAAAAAAAAAAAAAACCAAACGCAATAAGTGTATATTGATTGATTTGCGCAAAAGTTATAGAGTCTACAAAACAGGGGATAGTTTTATGGCATTTTTATTATTTTTTTTTTATTAGTAATGGTGGTGATCTGCAATTTTTATCATGACTGCGACATTATGGCGGACACCTCAGACACTATTTTGGGACCAATGCCATTTATACAGCAACCAGTGCTATAAAAATGCAGGGAAGGGGTTAAACACTAGGGGGGCGATAAAGGGGTTAAGTGTGTCCTAGGGAGATGTTCTAACTGTGGGGGGGGGGTGGGCTACCACTGACATGACAGCGATCACTGCTCCCGATGACAGGGAGCAGTGATCTGTCATATCACTAGGCAGAACGGGGAAATGCCTTGTGTACAAAGGCATCTCCCTGTTCTTCCGCTCCGCGACATGATCGCAGGCACCCGGCGGACATAGAGCCCGTGGGACCCGTGGTCACGGAGCACGCGCCCACAATTCCGAGTCTTAACCTGTATACCCCATTTGCCCACCCATGCCATTCTGCCAAGGTATGTCGTCATGCATCGGTTAGGAAGGTGTTAAACTCACTCTGTGCCTCATCTGCATTTAATTAGCCTCAGAACCCATGTAATTCATATGCGTTCGGGTTTAAAGGGATGAGGTGGCAACTCTACACACAGATGTCAATGCAAGTTGCACATGAAGTCGCCAAAAACGTCACAGGAACCTTTTCAAAGTCGCTGCAAGTTGGAGTCGCACCGGTACAAACAGCTCCATAGCCAGGAATAGTGTGTGTCTTGTCATGAGAGGGATCTGTCGAATCGCATCGGTGTGAACGGGGGCCAAATGAAGCACAAAAGAGATCCTGGAAGCCTGCAATTTGGGAAATGTGGCATCAACAGTATCTGTTACACCGAATACATCTGGTAAGGTATGTGCGTTCCGGCTGCAAAACATAGGTAGCCTCCTGCATTTTATTACTTTATGATTGAGTTACCATCAAGAGGCATGTGCTACTTCAAACATTTACAGCTTAATGCTCTTCTAAAGCAGTGCCAGGCGCGTTATAATTCAGAACATACTAGGAGTCCTTAGAATCTTTTACAAAATGTATTAAACATACACAGTAGCCCAGCACAGTCAATGAGATCCACAGTTAAAGCTCATCTAGGCATTTCTGTTGGAAGTTAAACATTCCCATATTCTTTATTAAAATGTTATATTGCTGGGTGTTTTTTTTTTAGGTCATTTTCTAAAAATACAAAAAAAAAATATTAAAGTTGCATTACGTATGAAAAATAATGAAAAATAGCAGCCAGCATCAACAATGATAAATTGTGAAAAAGCAAAACAAGAAAAAAAAAATGCAGCGCTAAACAAAATAAGTCCGCCCTAGAAGAACGCTTCTTAGGGAAGAATATTCACTAAGGTGTGCGTGGAAAGTAAATATATTAAAAATGTGTACAATAATGCAAAAAGGGATGGTATTTTCTAAAAATGGTTACTCTTCATATCTTACATCTTTAAATCGCATATCAAGCAAAGTCCCAAACGCTATCCAAAATATAGTTTCCATGAAAAATATTTAATGCTCAGGACAGGGCTTAAAAGCAAATTCCTCATCTTCCCAACTCTAAAAATAGGCTAGTTTTTTTTTTCTACCTCCCCTTGCATATCATGGCACGCACTGGGCTACCTGGGATGTGTGTCACATATATAGGGTTGCCACCTTTTCTTCAAGTCAAACCCAAACACTTTAGCGGCGCACGGCAATTGAACCTCTACTCTCCAGCTGTTTTGAAACTACAAATCCCGTAAGACATTGCAAGACCCCAACAATCACAGGCATGACTCCTAGAGGCAGAGGCATGATGGGATTTGTAGTTTCAAAACAGCTGGAAAGCCGAGGTTCTCTACCCCATATAAACTATACATATATTTTGTTATAAAAATAACATTTCTAATCATGGCACGTTTCCCTTTCACTGTAAGGGGGGACTCTGCAGACTCTGATGTGAGGGAGAACTATGGGGACTCTGACATAAGGGATGCTCTGGGAACCCCGATTTAAGAGGGAACACTGAGAACTCTGATGTAAGGGGACACATTGTGGCCTCTGGTGTAAAGGAGAACTCTGATGTAAGGGGTGCTCTGAGAACCCCGATTTACCTTAGTGTACTTACTCAGATGCGGGAGAGAGAAGGGTGGATGGTGAGCTCTCATCCCTTGGCATCTCTCATCCAGATGCATCTGAGGCTGCCGGACTTCAAATTTGCAGCCCCAACTTTCCTTTTCTGAGCCACAGCACCGGGGATTGGAATGTGGGCAAACACCGATGGGTAGGGATTGGAGGTGGGTGGGTGAGGTGCAGATCAAGCCCTCTCTCGTGTGTGTTAATGCTGACTTTGGGCAGTGTAAAAGAGTGCAACAGACACTCTTAGACAACTGCAGCCAGCAACCCTGCTTGGAAGCCATAGTCCAAGTCTAAATAAAGCGTCCGGGTTTCAGGCAAGGCCTCGGCCCGCACCAGAACCTGCGACCAGGCAAAACATTTGTGCAAACACCATTCAAGTTTACGGGAGTCGAACGTGTAAAATCAAAAATTGCTAATTTTAAAGACTTATATGCAAGTTATTGCCATAAAAAGCGTTTGGGGACTCGGTTCTGACCCAGGGGACATGTATCAATGCAAAAAAAAAAAAAAAGTTTTAAAAATGTCAGTTTTTTTTTAGAAGCAGCAATTTTAATGATGCTTGAAAGTGAAACAAAAATGAAATATTCCTTTAAATAGCGTGCCTGGGGGCTATTGTATGCCTTTAAAGTGGCAGTTTTCCCGTGTTTAGAACAATACCACAACAAAATTACATTTCGAAAGGTAAAAGTCATTTAAAACTGCTTTCGGCTGTAACGTATTGTCGGGTCTTGGCAATATAGATTAAAAAAAATCATTTAGAAAAAACGGCACGTCCAACCCCCCCAGTCCATTACCAGGCCCTTTGGGTCTAGTATGGATATTAAGGGGAACCCTGCACACTTTTTTTAAATTACATAGGGGTCCCCCAAGCCCTATACACTTTGAACAGCAGTATCTATACACTGTACAGCCTGCCATATATACTCTTCTGACAATACGTTACAGCATTACAATTTTCTGGTCTTGGCAATATAGATAAAAATCATTTAAAAACGGCATGGGTCCCCCCAGTCTATTACCAGGCTCTTTGGGTCTAGTAAGGATATTAAGGGGAACCCTGCACACTTTAAAAATGACGTGGGGGTCCCCCCCAAGCCCTATATACTCTGAACAGAAGTATATATACTGTACAGCATGCCATATATAATCTTCAGAAAATTGGGCCTTCGGTGTTGGTGGTACCAGAACACTAATCCCGCACAGTTAATCTTGGTGAGAACTGGAACGGGCCCTGCTGTGAAATACTATATCAAAAATTGTAATTACATGCCCCTGTTAAATGGGCAGAAAAATTGGGCTTTTGGTGATGGTGGTACCAGAACACTAAGACCTCACAATTATGCTTGTTGGGCACAGGAACATGCCCTGCTATGAAATGTATCAAGAATTGTAATTACATGCACCGGTTAAACAGGGGCAGAAAAAAAAATGGGCCTTGGGTGGTGGTGCCACAACACTAACCCCTCACAGACACTCTTATTGGGCACAGGAGCAGGCCCTGCGTTAACATATCAAAAAATGGTAATTGCATGACCCTGTTAAACAGGGGCAGAAAAACTGGACCTTGGGTGGTGGTGCCCTAAACCAAAAATATTGTTGGAAGCTATCAAGATTGAGGAGGAATAGGATAGTCACTCAGCACAGGCAGTCTTAAAGAGATCCCACATCCATAAATAATTCGTTCAGTTACATCAGGTGCTTGATAGTTGCTGATCCAAGACTGATTTTCATGAATGTGAGCCCATCAATGGAGTCTGTGGACAGGCGCACTCTATGATCCATTACAAACCCTCCAGCAGCCCTGAATGTGCATTCAGAAAGAAAGCTGGATGCAGGACGGGCCAGTAGCTTAATTGCATATTGAGCAAGTTCTGGCCAGTGGTCCATCCTCAAGACCCAGTAAATGCTCTGTTGGAAAGGTCTCCAAGTCTGCACTAGTCCCTAGATATTACTGCACCATGTAATGCAGAAGCTGGCAACGGTTGTTTGAACCAATCAGACCTTGGCGCTGAGGACTGAAAAACTTGAACAGTTTTCATATGTGGGCGCTGCGCACATATACGTTCGCTTCTGCGCGTGAGCTTGGCGGGACGGGGAACGTTTACATTTTTTTTTATTATTTTACCTTATTTTTACACCGTTTAAAAAAAAAAAAAAAGGTCACTTTTATTTCTATTACAAGGAATGTAAACATCCCTTGTAATAGAAAAAAGCATGACAGGTCCTCTTAAATATGAGATCTGGGGTCAAAAAGTCCTCATCTCATATTTACACTAAAATGCAACGAAAAAAAACCCTGTAAATTAAGAAGAAAAAAAAAAATGAATAAATCGGCCCTTTAAGAGCTGGGTGGAAGTGAAGTTTTGACATCGCTTCCACCCATCTTCCCCTCACTCGCAGCGGGAGGGGAGGGGCACCTCTCCCGCAAATCCGCCGCAGAGACCACTTTTATCTTGTAGCGGACCACCTGCTGAAGAAGGGGATGCCGGGGTTATGGCAGCAGAGTTAAAGAACCAAACAATGCTCTTTTACAATGTGTGGGGCACAGTGCCCCCCCCCCCCCCCTCAGTGCAGGTGTGGGGAATTTTGAAATTGGGGTGCATTAGTATCTCACTGACACTTCCCTGTGCTGCTCTGCTTATGGGGAGAGAGTTGATTGCTGCCAAAAGAGGCCTTGTGTGCCGCTTGCGGCGCCAGTGCCGGGGGTTGCCTACCCCTGCACTGGATTATGTGACCCACTGTCTCCATGCTGATAAGGCAGAGTCTTCATAGGTCAGTGCCAATTTTAACAACCTATAGCTGGTGAATCTGACCAAACCCAACAGGACAATAGCTTAAACTAATAAATCTTAATACGAGGGTTGCACCGATACTCTTACAATAGGTGCGGTTCTTTCAGCCGTCACCTTCAGCTTCGGTTCTTTCACCCGTTAGCGGGGAAATCCCACTAACAGCTGAAATGTAAAGAAAGAAAAATGCTGGCGACTGGTTAAGGAACAGGGCCACCGCATCCTTAACCACCATTCACGTCCTCAGGATTCCCTCCCCCCCCCCCCCCTCCAGCTGTCACTTGGCTTGCATGTCTGCGGACCTTCAATTCTGGAAGCTGCCTGCATTAGAGGTGAGCAAGCCCAGCTCTCCCCCCCCCCCCCCTGCGCAGCTCATTTGGCTTTGCCATTCACAGCTTGCCTTGCCTCTTTCTACCCATCTGGTCAGGAGCGAGTCCCATGTGGCCCAGCATAGAACTGTTCCTTGGCAGCTCCACGGCTCTGCACACAGCGAGGCTTCTTCCTGTGCCCTGTCCGATGGGGAAACACACACAGCCCCTCCCCCCTAAGCAGTGCCACTGCACCATTGCAACAGATCACAGTGTGATTAGATCTCTCCCCCGCCCCGGCTCCATGTTAAGTGAGGGTGTCCTGGGCTCCCTGTACAGGGCAATAGAGAGCAGTATACAGTAAATATATGTGCTGCACTTCTATGTCAAATACTAATAATCTATATAGTGTTAATACCATTGAAAAGAACTCCAATATCAATGCCTAAATATATCTTGGCATGTTAATCTGAAAATTAGTATCTATAATGTCCATGTAATCACAGCAAATAGAACTGTTTGCATTGGAGTTTTGGTTTCACCAACCAGTGGAAAGTTGGGAGTCAGAACAATACGTATGAAGTTTTGTTTATGCATGGACACTATAGATGCCAAGTATCAGATTAACATGCATATGATAATTGGCATCTATAGTGTCCATGCATAAACAAAATTTCATAAGTAGTGATGGACGAACGTTTCGCCCGGCGGTCGTTTCGCGGCGAATTTCCGACATTCGCGGTCCGCACGTTCGAACGCCTTTTTCCGTCGTTCGCCGCGGCGGACTTACGTGTTTAATGTATACAAGAACTTTAACCTTTGGTGACACGTTTATCATGTGATACAGGACAGCCAATTGAGACATGACAGCACATGGACACTTGTACATTCCCCCTAACCTATAAATACACCCGATCCGGTGGCCATTTTACATTCTTTCTTCTGTTACGATAGGGACAGGTTCCTGTGTGGAGTAGGGAGAGATAAACCACTAGCTATTTGGTACACAAAAGTTCTTTTCAGGACTGGTATAGGTGTTAGGTGTTGATAGGTTTGCTGTGCTGCTGATTCTTGCAGCAGCCTGAGTGTCTTTTGTTAGTTTAGAGAAAGGGAAAGGACGGTGTATGCTACAGGGACAGCCAGATTAGTCTTTCATCATCATCATCATCATCATCATCATTAGCTGTTACTATCAAGGTCCACAAAAGAGCTGTTCCAGTAACCACTAATCGTTCTCTTTTTTTGCCAATTTGTATAGGGACAGGAAGGAAGCAGTGTTGTCAGGCAGTGAGGGTAATTTTAAAGACTTGCTGTTATTATTAGTTCCACAAAGGTTCTTTTCAGGACTGGTATCAGTGGTACAGTAATAGGCTTGTACATGTATAATATTCTTTCTTCCAAATATAGAAAGGATATTATACTTGACTGCTGCCCTTCTGCTGCAGTCTGCTAAACATTCACAACTCACTTGTTCCACAAAAGTTCTTATAAGGACTGGTAACTTGGTATAGGGTGCTACGGTACATAGGCTTGAGTGCGGTACAGTCTGCTGTTCTGTAAGGACCGCTATCGGTCCACAATAGATAGGGTTGACGTGCACCACTGCTGACCGCTGCCCTATACTGCAGCAGTCCTTCAGCGGTATAGGGACTGACGTACAGTCTGCTAATCACTAACACACAACCTGCTTGTTCCACAAAAGTTCTTATAAGGACTGGTAACTTGGTATAGGGTGCTACGGTACATAGGCTTGAGTGCGGTACAGTCTGCTGTTCTGTAAGGACCGCTATCGGTCCACAATAGATAGGGTTGACGTGCACCACTGCTGACCGCTGCCCTATACTGCAGCAGTCCTTCAGCGGTATAGGGACTGACGTACAGTCTGCTAAACACTAATACACAACCTGCTTGGTCCACAAAAGTTCTTATAAGGACTGGTAACTTGGTATAGGGTGCTACGGTACATAGGCTTGAGTGCGGTACAGTCTGCTGTTCTGTAAGGACCGCTATAGGTCCACAATAGATAGGGTTGACGTGCACCACTGCTGACCGCTCACCTATACTGCAGCAGTCCTTCAGCGGTATAGGGACTGACGTACAGTCTGCTAATCACTAACACACAACCTGCTTGTTCCACAAAAGTTCTTATAAGGACTGGTAACTTGGTATAGGGTGCTACGGTACATAGGCTTGAGTGCGGTACAGTCTGCTGTTCTGTAAGGACCGCTATCGGTCCACAATAGATAGGGTTGACGTGCACCACTGCTGACCGCTGCCCTATACTGCAGCAGTCCTTCAGCGGTATAGGGACTGACGTACAGTCTGCTAAACACTAATACACAACCTGCTTGGTCCACAAAAGTTCTTATAAGGACTGGTAACTTGGTATAGGGTGCTACGGTACATAGGCTTGAGTGCGGTACAGTCTGCTGTTCTGTAAGGACCGCTATCGGTCCACACTAGATAGGGTTGACGTGCACCACTGCTGACCGCTCACCTATACTGCAGCAGTCCTTCAGCGGTATAGGGACTGACGTACAGTCTGCTAATCACTAACACACAACCTGCTTGTTCCACAAAAGTTCTTATAAGGACTGGTAACTTGGTATAGGGTGCTACGGTACATAGGCTTGAGTGCGGTACAGTCTGCTGTTCTGTAAGGACCGCTATCGGTCCACAATAGATAGGGTTGACGTGCACCACTGCTGACCGCTGCCCTATACTGCAGCAGTCCTTCAGCGGTATAGGGACTGACGTACAGTCTGCTAAACACTAATACACAACCTGCTTGGTCCACAAAAGTTCTTATAAGGACTGGTAACTTGGTATAGGGTGCTACGGTACATAGGCTTGAGTGCGGTACAGTCTGCTGTTCTGTAAGGACCGCTATCGGTCCACAATAGATAGGGTTGACGTGCACCACTGCTGACCGCTGCCCTATACTGCAGCAGTCCTTCAGCGGTATAGGGACTGACGTACAGTCTGCTAATCACTAACACACAACCTGCTTGTTCCACAAAAGTTCTTATAAGGACTGGTAACTTGGTATAGGGTGCTACGGTACATAGGCTTGAGTGCGGTACAGTCTGCTGTTCTGTAAGGACCGCTATCGGTCCACAATAGATAGGGTTGACGTGCACCACTGCTGACCGCTGCCCTATACTGCAGCAGTCCTTCAGCGGTATAGGGACTGACGTACAGTCTGCTAAACACTAATACACAACCTGCTTGGTCCACAAAAGTTCTTATAAGGACTGGTAACTTGGTATAGGGTGCTACGGTACATAGGCTTGAGTGCGGTACAGTCTGCTGTTCTGTAAGGACCGCTATCGGTCCACAATAGATAGGGTTGACGTGCACCACTGCTGACCGCTCACCTATACTGCAGCAGTCCTTCAGCGGTATAGGGACTAAGAGTTTTGTCACAGGGTCATTTAAAAAATGACAGGCAGAGGAAGAGGCAGGCCCTTCCGCAGGGGTGGTAGGGGTAGGGCAGGAGCAACAGGCTTGAGCCAAAGTGGGAAGTTGCAGAAGGTGCGTTCAATTACTTTAAAGGATGCACCAGACTTGGTTGAGTGGCTCGCTCAGCCTTACTCTTCTGCACCCTCCTCATCCTCTCGATCTGCACCCTCTTCTTCACTCTCTGCTATGTGCACCCCCAAAGACACTACCACCAACAACACGACCACCACCACCACCACCACATACCTTCCGCTTGAGTCACTGGAATTATTTTCCGATCCATATCAAGAGGACATTTCTGATGCGCAGCCACTCTTGGTATTGGATCAGGAAGAGGAGGTAGCAACAAGCGCTACTCAGCAGTCTGACGCCAGTACCCAGATCAGCCCAAGGAGGAGGTTGGTCCCCGGTGTTGCTGCCTACTCCGAGATCTCTACTTATAGCGGTGGGGAAGGTGACGTTGATGATGACGTGTCTAGTGATGTCACGTGGGTGCCCACAAGAGAGGAAGAGGAGGGGAGTTCAGAGGGAGATATGGACCAGCAGATAGGGAGGAGAAGCAGCAATGACTTACATTGCACAGCAGGGACAAAGCAGACTGCAAATGTATCAGGAGCGAGTCATCGACCATGTACGGTCACATCTGGCGCTCCCAGGACACCGGCACATGGCTCCGCAGTGTGGGCTTTTTTTAACGTGTCCGCTGCTGACAATAGCGTTGCCATCTGCAATCTTTGCAGTCAACGCGTTAGTCGCGGTAAGCCCAATACTCACCTAGGGACGACCGCCTTAAGAAGGCACATGAGCAGCCATCACCGAGCCCAGTGGGAGCAACGGAACACACAAAGCCACACTGCAGGCTCTCACCGTCCAGCCTCGTCTTCTACTTCTCCTTCTCCTCTCTCCTCACAATTGTCCTCCACTCCACCTTCCATCACGCCAAGCTCACATTTTTCTGCAAAAAGGCAGGCTTCCGTGGGCCTAATGTTTGAGCGTAAAAAAATGATGACGCCGGATAACCCTCTTGCCCAACGGTTGGCGGCTGGCTTGTCAGAACTCATAGCCCGCCAACTACTGCCATATAAACTGGTGGACTCGGAGGCCTTTCGCAAATTTGTGGCCATTGGAACACCACAATGGAAGGTCCCAGGAAGGAAGTATTTCTCAGAGAAGGGCATCCCAGAGCTATATGGCCATGTTCAGCGGCAAGTGAATGTATCTCTGGCACACAGTGTCGGTGCCAAGATACATCTGACCACAGACACGTGGTCTAGCAAACACGGGCAGGGAAGGTATATCAGTTTTACTGCCCACTGGGTGAACCTTCTGACGGCCGTCAAGCATGTAACCCGTGGCACCCGTGTAGATTTGGTTTTACCGCCACGGATTGCATGCAGGCCTGACTCTTCTTCTCCTCCTCCTACTCCATCCTCCTCCCTCTCCTCCTCAGCTGCCTCCTCCTTTTCCGCTGCTAGCGTCTCTTCCACTGCACCGCCCAAGCTCCCCAGAACCTATTCCACATGCCAGGTGAGACGTTGCCATGCCGTGCTGCGTCTGTTGTGCCTGGAAGCAAAGAGCCACACTGGCCCGGCACTCCTTTCAGCTTTGCGTTCACAGGCAGATGAGTGGCTAACACCGCTCAATTTGACAGTTGGTAAAGTGGTGTGTGACAACGGTGCCAATCTGCTTAGCGCATTGAAACAGGGCAAAATCACGCACGTGCCGTGCATGGCACACGTCTTAAACTTGGTCGTGCAGCGATTCCTTGTCAAATACCCTGGGGTCCAGGACATCTTGCGGCAGGCAAGGAAAATCTCGGCCCATTTCAGAAGATCTTACACGGCCATGGCTCGCCTTGCTGACATTCAGCGGCGACACCATCTGCCGGTCAGACGTCTTATTTGCGATTGCCCGACGCGATGGAACTCAACCTTCTATATGCTTGATAGGCTGCTCCAGCAGAAACGTGCAGTTAACGTCTACCTGTATGAACTCTGCGAAAGAAACGGTTCTGGGGAGCTGGGTTTTTTTTCACCGCGCCAGTGGCTGCTCATGCGCGACACATGCAGACTTCTGCGGCCATTTGAGGAGATCACCAAACTGGTCAGTCGCAGCCATGGCGCCATCAGTGACATGGTACCTTATGCCTTCTTTCTGGAGCGTGCATTGCGTCGTGTCATTGATCAGGCTGTGGAGGAGCAGGAGCGGGAAGATGAGGAAGTCGCAATGCTGGATGAATTCCCAGGGGGGGCTACTCTATCTGAGACAAGTCAACAACAGGAGTCTGATGAGGAGTCAGAGGAGGATGGTGCCGGGGCGGATGAGCAGGAGCAAGAAGAGCATGCTTTAAACCTTTCTGGGATCCCTGTTGTGCGAGGATGGGGAGAGGAGAATGAAGAGGACGACATTATCCTGGATGATGAGCAGGAGCCAGGCCACCACACCGCTTCCACTTTAGTGCAAATGGGGGCCTTCATGCTCCAGTGTTTTAATAGGGACCCCCGTATAAAAAGCATGAGGGTCAAGGACCAGTACTGGGTGGCAACGTACTTAGACCCCCGGTACAAACACAAAATGGCGGAAATGTTACCGCCGTCGCAGAGGGCTGTCAGAATGCAGCACTTCCAGGCCTTGCTTCGAGAAATGCTGCATTCTGCTTTTGCGTGCGCTGGCAGAGGAGCAATTCCCACTCCCAGAGAAGGATTTGCGGGTACCAATCCAACAGCGCCTGCAAGAAGAGGCCGGTTTGAAGATGTGTTGGTGACTTCGGATATGAGGTCATTCTTTCAGCCGACCCATCGACAGGTGTCATCCGGATCCAGCATCAGGGAACGCCTAGACCGTCAGGTGTCCGACTACATTGGGTTAACGGCCGATGTGGACGCTCTGAGGAGTGATGAACCCCTAGACTACTGGGTGGGCAGGCTTGACCTCTGGCCAGAGCTTGCCCAATTTGCAATCGAACTGTTGGCTTGCCCCTCATCCAGTGTCCTGTCCGAAAGGACGTTCAGCGCAGCAGGGGGGATTGTGACCGATAAGCGTACTCGCCTAGCTCACCACAGTGTTAACTACCTCACATTTCTAAAAATGAATGAGGCATGGATCTCGGAGGAATTCAACACATGTGACCAGTAGACCATGTATATGTCTATAAACTATTTTTTTAATCAAGCACACAGACCTTCTTAATTCATTTGGCTCACTTCCTTGACCCAAAAAAGCACACCGTACTATATGCCCCTACCCTCCTCTTTGAAGAGGTTGAGCGGTGTCATATTTCTACTGGGGCTGCTTATGATATCCCTGTGCTGTGCTGACTTCCTCCTGGGGGTTCTTATTATGAAGGGATCACACTATCCCTGTGCTGTGCTGACTTCCTCCTGGGGGTTCTTATTATGAGGGGATCACACCATCCCTGTGCTGTGCTGACTTCCTCCTGGGGCTGCTTACGGTGCTGCTGTCAGTGCTGTATGTCACGGTGCTGCTGTCAGCGCTGTATGTCACGGTGCTGCTGTCAGCGCTGTATGTCACGGTGCTGCTGTCAGCGCTGTATGTCACGGTGCTGCTGTCAGCGCTGTATGTCACGGTGCTGCTGTCAGCGCTGTATGTCACGGTGCTGCTGTCAGCGCTGTATGTCACGGTGCTGCTGTCAGCGCTGTATGTCACGGTGCTGCTGTCAGCGCTGTATGTCACGGTGCTGCTGTCAGCGCTGTATGTCACGGTGCTGCTGTCAGCGCTGTATGTCACGGTGCTGCTGTCAGTGCTCTGTATTACGGTGCTGCTGTCAGATGCCTCTATCACGGTGCATGTGTCATTCCGGTATGTCACGCTGCTGGTGATCATCTCCTGCACCCTCTTCTTTGCCTACCCTGGTCCCTGACCTTCCCTCTCCTCCATTGCCTTCATTAGCTCCATAGTCCTGAATTGTTAGAACAATTTCCCAAATAAAATAAAAATGCTTGTAGTTATCGATCCCAAATTCACCTCATACATGTATTATGTCATTGTCCAGATGGTGGGACTACGTTTTACCCCCTAATAATTACCACGTGGCCGCAAATTCGACATGAAGGTTTGCAAAGTTCGCCTCCCATTGAAGTCAATGGGGCCCGCGGCGAACGTTCGGTTTCGCGAACGTTTGGGTCCGTTCGCATTTCGCGTTCGCGAAACGTCCCGTCGGAAGTTCGTCCATCACTATTCATAAGTATTGTTCTGACTCCCAACTTTCCACTGGTTGGTGAAACCAAAACTCCAATGCAAACAGTTCTATTTGCTGTGACTACATGGACATTATAGATACCAATTTTCAGATGATTAACATGCCAAGATATATTTAGGCATTGATATTGGAGTTCACTTTTCTATGCCAGTAATTTGTGTTTGTAAAGCCTATATAATTAGAATTTGACACAGCAGCGGAGATTTATATTTTGGTGGGGAACATTCAGCTGGTTCAAACACCCAGTGTATCTATTCATTCAGGCTTAAAAATGTATAATATATACACACACACACACACATCATAGTATTGTTAAATCCCCAATACCACTGAAGACCTCACAATGTATTTGTCCACCAAGGAGAGAGCCATTGAAAGACTTTGTTCTATTGGACTCAGTTTTGATACTCCTCGGCATACCAGGACCTTTGGACCACTGCCACAACCCAGAAGGTAGAATAGGGAACGACCCCCCATTTTTTTTTTCTGGGAGGGGTGTTGTAAAGAGGGGATTGGGAGCTAATGGGACAGTATCCTTCTCCACACTTAAGAGGAAATAAGGAGATGAGGAGAAAAAAGAAGAAGAGGGGAGAGAGGAAAGTGAAAGAAAATGTTAACTAATTTTTTTCAGAAATATGGCCATTTGAGAGGCGATGATAAAAAGAGACAATTTTTTTTTCTTGTATGTATTTTCCTTTTTTGAATGTTTTGTGTATTCATGTATTGGAAATTATATGGAAGAGTCTGTATATTTATAATAATTTAATAAGAAAGACTTTGTGCTACTGGACTCAGTTTTGATAGTCCTCAGCATAACAGCCTTTGGGCCACTGCCACAAGGTAGAATAGCAAACGACCCCCCACATTTGTGTTTCCCGTTGCTTACGTAACAAATTCATTCTTCTTCCTTCCTCACACACTCTACACCGCCCCCCCACTTTTTTTATTCCCCTTCCATATCCTCCTCATCACATCTTGGCTCAACCCCAAAATGTTCTACCCCCCCCCCATCAGGGTTTTTGTGTTGTCGCACTGTCACGGTCCCCAGGTGCTCAACCTTTGACTCTACAATGCTTTAATTTTGGATACAACTGCACTGTATATATTTGCATTTATAATTACATGGCTTCTTGAGACCGTACACTTTGTATTAATACACAAAAGGTTTGTATGTTATGAAAAAAAAAAAAAAAAAAAAAAAGGAAAGGCAATTTGCCTTTGACAAACAAATTTGAAGAAAAACAGCTCTCAAACAGTAAATTGAGGAGTGACAAATGTGTGTAAACAACCAATGAGAAGGTCATGAAGCATACTGTCATTTTTCATTGAACATTTTATTTAACATTTTGCATAATCAAAAAAAAAAAAAAAAAAGTGAAATGGGAAAGGGACTGAATAAAATAAAAACATAATTTAAAACATTGTTCATTGAGCACTATTGTGCCACCAGAAAGAAGAAAAGCAGACAGTATAGGAAAGGGATGAGACCTGAGGACCCCGAGCTCATAAGATGTATTTGGTACAGACTTCAGTGCCTGGTATCCACTGAACTGTCCCCCTGCTGCAGGGAGATGGGAACGTTTAAGGCACTGGAAGAAATCTAATAGAAAGCTTAAAAAGGGGGGGGGGCACTAAAACCTAAAGAAATAACACTTTGATGAAGTCTCACGATTCACAGGATACATTCCCATGTTGGTAACAGATACCTTACCAATTGTTCAGAGGGACGAATGGGATAGCAAAGAAATGGGCAGAGGAGGAGATGTGGAGTGCATCTATATAAAAATGGAGGTAAGGCACATTGTAAAAATGATTTTTAAAACACAGAAGATAAACACCACTGGGAATGTGCAAGTATTTGGTCATTAAAAAAAAAAGAAAAAAAAAAAAAATGTACAGGTAAAAAGCTGCTGTAGTGGCAGGATTCCAGTATAAACAATAAGGACACATTATGGGGTGTAATGGCAAGAGGACTCTGCACAGACCGTGTGCGAGTCGGTGAACATTCAGATCCTGCAGTGTACCAAGGCCATCCTAGAAAGTGGCATCTGATGCAAGTCAAGTGTTATTTCAACAATTCGATAGACTATGTGCGTTTGTATGTGTAACCCAATGGACT
Organism: Lithobates pipiens; assembly: GCF_037356315.1. Lineage (NCBI taxonomy): Eukaryota > Metazoa > Chordata > Amphibia > Anura > Ranidae > Lithobates > Lithobates pipiens. Next base: position 15,015,923 of record NW_027507903.1, on the reverse strand, counting down.
TAGAGCAGAATGCAGTGTGTAGAAACCTTTGGGAACCATCGCATATCTTTTTCATTTGTTTTGCTACACTAAACAGATGAAACCAAAATCAGAACCCTGGTCTCTAGTTACTGCACAGCATCGCTTTTCTATCAGTTATTAAAGTGGTTGTAAACCTCAGATTTAATAAAAAAAAAATATAAAGTTCTGCAACAACTGGTGGGCCACAGGTTGAGCACCCATGGTCTATGCCAAGGGTGTCAAACTGGATCTCATCACAGGTCGCATCAGCATTCTGGCTGCCCTCAAAAGGGCCGGTTGTAACTAAGACTAGATGTTCAGAGAACCCTACCCTCCTTACATCACAGTGCACCCCCTGTGCCAGGTAGGAACTGGAAAGCAGAAAGTGCAGGGTCTGCAAGAGAGCTGCAGGATCTGGCAGAGGAATTGCGTCACTCTCTACTGCCAACCTGCCGAGACAAGGTGGGGTGGAGATGAGGGAGGTGCTACAGCTGCAGGAGAGGTGCAAGGGCCAGATTTGGCCTGTGGGCCTTGTGTTTGACACATGGTCTAGCACATCCGTTCTTAAAGTGGGGTTCCACCCTAAAGTGGAACTTCCGCTCATCGTAACCCTCCCCCCTCCGGTGTCAGTTGGCACCTTTCAGGGGGGAGGGGGGTGCAGATACTTGCCTAAGACAGGTATTTGCACCCACTTCCAGGCATAGACTCCCACGGGAGTCTATGCGGTTTCCTGTCCCGCCGCACTGTCTGCTGGGACACACACGGGCGGACCATTCTTAATGCGCTGCTCAACTTTCGCATGCGCAGTAGGGAACCGGGAAGTGAAGCTGCAACGCTTCACTTCCTGATTCCCTCACCTAGAATGGCGGTGGCAGCAGGCGAGAGCCAAGCGATTGATCGGTCTCATATGTCGACATCGCTGGAACCCGGGACAGGTGAGTGTCCATTTATTAAGTCAGCAGCTGTAGTATTTATAGCTGCTGGCTTTTAATATTTTTTTGTAGGTGGAATACCTCTAACCTTTTTACTAGGAATGCAAAGATACCGGTGCTGACTACTCGTGAAAATACTCCCAATTTCTGAAACCATTACTTTGTGTTGCGATTTGCGCCCATACAAAAAGAAGATACAAAATGCAATTTGAAGAGGTGCTCCTTTGTGAACACAAAATTAAATCACTATGACAAGCCTGGGCTCACAGGAGCGGTGGGAAAAAGCACCGGCGAGTTGGACAGGTATCAAATCGATGTTAAAATCTTGGGATTCTTTGCGGTGCAATATGCACGCATTCATTTTGTATGGACGCAAATCGCACTGCAAAGCATGAATACTCAGTATCAATTAGTACCTGACTGAAAGCATCGGTACTCACTGATTTTTTTGGTCTCTGCATTCCTACTTTTTATTCCAAAGAAGCGCTTGCAATAAAGTTTAGACCTCAGGGAACCCCTGCAAAAAATTGTTCATAGTTGGTGGTCTGTGGTGAGAAAGCCTTACATTGGTGGTCCCAATGACACCCTTAGTCATGGCTCTGCCTTACATGGGAGGTTAGTTAGCCACAGCCCAAGGAATCCCTAGTCAGTTCTGAAAGAACCCTATGGTTCCATAGAACCCTGGTTGAAAAGGACTGGTTTATGCCGACACCAGACAATCCTGGTGGGGTGGCCCTGCCACCCCCCAGTACATAGCAGGTGACCGACAGCCTCAGCTGTGCATGGTTCCCTATGTGACTTTGTAGGTGGGGTGGGGGGGGGGGGGGGGGGGGAATTCTATCCACTCAAGCCTCAGATAACACTTAGCTCCCTGCTGTGCCCAGTGTGACATTAGATCATGGGTGTCCAACCTGCGGCCCTCCAGCTGTTGCAAATTGAGAGCCGTGCTTGCAATACCTCATAGGACTTAGTTTTGCAACATCTGGAAGGGCCAAAGGTTGGACAAAAATACATTAGATCTTAGCCCCCGGAGCTAAAAAAAAAAAAATAGCCTTTGATCTGTGTACTTTAGAAGGCTGAAGGCAAAAAACACTGTAAACAGGTACAACTTATGTAGGAGGATTTGCTTCACCTCGATCACCTGGGGATAGTCTCTTCAGTTGGTATATGTAAGGGTTTACAACCACTTTAAGTAAAGCACTATAGACTCAACTACTAAAAGGAGCAGTAAATTGGTACTTAAAGAAAATTTTTTTTTTTTTTTTTTTAAAGCGTACATTCAAAAGACTACCCCCCCACACCCCTTTAATTTAGAGGGGTATATTGAAGACAAAGGGGGGCTAATATTTTACATGCATCTTTAAATTTATAAAAAAAATTGGTAAAAGCATTCAGACAAAACAAAGGGGCCAAGGTCCATACAACGATGTCAAGAACACACTACATCCTCAAATGCTGACTTTAAAACCAATTTCAAATAAAGACTGTCATAATTATGAATGCTTGTAACTAATGTGATTGGTTCAGAAAAAAATAAAAATAAAAAAAACCGATGGATTGATGTTTGGGGCAAACAAACCAGAGATATCCCAGGTACAGTGCAGGGTCTACTGGCCATACTCACTATGTTGCAGAAGAGGGATTGGGGCAGGACAGAAAACAAAAGACATCATGGAATGTGACAAACAGAGATCTGTACATAAAAAGCTTCAAGTTGTTGTGTATTGCAATGTTTGAAAGGCAAATACTGATCACATTTCTTTTTTGTTCAAAAAGTTCATTTGGGAGCAGAGCGCCTCATAAGAAAAAAAAACAAATAAAAAATAAAAATAACTAAAAACTATGGTTTCCTTAGCTAAAGTTTTGAAAACAAAAAACAAACAAAACCAAAAAATAAAAATAAATTAGATGGCTATGAAAAAGTTCATTGTGGGCCAGCTACGCTGGCTCATCAGGCTGTCCTCACAGTATCATTTTTGTGAGTAGTTTTGCCAAAGGCTGGGTCATTTTTTTCAAGCCATAGTTCTGCCAGTCTCTGGGTGGAACCGTACGTTGATGCTTTGGATCCCAAACACATCTTGTATTGCTTAGGATCAATATTTGGGTCGCAAAACACCGGGTGGTGTACATGGACCACACCAACCTCCTGGCTTCTAAAAGTCTTCAAACCTGCTTGTACTACTTTATTAAAAAGGTCTACATCCTCCAGTCCCCATCCCTGTATAGAAACGTCAAATCCTCCAGCACGAAGGAGGTCTCCCTTATGAACACAAGTAATACCAAAGCCATAGTTCCTCCACAATCCAGTTTTTTGTGTAAATGCATAATGATTGTCGCTGGGAACCTTCCCGGCATAAACAATCTTAGGATCATATTGGCTGAAGATAATGGGAAAGTAGGTTTGTTGTCCTAAGATAGTGTTGGCTCTACAACGCTGAAGAAACTCAGTGGTGAACACCAAATCCACATCGCAAAAGAAGAGCAAAGAATCGTTGCTAAACTGAGAAGATCCAACTTCCAGGGCCAATGCTCTAGAAAACTCCCCAGTCACCGGCAATATTTGCATGTCTGACTTTGGATACTTAACGCGATAATCTCTCATGAGGTCGATTTGTTTCTCCTTGTCGGGATTGGAGTTAGAATTGAACAGCAAAACAACGAGCTTCACGTTTTGGTTGGTAAGAAGGCAGGTCTTTTCAAAATTGGCCATGAACCTACTGAACATTTCAAAGCGCCCAGATAATGGAACCAGAATGTTGACCTTCTTTTCCTTGGGCTCCTTGTGTTCAGTCTTCGAAGAGGTGAGTTGGAATGAGACAAACATCTTAAGGGAATTGGAAAGGAAAGACAAGGAGCCGGAATCTTGGTTGATTCTATTCGCCAGCTCTTTAGCATCGATCTCTTCATGCTCCTTGAACTGAAGCTTACTGAAGGTTTGTTGGAGGTAGGCATGTCTCCTCACAGGGACAGTCATTTTCTTGCCCTTGTGCTTTTTGTAAAGCAGGAGCAGATCTAAAACATATTCTGCGCCGTATAGCGGGTTCAGCCTACGGTAGCCATACTGGATCTCCTTAAAGTCAATAATACGCCCTCTGGTTTTGGCATTGGCATTTATCATTTCCATGACCTGCATCACTATATCATCTAGCGCTACTTTTTGTGAAGCATCCATTCCTCGTCTTGGGGGCTGCCCATCAGCCGCTGAAAACAAATACTTGCCGGTGAGAAACTCCCATTCCAAAATCTCCTCCCGTTGGCGTGGCTGGTACCTCATAAAAGACGGAGCTATTCCGAGCTGAAAATCATCTTTGTGGACCTCGGTGTTGCTGTATTTGCTCATCAAAACGATTTCCCGGTGAAGCTGGATTGTGCGGTAGCGTAGTTCTGCTATTTTGCGGCTCAGCATGTAGCTGTGCAGTCGATACTGGTATGGTGGATTCTTATTCGGATGTAGAGTGATGGCTCTGTGGATCTTGCTGTTGTGCAGGTCCTGAATATATCCCTTCTTGTTCTGCTCATAGTTTTCATAAAACAGCTGCTGCATCTGGAAGAAAAAAAAAATAAAAATACATAAAAATTAAAGTCCGTTCCATACATGCTTTAACTGCAATCCTTATATGTACATACAGCATGTTTACCGCTTTTCCCATAGACAGGGGAAAAAAATTGCAAATGTTTAAAGTGTGATTCATTCACAGACTGAAAACTTTGCTATTGATTATATTATGGTTGCTTAATGTGCAGCTTAACACAAAACATGGAAAGTCATGACACAGATTGTACAGTAAAATCTGAATATATGTGAAACTAGATGACAGATTTATTAAGCTATATTTACCCTTCAATTTTTAAATCAAAAAATAGTTTTGGACAAATGTGGTCCAGATTACTTAATAAAGGTTTTGAAAAAGTATTTTTAACTTCAGCAGGAATGTATGGAATCCATCTGAGAATGCTTAAAGGGACAACCAAGAAAGGGGAGGGGGGGAAATAAAAATAAAAAGCAGACTTGTGCTCAATCTGGTTATAAGAACCACAAAAATGTTAATCCGTAACCATAAAAAAAAGAAAAAAAAAAGAAAAAAAAGAAAATGTATATGTATACGATAGATGATAGATATATAATTTTTATTTATATACATTTTTTCTTCTTTACTTGCCAAATATGTTGCAGAAATCTCCCTCCACTGAGTCTGGCTGCAGGCATTTTAACTGTGGGCAGCTGAAGCCGCTACCTGTTAACTTCCTGGATTTACAGACACACCTCCAGCTCTCATTGGTACCCTTATGACTCACAACACCGCCCTCACAAGAGAGCTGTGCACATCATAAGAAACAGCAAGTGAGCAATATAAAAGTATTTACTGGCAGAAAAAATAAAAAAAAATAAAAAATTAGGTACTATCCAAAAAGTTAAAAACAAGGGCAGAATATATATCCTGCCTATCTCTACTGGAGGTGAGCAGCACCTGCTCAAGTTTCCCTCCAACATCCTGCAATCTTAAAGCAGAACTAAATGCAAAAAATAAAAATAAAAAATTGTGAGCAGGCTTTTTATTGCAGAACAGACATGCAATGTCTCTAAAAATACACCTATTTGCAAGCCTCTGAATGTTTACCTTCCAGCACACTGCCAGGCTGTAATCCCACAGCGGCCAAATCCAACTGGCCAAAGATTGACAGCTGGAAGAACACAGAAGATTGCTGGCATCAGACCATTGGAACTCAAGCTGGCCATATATAGATGGTTGTAATCTGCACGGAACGACAGATTTGAGCCATCTATGGGCAGGCTCGTTGTACCCAATTCAATCGGTCGACTTGGGTACAACCACCATGTAATTACAGCCAGTGGCTATAGCTGCTAGCAGTAATCACTTTTCTGGTGGCAGAACACAATGGCTCCGTGGGAGGGATTCCCCTCCCCCCCCCCCCAACAGTCAGAATCAAGCTATTTTCTTTCCTGCAACCTGCGGCTGTAGGAAAGGAAAAATCACATCAGTTAAGTATCTACACTTTCAGAGCTGCTTTAAATCATTTGGATTGAGGACTAACTCATGTACCCTTTGGGGTTTCCCCAATTTCACTTATGAAGTGCCAGAGTATTGGGAGATGAAAATGGGCACCAATTATGTCCTAGAAACCAGTTAAAAGATGCAGAACAGCACCAAATACCAAGACGCCAGAGCCTTCCCAATTACTAGATTACATTTAGATCACACAGAAAAAAAAAAAAAAAAAACATTCAATAAAAATAAAAAGTTTTAAATGCTATAGTAGAGCTCTTCTATAATAACTCATAGAAGAATCCTGGTTCCTAACAAAACACTGTTTAAAAAGGGGCCTAAGGCTCGGTTCACACAGGGGGCAACATGACTTTTGGAGGCAACTTGGACGTGACTTGAGGTGACGCGACTTACAACACTACTCCAGGCCCGGCGACTTGCCATGGCCAATCAGAGAATGAGCTCGGGGCGGGGGGGGGGGGGTTGACGACTCCTTTTGAGAGCTGATAATTCTCTGAGAGTCGCCTCTGTATAGACAGAGATCCGACTTGGAGGCGACCTCCATTGAAATCAATGGGTACCAGTCACCTACAAGTCGGATTGAAGTAGTACAGGAACCCTTTCTGAAGTCGGAGCGACTTCAGTAGCGTGCATTAAGACGGCTCTCATTCACTTATTGAATTCTACATGTTGTGCGACCTGAGGCGACTAGGGGCGACTTGAAGTCGGATCTGAGTCGCCCCTGTGTGAACCGGCACTAAAGATTAAGACAGGCGAGAGGAAGCTTTTAATTACACAATTTCATCCATATTAAAGCCGGGTTATCCACTAGATGTTTACTGTTAAAGCATTTTTTTATACTTTTTGGTCTTTTCAAACGAAAGAGTTGATAAAAAAAAAAAAAAAAAAAAAAAAAAAAAAAAGGGACACGGAGCCTCCGCCATCATCTGTTTACCCGAGATCTGTGAAAGCCTTAAATGCTCTAAAGTTCTCCCATCCATTAAAGGCTGAATGTTTGTGGTCCAGCTGTTGTGGACTTCACTGGCTGCTTTCCAGCAAAGCGACTGAAAGAGCGAGTGTGTTGTGTTCTTGAGTTTTAATGAAGACAAACTCCTGCCAGCGAGCGCTCAATGTATTGGTCAATCCGCGGCTCTAATAGAAGACCCGGTTTATAGAAAAACCTGGCATCCTGCCTGTGGAGAATCCCATAGGATTTCATCACAGTCAGAGATTGTACTGCAGAGTCAGACTCCAGAGCTTGGCATACTTCAATGAACAAGGCCTCATGTTCAGTGGGTTATCAATGCATAAGTGCAAGCAATATGTGATGGCTTATTATAGAAGACGCGCTCCTCTCTACCTGGAAATGGACATTGCGGATGCCGATATTCTTTAGAAGCACATTCTACAGGTGACGGATATGAGAGGGCACTGCCCTGGTCACACTCCGTACCCTACATCAAGTAATCCACAAATCCTGGCATTATCCAGGTGCCTATACAAAAGGGCAATTATAAGCAAGATCTAAAGCAGCCCCCTTCTCAACCTCATCTCAGTGGAAACATTAAAATAATCAGGTCTTGGGGAATCCCTGCTAAAAAGAAATTAGTTGGGTGGTGAGAACAGCAACCTTACAGACCGCTATATTAAAAAAAAAAAAAAAAAAAAAAAGTAATAATAATAATATACATATATAATCACTGGTTGTGGCTCATTTTTGGATTTCTGAAAATTCTTAAAGCGGTAGTAAACCCAATAAAAAAAAAAAAAAACACTTACATTCCCGGGATGCCGGAAATGCTAACATTGGTTGTGCTCTCAACCAAACTTTCAAACCATCCAATGGCTGGTGTCATAACTGATCACATGTGCAGCATTATGGCAGTTGAATTATTAGAGCTTACAAGATGGCAGCTTCCTTGCCTGAAAACGATAGGAGGGTTTACTTCCACTTTAAAGCAGAGCTCCACCCAAAAGGGGGAGTTTGGTTTTAAAATAAAACCCCTGTAAAAATGTATTTTTTGGTATCTGGTTTTGACAGGAATCTGCTCCCCACTTGGATCACCTAGGCCAGTGGTCTCCAAACTGTGGCCCTTTGCTTGCCTTGATCGGGCCCTTGGGACACTATTCCTCCCACTGATACTATTCCCTCTGCACCAACAATGGGGCATAATTCCTGTCACCGATACCAACAATATGGCACTATTCCTTCTACTGACACCAATGATGAGACACTATTCATTCTTCAACAATAGGGCATCATTTCTGTCACAGCTAACAAAAATGGGGCACTAATACAACCAGTGACCCCAACAATGGTAGGTTCTATTCTTCCCACCAACATCAAGGTTGGAATACTATTCAGCCAACTGACACCAACTGCAGGACCCCATTTTTCCCCACCGATACCAATGATGGGGCACTAATCATTGCCCTTATACCAACAATGCGGCACCAATTCCTCCCATTGGCACCAATGATGGGGCACTATTCCTTCCTCTGATACCAACAATGGTGCCCTATTCCTCCCAATGACAAATGTTAGTGCACCATTTCTTCCCCCAATACCAACCCAACGGGGCAATATTCCTCACACTAATGCCAATTATGAGGTACTCTTTACTTGCGTTGGTGCCAGGGCATTTTCTACTCACACTGGCTACAGTTTGGAACCCCCCCCCTCCTCCACAAAGTTTGAACAGTAAACTGGCCCTTTGTTCAGAAAGTTTGGAGACCCTTGACCTAGGCAATCCAAGCAGAAGTTGTCATTTGCCCTACCCCAAGTCTTCTAGACTGCTGGACCATTCAGCAGCTGCAGCACAACGCACATGGGCACTCAGCTGTAAAGATGGCAGCTGTCACATCCAGGTGCCCACAATTGAAATGCCAGCTCTGGGGAGAAGAGAGGGAGAGAACCGGCTGTACAGGTGACCACATCGCTGCATCCCAGGGACAGGCGCGTGTGTTCATAAATTTTTTTTTGTAGCTGCTGACTGTAAAAAACAAACAACTGGAGCGCCTCTAATGTGAGGGGGGGGGGGGATCACTGATGTCATGCAACCCTTAGCAACCTCTGGGGGAACCCTGTTTGGTTTGCTTTGGATCAGCCATGCTCAATTTGCAATTACCTGCTATGTAGGTTACATTGTTATTGGCTCAGAAAACGGAAAAACCTGTGTGCAATCCACCACTACTCTACGATTGTCACCATGTGAAAAAAAAAAAAAAAAAAAAACTACCATATTTGGGGAAAGTTTTTTTTTTTTTTAGTAATGTCACTCAGGTTTGTGTCCTTAGCTTTGTGAACCAAGAGTTCAAATCTATTAATTTCTGAAAAGACAAAGCTATTACAGCAATATGAATGTGCACACCATATAATTACCGCACTCAAAAGTTTATTTACGCAATGGGTGCTGTAACGGCATACAAGTTATAGTTGCATAAATGGCACACCCAGACTCCAGTGCCAACTCATCTGGAAAGCTGTTCATTCAATGTACCTGAAGCAGGTTGAGTGAAAGGCTTGGCCTCGGTTACACAAAGGCAGAAGCAGTGAAAGTAGAAAAGTGTATCCAGTTCAAAACTGAGCACCTTCTCCGTCCTGCCAAAGCCAACAAAAGCTCTGGCAACAAACCATTAGCAGCTTCTAGTATTGATTCTTTGTATATATTGCGAGGCTTTTATATCCTGAACGGATCACTCCAGGTAACAAACTCAACCAGAACAGTCCTGCCCAGAATTATTTTATTCTTAAAAAGTAAACCTCAGGAAAGAAATATTGAGACCATCGGAAAATGCTCGTTACTTGGCTGTTGTACCCCTCTGCTGGCTTCTAATACTAAAGCTGGCCATAGTAAGAACAAAATTTGGCCAGTTCAAGAGAAACCGAACGAATGTCAAATCTAGGGGCAGGCTGGTTGTACTGACATCGATCTACTGATATTAGCAGATGAGTTGCAAGATGGAGGAAAAAAAAAAAAACGCACACCCCTCCATGGGGTTTTAACAATAGTTTATGCCAGGGGGCTCCAAACATTATGGGCGCGCACGCCTCACCCCGGGTCGAGGGGGGTGGGGGCGCGCACGCCTCACCCCGGGTCGAGGGGGGTGGGGGCGCGCACGCCTCACCCCGGGTCGAGGGGGGTGGGGGCGCGCACGCCTCACCCCGGGTCGAGGGGGGTGGGGGCGCGCACGCCTCACCCCGGGTCGAGGGGGGTGGGGGCGCGCACGCCTCACCCCGGGTCGAGGGGGGTGGGCACGCCTCACCCTGGGTCGAGGGGGGTGGGCACGCCTCACCCCGGGTCGAGGAGGTGGGGGGCGCACGGTCAGTGGTGTCAATGGGAGAAATAGTGGCTCATATCAGAAGAATAGTGGCCCGAGTGCTGGATGAAAGGCAAGCAAAGGGACACATTTGACCTATGGGCCGCAGTCTTGCGATCACTGGCTTATACAATGCCAATTGAAATGAAAAGGTTTTGCTTTAGACCAGGTATATGCAATTAGCGGACCTCCAGCTGTTGCAAAACTACAAGTCCCATCATGCCTCTGCCTCTGGGTGTCATGCTTGTGGCTGTCAGTCTTCCTATGCCTCATGGGAATTGTAGTTCTGCAACAGCTGGAGGTCCACTAATTGCATATCACTGCTTTAGACTATAAAACCAGTCCTCTTCAGAAGCAGAAAGTAAAATAAAAGATGAGCCAAGTTATAAACAGTATCTGTTTCCATCAAGAACTTGGCCATAAATTCTGGATGTTTGTGTACAACAATGAAGCATGAAAATATATATAAACCTGTAGTCCATATACCGGGTCTATCATAATACAAGGCAACCCAGTCACCCAACCAGTCTGTTAGCCCACAGCTTAAACCTAGAGATAAACTGCATTCCAGGGGCTTACAATGTTCTTCGGCACAAGACTGTCTGATTTTCAGTAACATTCATTTTCTGGAATACAAACTTGTTCTCCGCTGAAAATCCATCTTGCTGCCAATATTAGAAAGAGGAAATGGATGATGTGGCACCGGAGTAAATGAGATGTCACCTAGTCACTTGATCCTGGCACGATGGCACACAAGCGGTTCTCGGTATACCTCGGAGGACTCCAATACACATAATTAGGAGAAGAGTGCCTAGTAGTTCTCTTTTTATAGAGGCAGAACAGTATGCTTATTTGCCCTGTGCCAACCACAAGCCTTTGCCCACAAGTTTAAATCTAGCAAGTTAACCACTTAAGCTTGGACGGCTGCAGACAAAATGACAACGTTGTACGGGATTCTGGACATGTGCTTGGCAACAGAAACACCCCAATTCACCAAAACCTCTGCCAGGACACTCCTGTACAGCAGAATACACCGACTAACGATTCCCAAGGATCCATCTACCGTGCCCTGTACGGTTATTCCTCGTGCATCACTCAGCAGGATTATATCTGTACATTATAGAGTACACTACTACTGAATAGAGTCTCGTTCTGCCTGGTTAAACCTTAATTGCTCCACCCTGGGAGACGCTGCCAAGGCAGGTCAGATAAGCAGAACACATCAGTTGTTATAAGCAATTAGGAAGTCTAATGCGCAATAAAAAGGTTACAAGGTTCAATGGGAAATTGCCACAAAACTACTTTTTTTAACCACTTGAGCTCCGGAAGATTTTACCCGCTTCATAGCCAGGGGAGTGGTGTGGCTGGTGGTGAAGTTGGCACTTTAGTAGACATGTGTTTACCAAGATCCCCCCCCCCCCCCCCCCCCCCAGTAGACGAGAGGGCACATGCAGCAATCCCAACTGACAGCTGAGTAACCACGAGAGCTGACAGTCTGATGCATTGTATTTTTTGAATGAAGAATCTATACAGATTCTCAATCAAGTGATACAGTAAAAAGGGACCATCTTCAGTCTTTTTGTCTCAAAAGATGGGGGTCTGCTTAGACCTCCGATATCTCAAATTAGTGAGTGCACACCTTGTATAACAGTGTAAATTTGCTGTCCCCTCAAAGTAACTCACACATCCATTAATGTCTAAACCACTGCAATAAAAGTGAGTACACCCCTAAGTGAAAATGTGCAAATTGGGCCCAAAGTGTCAATATTTTGTGTGGCCACCATTATCTTCCAGCACTGCTTTAACTCTTGGGCATGGAGGTCACCAGAGCTTCACAGGTCACCACTGGAGTCCTCTTCCACTCCTCCATGGACGACATCACGGAGCTGGTGGATATTAGAGACCTTGTGCTCCTCCACCTTTGAGGATGCCTCACATATGCCCAATAGGGTTTAGGTCTGGAGACATGCTTGGCCAGTCCATCACCTTTACCCTCAGATTCTTTAGCAAGGCAGTGGTCGTCTTGGAGGTGTGTTTGGGGTCGTTATGTTGGAATACTGTCCTGCAGCCCAGTCTCTGAAGGGAGGGGATGATGCTCTGCTTCAGTATGTCACAGTACATGTTGGCATTCATGGTTCCCTCAATGATTTGTAGCTCCCCAGTGCCGGCAGCCCCAGACCACGACACTCCCACCACCATGCTTGACTGTAGGCAAGACACACTTGTCTTCGTACTCCTCACCTGGTTGCCCCCACACACGCTTGACACCATCTGAACCAAATAAGTTTAACTTGGTCTCAGACCACAGGACATGGTTCCAGTAATCCATGTCCTTAGTCTACTTGTCTTCAGCAAACTGTTTGCAGGCTTTGAGCATCATCTTTAGAAGAGGCTTCCTTCTGGGATGACAGCCATGCAGACCAATTCAATGCAGTGTGCGGCGTATGGTCTGAGCACTGACAGGCTGACCCATCCCCCCCTTCAACCTCTGCAGCAATCATATGTCTATTTCCCAAAGACAACCTCTGGATATGACGCTGAGCATGTGCACTCAATTTCTTTGGTTGACCATGGCGAGGTCTGTTCTAAGGGAACCAGTCCTGATAAACCTCTGTATGGTCTTGGCCACCGTGCTGCAGCTCAGTTTCAGAGTCTTGCCAATCTTCTTGTAGCCTAGGCCATCTTTATGTAGAGCTCAATTCTTTTTTTCAGTTCCTCAAAGAGTTCTTTGCCCTGAGGTGCCATGTTGAACTTCCAGTGACCAATACGAAAGAGCAATAACACCAAATTTAACACACCTGCTCCCCATTCACACCTGAGACCTTGTAACACTAACGAGTCACATGACACCAGTGTGGTAAAAAAAAAAAAAGCTAATTGGGCCCCAAGTAATAGCCCTTGAAAAAGCACACACACTTACAAGGGACAGAGATAACATTTATAAAAGGGCAGGTATATTACAGAAAACCGCAGAGGAGATGAAAAGCAGAAGGAAACGTTTGCCCATGCAAATAGGAGAGCTGCAGCCAGGCATCTGGCCACCATATAGACGGGTTTAGACTGCCCTTCAGCAGTTTTTGCCTGTTAGAAAATAAATCCAGTCAATATTTTAAAGAAACGGAACAGTCCTGCAGGATATTAAATAAGAGCAGGAGATAGATAGATATATATATCTATCTATCCATCTATAAAAATATAAAAGCCATTAATCCATTCATGTACATCTACATTACAAAAATACAAATAAAAATGAAAGGCAACCTGCCTTGGGGGGGGGGGGGCGTAGGTCAAATATTCAGGAGGGCCAATTTGCAGCTCTGCCTGAACCAATATCCATTTCAATGGCTGAGATGACCAAATGCCATGCCAAAAAGGCATTGGTGTGATGTGACTGGCACTGGAGGGAACCAGGAGCAGTTTCTTCAAGATAGGTGGATATTAAAAAAATAATAATAAAAATAAAAACCCTGATGTTTTACCCATTATCCAGCTTTACCAAAAAAGCAAAACCATGAAAGCTCCTCACTTTAAAGCCAGGTACACACCATTTTTGTGCAACCCCCATGAAAAAATAAATAAATAGCAAATTAAAAACACACACAAACATATCTCCGGTCGAGAGCCGCTGTACTAACCATGCAAGGCAAGTTCAGTGGTCTACCCCGCTAAGTTGTTGTGCCCTGACAGGGGGATGCCCCAATACCCCCCCCCCCCGCCAGAACACTCCGACTATTGTTCTCTTGACATTGGCTGAAAGCGCTGATAGAGAGTAGGTCGGCTGCTGGCATTTTACAGCATGCACATGGGCAGAATGCCGGCTGGTATTTTTTGTAAACGGCAAATGTCTCAACATTCTGCCCATGTTTACAGGGCTTAAAAGTGAGAAAAGGACAAAAATAAAAAGCAGCCAAGAACGAGACCACTAAGGCTCCATTCACACCTACGTGATTTGAAATTGCAAAAAACGTGGGACATATATTTGGAATGCCATTATTTAACAGCACCTAAATGCAGTGCGATTTTGACATGATTAGCAACAAAACACGCTAAAATTGCAACACCAAACACTCCAGGATCTGTGCCAAGCTTCAGGACATGAGCTTAGGAGCGATTTTTGGAGAGGGAGGCCCATTCAAATGAACGGTGCGGCCCAAAAAAAAAAAAAAAAAAAAAAAAATAAAAAAAAAAAAAAAACACACAACCTCGCTGCAGCAGTTGTTGCTATGCTCAGGTGTAAATGGAGCCTATAAAAACAGACAATGAATGCACAGGTCTGCAGTGACGATGAAGAATCTCTGAATGGAAAAAGAAAACCATGAATGAAAAGCCCGAAATTCTTTGGAAAGCTTTTCTGAAGCCAAACTAAGGGGGCGTAAAATGCTAAAATATGCATCTTATTTCGCAAATACTGGAACCGATAAATCACATTTCCTGGCAAAAGTAGACTACAATGATAGGAAATATGCTCCTAGAGGCCCCAATCTAAAGTTACACAGTTACATAGTTAGTCAGGTTGAAAAAAGACACAAGTCCATCCAGTTCAACCTTAAAAACAAATAAATAAAATAAAAAATAATCGTACAATCCAGATACCCAATTTTATGCCCACAATTGATCCAGAGGAAGGCGAAAAAAAAACCCAGCAGAGCATGCTCCAATTTACTACAGCAGGGGAAAAAAATTCCTTCCTGATCCCCCAATAGGCGATCGTATTTTCCCTGGATCAACTTTACCTATGTTAGTACCTAGTTATATTATGTACCATCAGGAAAGTATCCAAGCCTTTCTTAAAGCAATCTACTGAACTGGCCAGAACCACCTCTGGTGGGAGTCTATTCCACATTTTCACTGCTCTAACTGTGAAGAAACCTTTCCGTACTTGAAGCTGAAATCTCTTTCCCTCTAGACGTAAAGAGTGCCCCCGTGTCCTCTGGGTTGACCGTACAGAGAACAACTCAACACCAAGTTCACTATATGGATCCCTAATATATTTGAACATGTTAATCATATCCCCCCTTAATCTCCTCTTCTCAAGAGTGAATAAATTTAGTTCCTCTAATCTCTCCTCATAGCTGAGTTCCTCCATGCCTCTTATCAGTTTGGTTGCCCTTCTCTGCACTTTCTCCAGTTCCCCGATATCCTTTTTGAGAACTGGTGCCAAAAACTGAACGGCATATTCCAGGTGAGGTCTTACTAATGATTTGAACAGGGGCAAAATTATATCTCTTTCTCTGGAGTCCATACCTCTCTTAATACAAGAAAGGACTTTGCTCGCTTTGCAAACAGCAGCTTGGCATTGCATGTTGTTATTGAGCTTATGGTCTACCAAAACCCCCAGATCCTTCTCCACTATGGATTCCCCCAGTTGTACTCCCCCTAGCATGTATGATGCATATTCTTAGGCCCCAAGTGCATAACTTTACATTTATCAACATTAAACC
Source organism: Lithobates pipiens (assembly GCF_037356315.1). Lineage (NCBI taxonomy): Eukaryota > Metazoa > Chordata > Amphibia > Anura > Ranidae > Lithobates > Lithobates pipiens. Next base: position 15,000,224 of record NW_027507903.1, on the reverse strand, counting down.
TCATCTGCCACATAGTCGCCCAATTAGACAGTGTATTGAGGTCGGCTTGTAAATTGGAGACATCCTGTAAAGACGTTATTCCACTGCATATCTTGGTGTCATCTGCAAAGACAGAAATATTACTTTTGATGCCAGACCCAATATCATTTATAAAGATGTTAAAAAGTAAGGGTCCCAACACTGAACCTTGGGGTACACCACTGATAACCTTAGACCATTCAGAGTAAGAGTCATTAACCACGACTCTTTGAATTCTGTCTTCTAGCCAATTTTCTATCCATTTACAAACTGATATTTCCAAACCTGTAGACTTTACCTTACACATGAGCCGTGTGTGCGGAACTGTATCGAATGCTTTTGCAAAATCCAAGTATACCACGTCCACCGCCACCCCTCTGTCCAAGGTTTTACTTACCTCCTCATAAAAAGAAATCAGATTTGTCTGACAACTTCTCTCTTTCATGAATCCATGCTGTCTGTTGCTTAAAGTGTTTTTGTTCAGCAAGAACTCGTCGATGTGGTCTTTTATTAAACGCTCCAGTATCTTCCCAGCTATAGAAGTTAAGCTAACAGGTCTATAGTTACTTGGTAAAGACTTTGATCCCTTTTTAAATATAGGCACCACGTTCGCCCTGCGCCAATCCAGTGGGACTATTCCCGTCATTAATGAGTCCCTAAAAATTAGATACAATGGCTCTGAAATTACAGAGCTCAATTCTTTTAGGATCCGTGGGTGGATGCCATCAGGGCCAGGTGCTTTATCCACCTTTATTCTGTCTAAGTATTTCTGGACCATATCCCTTTTGAGCCATTGTGGATCATTTGGGGCTGTGTCACTACCACCCCCATTATGGACATGAGCTCCCCCATGCTCTTTTGTGTACACAGAGCTGAAGAAAGTGTTTAATAAATTAGCCTTCTCTTTGTCCCCAGTCACAAACTCTAGATTGTTTTGTAAAGGGCCTACATGCTCAGACTTGACCTTTTTACTATTAATATATTTGAAGAATTTTTGGGGGTTTGTCCTACTATCTTTTGCAATCTGTCGTTCGTTTTGAATTTTTGCATCCTTGATTTCCTTTTTACATATTCTGTTATATTCTTTGTAACATTTAAATGACACTAGTGATCCTTCATTTTTATATTTTTAAAAGCTCTTCTCTTACAGTTTATAGCTTTTTTAACTTTGGCCGTGAGCCACATAGGTTTTGTTTTTAGCCTTTTAAACTTATTGCCCATGGGAATATACTTTGCAGTGAGGTCCCCAACAGTCTTTTTGAAGAATTCCCATTTCTGTTCTGTGCCCATTGAAGCGAATATTCTCTCCCAGTCTAAGTCCTGGAGAGTAGCCCTCATCCTTGGAAAATTAGCTCTCTTGAAGTTAAGTGTTTTTATCTTACCCGTATGTATTTCTTGTTTAGCGCTAACATCAAAGGAAATCATGTTATGATCACTGCTACCCAGGTGTTCCTTTATCTGGACATTAGTAATAAAGTAAAACCATTAGATTGCTAAATATTAAAAAGGAATTTTTTTTTTTTTAAATGGGGATCATGATAGAGTATATATATATATATATATATATATATATATATATATATATATATATATAATATTTTTAATATATATATATATAATATTTTTAATATATATATATATAATATTTTTAATATATATATATATATATATATATATATATATATATATATATATATATATATATATATATATATATATATATATATATATATATAATATTTTTAATATATATATATATATATATAATATTTTTAATATATATATATATATATATATATATATATATATATATTTTTTTTTTTTTTTACACACACACACACACACCTTGGGCCTTGTCCAATTGTTGGTCTTCACAACCAAAGCCTCCATCTTTTAAACAGCATAAGAAAAACAAACAAATCGGGACACATGCAGGCCACGCTTGCTATTGCATCCACCCTTCGCTGCATATAGCCTTTAGAGATGGCTGCACACAGCACCACATGTCAAAATAGTACATGCTTGCAGGAGTGGTGCACAAATCCCAACGCAGGCAGCAGCTGCGTCACTTGCATCCACCTCAATAGGCTGCCTGCAGGCACAACACACCGGCTACATACAGAATGGGTGTCAACACCTGTCTGAATGAAGCATTTAGCTGGCGCCAGATTGTTCACTCAACCTGCAGGCTAAAAAAAAATGACATTAACAGATTTCTCCATCCACACTGGCGCTGGTCATACATTATACAATTTTCTTTAGCTTTACCTTCAACTATGTAGTGTAGGGGCCTGTCTGATTGCATATAAATTAAAGAGCGTTAGGTTTGACCTCAAATTATACAGTTTGGGTAAATCTAAAAAGGAACAAAAATTGTATAAAATGTTGCATTGTATAAAGTCTGGCCAGCATAACGGGAGCCTTGGACCATTTTTATTTAGACAGCCAGCGCAACAGAATACACAAACCGCTCCTGCATCTTTTTGCATGCAGACGCTGTTCAGCCAACAATTTTCCAACCAGCTCCTTCATCAAAAAAGTCGATTGAACTTGAACAGTGTTGCTGGAAGGGTCGTACTCAATTTCTGCCAAGTCAGCAGGAATTAGCCAAACTATAAAGTAGAAGTCCGGCACCAACACTAAAATCCCTGCATTTACAGACACCCAAGATCACCAACCTATCTAACCCTGTAAAGAAAAAAAAAAAAAAAAAAAAAAAAAAAAAAAAAAAAAAAAATCGGTATGCATACCTTTTCTGAAGCCACTCTGACCCGATCCCACACTGAGCTGTCAGCTGCGGCGGAGGGTGCAGCCAACAGAAGCCCCATAGTAAGTCTATGGTTGATGTCACAGCTGTTATCGGCCATGTCCTCTGCAGAGCTTCCGCCACTGGAGACAGGGCTGGTTTGGCTTCAGAAAAGTTATGTATACCGATTTCTTCTTTACAGGGTTAGTGTTAGATTGTAGATGTCTGCAGAAGCAGGGATTTTTAGTTTTAGGGTGGAATTGCCTCTTGAGTATGGCCAGCTCTAGGTTTGAAATGATCAGAACTTTTTAACTTCAACACAACTATTTGTGCGCCTAAAAAAGGGACCAGGACATATAGAAGTGGAATTATTTCTTCCAGGGAATCTGGTAGCAATCACTATTTTTAAAAAGAGCAACATTTCAGACGACACGTGTCACAAAGGGCGAGACGTAGCAATTGTGCCTTCTGTATAATGGAGTATTCTGAGCTGTATTTACAGACCCGCGTCTGCCATGTCCTGCTGCAGACCATCTGTTGCTGGCCACAGGTCGGACCCGTGCCCAAGAATAGTTTTTGCGTTGCTGTGAAAGGGAAGGTTTCCTGTCCAGCATGGCAGATGGGCCTGAGGTTTCCTGGACAAAAAATTCACACAACCCATTCACTTTTCAGTCGTTATTTCTCTTCTCTGTATTGTGGGACGACGATCTAACCACAACATTCAATCTTCTTCCTACAATTAGCATTCCACCAGATGGAACGCTCGCTGCTTATCACTAAATATAGAGCCATTTTATAAAGTTGTATTTAGAGCCCTATGATTTATTTTACCAAATAAGACATGTCATTGTGCCTGTTGGAAGACATTCATTCTATTTAAATCTCATTAAAAACACCAAAAGCATATCCTACGTCATCTGTAATTTCTTGATGAAAGCATCCTGTATACTTACGAGTTCTTAAAGGGTTTCTAAAAGGCACAAAAAAACAAAAGAAACACCACACACATTATATACATATATACACACATACATATATATATATATATATATATATATATATATATATATATATATATATATATACATATATACATATACACACACACACACATCTACTTGGTATTGCACATAGGAGCAGCTCTGAGCCTTCTCTTCTGGGGCTCCCACATTGAGATATTGGCTCCTCTTCTGCATGAGCCCCCATAGCAAGCCACAAGCTATGGGGGCACACAGTTATGCTTGCTCCTGAGCTGTGTCTATGTAGCAGTGCTCACAGTGCAGCCTGGTCTCGCCCCCGCTTCAACATTTGATTAACAGCAGTAAGAGCCAATGGCTCCCACTGCTGCCCGAGTCCCTGTGCAGAGGAAGGGAAGAGAGAAAGAAGAGATGCAGCCATGCACAGCGCTGGATCACTTAATCTCTACTTGTAATAAAAAACTTCCATACGAACTTTAGAGCTTCACATGAATGCAAAAACCTCAAAACCTACGTAGATAGTGCCACAATAAAGTGAAAAAGACGACTGTTTACGTATTCTTTACATTCTCCAATTATAGATACACAATTGCAAACATTTCAATCCCAGGGATAATTCTCCATGAGTGTACGGCAGTAGCTCACCTTTTCATTTATTTTTGAAAAGGTGTACCTAAAAACTTTAAAGTGGTTCTAAAAAGGGCAGGTTTTTTTTTTTTTTTTTTAAATTTTATCTTAATGCATTAAGGAAAAAAAATAAAATAAAAAATAAAAAACCCACCCACACACCCCCCCCTGCGTGAAGCAGCCCCCTCTCAATACTGCAACATTGCACAAGGTGTGGGCTTGTCCATGACGCTTCCTCTTGATTGGCTGAGACACGGCAGCAGGCGCTGCCTCTGCTGTCAAAGTCAGCGAGCCAATGAGGGAGGGCCAAACTGCAGCTCTGTGTCTAAATGGACACATCGAGGCTTGGGTGCCCCCCTTATCAAGCTACTTGTTGGGGAACTTGGCAGGAGGGAGGGACCAGGAGCGCTAGCGAGGGGCCCGAGGAGCATCTGGGCTGCCCTGTACAAAAATCACTGCACAGAGGTGGCAAGTAGAACAGGAAGGAAGGAAGTGGAGAAAAAAAAAAAAAAATAAAGAAAAAAAAAAAGAAGAAAAATAAAAAAAAGAAGAAAAAAAGAAAAAGAAAAAAGACAAAAGAAAAAAAAAAGAAGAAAAGAAGAAGAAGAAGAAGAAGAAGAAGAAGAAGAAGAAGAAGAAGAAGAAGAAGAAGAAGAAGAAGAAGAAAAAAAAAAGTAATATCCCTTTAAACTACTGGGGTTCAACAGAAAAATGCCAAATTATAGACTGGTGATGGTAGTAAAACCGCAGCTCAATTGCTGGATTTTACCACAAACCAGCTGCAAGTGTGATCAAGCCCTTTGTGCGTCCTCATCTGTGCAGAACACCCCGGCTTAGCAGGCACACACATACACAAGGAATCAGCTGCAATCACCATCTACATTTGAAGGCCGTTGATTTGAAATCAGAGGAGCCAGAGGTGGCCTGACCCCCCTGAACAAAACTAGGAGAAGCAAAGACATGTGCCACATTTTCTCAAATCTATTCCCCCCCCCATGTAACCCCTCCATCAAAGACTTTGTATAATGATATCTACAACATTCAGCGTGTGAGGTTTAGAACTCTTGCCTCCAGGCTCTACTTTATTGTGGACGGATTTCGGCTCCATGCATGTCAGAAGAGAAAGCCTACGACATCGCAGCACAGACTTCAAGGAGCGAGAGCGGAAAGACAGAGCTCAGACTTTCTAGAACCTGAACAATGGGCAACGAGTGGCGGTTCCTATATACAAAAAAGGAAAACCAGATCTTAATAGAGATTTATGCATCCACTAGGGTTTGTTTAGACTAGAAGGGGGAAACACCTCATTTCCTGGCTTTTCCAAAAAACTCAAAACACTGCTGGACACGTGTCATTTCACACAGGCTGGTGGTTTCACGTTTCTATATGCCACGGGGGGGGATTGCGCAACTCGACCAGGACAGAAAGGTTATAGCTGGATGATCGCATGGCGCATTATATATATATATATATATATATATCTGCCACCAATGAGAAGCCTCATAAATAAGCTAGATCTTAGGATGCCCCAATTAAAAACCAACATCTGATTCGCTTCCTTTTGGTTGGTTAAAAACCATACCTGGAGTCCAGCTTTAGTGGATATAGTTCCAGCTTGGACAGATTTAGGTATACATGATAAAGCCACACATGTGGGGCCACCGTCAGAATCATTTTAGTCACTGCTACTATAGAGATCTCCATGGTCTTCTGGTGGGGCATCGACGTCACTCAACCTCGTCAAGTCAGAGAATTCCTTGTATTCATTGAAAAATCCTACAAAGCGTCCTGTGAACGGTGGCAGCGCCAAGAGAACCACCCGTGTTCACTATGCAGCAGTGCAGCCACTCGACATGGGATGCAAAGACTGGGTTGCTCACCACAGTAGGTCCACAGAAGTAAATTTGGAACGGAGTGCATATCTGGCAGATCAAGTGGTATGTTTTCTCTACTTGCAATGTCATAAGATGCAACTAACTTTGGAAACTGTTCCAAAAAAAAAATGGTAGGCAGATGGTAAAGGACTAATCGCCTGGCTTGCCAATGGTTTTCCTACAGTTGATCATTCCCACCCATTACCAGCATCCCATGTCAGGCATTGTATAAGTGTAAAGGGAGCCATCTTGGTAGAGGCAGGGCTTTGCTTCCTCGTGCCAGAAACTTCAGCAAGGAGAACCGTGAGCAGTACAATAGTGACACCTCCAAATCTACACTAATAAGTCCGATCACACTGCAGATACACAGCTATGAGGCTGTAGGCACAAGAGTTCCTAGGCACCCACACATACAAGTGCACTTGTTTTTGATAGAATGCAAAACAAGTGAGTGATTGGCCGTGTTTGATCACTCGGTTCTCAGCGTTGGAGCTGGTGGGGACAGATGCAGCATCAGACCGCTAGGAAAGTACAAAAAAAAAAAAAAAATTATCATCATTAATAATTTGGCAAGTCAGCCTGCCCATAGACGATCCCTGCTGAACCGGCCAAGCTGTGAACCATATATGGCCGGCTTAAAGGATCATTTCACCTTTGGAAACATGCAACTTGGTCTCAATGCTGCAGCTGTTGCCCGATCACACAAACCACCCCCGCTGACAGTACTAAATTCCACTTTTTGAAATCAGCGTGGCCATGCAGGGCTTCGCCCATGCGGGCGTATAATTTATACAGCTCTGTGTGAATAAACTACAAGCCCCAAAATCTTTTGCGACTGTCGACTTAGTTCTCCAAAAATAAAAATGCACATTTTAACTGAAAAAAGTTAAATAAAAATAAGTGCATTTCTAAATTTTTAACAAAAGTGAACCCTTCTCTTCACTATCTTTATGAAGATTCCATTTACAATCTAATTAGGGCTTATAAATTGGTTGAAAAGTTGCTGTATGTTCCATAAATTTATAACATGACCTAGAGATCCCTGGTCTTCTTACTTCCCAACCTCGGCACAATTCATATCACCTACAACTAGGGCTGCAACTAATGATTTTCATAATTGATTAGTTGGCCAATTAATCGGGGGGGAATTCATTTTGCTGCGATTTGCATTTTTACATTTTTTGGGCCAATTTGTTGCTGGGCAGATTAAAAAACACAAATTGCTGCAAAAACACATTACATGCAGTTTCTCCATTGAAGTATATTGAACCAAAAAGCACCGTTTTTGCGTTAACAAAAAGTCCTGGTCTTTTCCAAATACACAGCAGCTGAAAAAAAATAATGGATGTAAATGAACTGTAGTGTGTTTCTGCAAAAAGCACCAAAAAACACAGAGGTGTGACCCAGGCCTGAGATGTTTAGTAACACATAATGGGGTTAAAAAAAAAAAAAAACTACAAATTAGTTCAAAGCAAGCAAATAAATTGATACTGTAAGGCTCGGTTCACACAGGGGGCGACGCGAGGCGACACGACTTGCCGTGCCGCGACCTGACAAGTTGCCCCCGTTCTGTACTACGGAACCGTTCTAAGGAGCGACTCGAGTCGCTCCGACTTAGAAAAAAGGTTCCTGTACTACTTTTGGGCGACCTCGGGTGACTTGCATTGACTTCTATACAGAAGTCATTTGCAAGACGCCGCTGAGGTCGCGGCGCAGCAAGTCGTGTCGCCTCGCATCGCCCCCTGTGTGAACCGAGCCTAAGGGGTTAATTTACTATGGGACAGAGAAAGTAATATTTACAGTAGCGATTTGCTCTTTGTACTATAAAGGGCTAATTTTAGTTTTTTTTAACCCCATTATGTTAGTGGCCGATTAATAGATGAAAATAGTAATCTATTAATTTCATAATCGATTAGTTGTTTCGCCCCTAACTACTACTGCCAACCAATCATATCAGGTACTGCTCACTACATGCCGACTCGGTATACTATGTGGATTTCATTACCTCTCAATGGATGCCAACATGTAGACAAATCACTAATTGGACTTTCTTCCATGTATGGGTGACCGTAGCAGAGTACAGTCTAGGTCCAGAATCTGCCAGCGTATTACTGTAGATAAAATTCTAGACACACCTGGCAGAAAATTATTCTGTAATGGTATTAAATAGAACAAAAAAAAAAAAAAAAAAATGCACCTAGAGAGCCCTGCACTCCCATGAGAGAAGATGAGGTGATTTTACGTAATTGTAAGTTTTTCCTGGCTGTGGCATTTTTTTTATTTTATTTTTTTAGCATACGTCTCATGCCAAAGAGGAAAGTCGGGTGGATAAGTGACTAGACCATGGGCAGAGGACAGAATGCATCATCTTGCCAGTCTCAGGAAAGTACAAAAAAAAAAAAAACCCACGCCTTGAGAGAATTTGAGTTGATGCAATCCATAATTCTAAAAAAAAGATTATATAATCACCTTAAAAGATATATAAATGAGGATTTTCTGAAGTCTTGGTAATCTATGGTTAGAGCTGCACTATTTTTGGGGGGGGGGGGGGGGGGGGGAAGCGATTTTTTTTTGCTTAGAATAAAGATCACAAATCTCACGGCATATCTTTCACATAAAAAGAACATTTAAAAAAAAAAAAAAAAAATTGGGCTAACTTTACTGTTTAATAAAGAGGCCAATAGCTTTAGTCTCGTAATTTATTCTGAGCATGGGTGGCACTTTGTGTATCGGCATTGTCTACACACGATCGGAATTTAAACGATCGGATTTTGTGGTTAGAAAATTTTAGATCCAGATCTCAAACTGTCGGAAATTGCGACAGAAAAAGTCTGATGGAGCCCCCAGACACGATCGGATTTTCTGACAAGATCCGATCGCACATTTTCCATCGGAAAGTCAGACCGTGTGTACAGGGCATTATAGTAAACTCATCCTATGTAGGCTACCACAGTTTATCTTCTGCCAATGCCAATTACTTGGTTGCCCATGTGGATTCATAGGGTTCAATACTGTAAAGCAGTTCTACAGCAACTTGCGGAAAAATTAAAAGTCAGCAGCTACAAAACTGTAGCTGCTGACTTAAGACTCAGCTATCTCCAGGATCCAGTGCGGTCCTCAACTGGTATATATCAACTGTGGGCAGCCGACTTACTGTTTGCAGCTTCACAGCTGGCTGGCCATTTTGCATGTGTGAGAGGGAGCGAGTACCTGTCAAAACCAGAGTACCGCCATGATTGGCAGTCACGGCAATCACATGATCCAAAAAAGCAAAATCGGGAGCTTTCTGCTAGCGGACGGCAACTGTGGCGGGGAGGTGCACAGCTGTGTCTGCTAATTGGTACGCAAATATGCGGTCGCTCAGCGTCAAGGCCCACCCGCCGAGAGGAAATATAATTGAGTACTGTCATCACCTAGGGGTTAAATCACCATCCCAGAAAAATCAATGCGATCGGGGAAGATTTTACTGATTTTGGAGCATGTTTGAGCCAGGTCTCTGACTCAGGACTGTTAAAGCCAGTTACAGCCAGGCAACTAGCATTACTTGGCCAGTCGCTATATTTCTCTAAAAAGGTGCACTTAAAAGTGTGTGTGTGGGGGGGGGGGGGGGGGTCGGGAAGCAGACCAGCTCTTTATTGCAGACATTATTGGTACTTGTATAGCGCCGTCAATTTACGCAGCGATTTACATATACATTGTAAATTCACATCAGTCCCTACCGTCAAGGAGCTTACAATCTAAGGTACCCAACTCATTCATATACTGGGCCAATTTAGACAGAAGTCAACTTACCAGCATGTCTTTGGACATAAAATCTCAGCAATAGAAGATACTACTTTTACAAACAGGCAGATAAGCATGTTTTTATTTAAGTAAAATTTTTATAAGAATAATACTTGCCTAGGCGGATGTAGCATCGCCCCAATGCTGTATCTGTCCCCCAGCACCTCTAACTGAAAACCAAGCGAATGCTGTCGATCGCTCTGTTCTTACAGGTTCTTGAGCAGAGTGGTGACCGATGGTCAGCAGCTGTCTCCTCTGCCCCCGGAGAGCCGAGTTGTGGAGGGGGCGGGAGCGGCCGGCGCAGTCTCTCAGCGGTTTTGAGAGACTGAGCTGGGTGCCGGTCCAGGCATGTGGGCGGATTCAGCCCGCTGTCTGCTGAAAACAGGTCACAGGCATGCAGGACGAACTGCACTCCTGTGATCCATAGATATACAGCCAAACAAGCTTTGGTCGTACTCCTTTAAATCCCTGACAGTCTACGCGCCGACACACACAGTCTACGCGCCGACACACACAGTCTACGCGCCGACACACACAGTCTACGCGCCGACACACACAGTCTACGCGCCGACACAAGAGAGGTCTTCACACACCAATCACAGACAGGCAACTGAAAGAAGCTGGGGAGAAGATGCCGGTGTCAGCAAAGGACCTAGTGGGCATCAGATGGGTAAATTTTCTTTAAAATGTTTTGCAACATACATAGTGCAAATACAAAAAGGACATTTTGGAACAAGTATTTTTGCCTCTAGTTCTTTAACTGTAACGCGTCATCAGAAAAAAAGACACGGAGGCCGCTATTGCTCAACCCTCCCTGCGGAAATACTAGTTGCTGGGTTGTAATGCAGATCCTTTAGTATGTTGCATTACTAAGAAAGGGGTGAAAAGCCTAAACGGCAATTTTAGAAGCTGGTAAACAATGACAGCCTACATATTTCCGACAGGTGGACTCCAATTACTTGTGTGGGTGGACAGTCTGTATGGGAACCTGTACTATTGTTGACCTGTACACGTTACTAGGCAATAGCTGCTGCCTTTCTACTTTATTATAATAGCAACAAAAAGGTTTGAAATCAGCTGGAATTTCCCAAAAGTAATCATAACTTGTTTTCAACTTTACTAAGCAAAATTATAAATAGGAAAACAAAAAAGGTCCTTCAGAAGCAGACCGGACGATGGTAAAAATGTACCATTTTCGGGTGAATGGGTTATTTGTTAGCCCTCCACTTTGGCATGGCACCTTGGGACCTTGGCATGGCACCATCGGGCCTGTAATTACGGTCACCGACAGCAGAGAGATGTTTAGTCTGTTGCAGGCATTGTTTCTCCAATCTAAGGCATGGTTGGATTTTCTCCAGAACGGTCATTACTGGGCCAGTATATACTGTCTACACGTAGGAACAAGATGCCAAACTAGATAATGACCCAAAAAAAAATTACCATCATTAGGCACCCTTTACCAATTAGGTTTACATCTCTGCACAGCAAGTGATAAAAAGCAGCTAATTGAAGTCCTGATCATAAGTAAAAGCACCGAAAAATCAAATATTTTATATTCTTACTTTTGCAGGGTTTATCCCTCCGAAAAATTTCTATTCACTTGCAGTGTGCCTTTGAACCTACTATGAAAATTTGAATACTCAATTACCTAGCACAGCCCCCTTCCTGCCATGTCATCAGCCCATTCCTCTGTGCTGGCCCAGCTTCTCCCCCTTCATTTGCCTACATATTTTATGCCACTGCCAGAGAAGGAAAATAAATATTGTTTTGTATACTCAAATTTGAGGGGAGCACACCACCGGACAGCAAGGGGAGGGGAGGGGGAACACGACGACGACACACCGGACAGCAAGGGGGGGGGGGGAGGAACACCATCGGACAGCAAGGGGGGGGGAGGGGGGGAACACCATCGGACAGCAAAGGGGAGGGGAGGGGGGGAACACCATCGGACAGCAAAGGGGAGGGGGGGGGGGGGGGGGAGGAGAAGAACACCGGACAGCAAGGGGGGGGGGGGACACACATCGGACATCAAGGGGAGGGGGAACAACACCTCCAGACAGCAAGGGGGGCGTACATCAGAGTTGTCAGTTGGCCGCTCTGCTGTAAGTTAGGAGGCACAAATTATCTGCCCTGCCTCAGGTGCTGAAAAACCACACTAAGCTTCAAGAAAAGCGGATCCTAGATTCAAAGCAAATCTGTCAAGCCCTGTAGTAGGGAACTTTACATGGACCTGCAATTCTGGATGTCCAAATTCAGAAGCTGCCGAGATGAAACACGGCTTCTGGAGAAGAGGACAGCCAGATCATCAATATGCACCGGCTGAAACATTCTGCTGCAAAACACGACTCAAAATGGCCACAGAAGACAGTTTCCCTTTCTGGTGACATTCCGGTGACATTCCCTGGGGACCATTTTCTGCAAAACACTTGTTTTGTGTGAAAGGGACATTGTTGTGCCCCCACAGCGAGCTGTGCCCTCAGTGCCAGCACCCAAATATGTGAGCCTTGGTGGAACACGGGTGCAAGTCCAGGTGTGATCCAGGTAAGACTTCTATCGGAGCAAACTACACACTCCATTAACTGCTCTGTGCTGTCATCTCGACTAGTCCTTGGAGCAAGTCTTGGCCCGCTGGCCAGGCCCCATGAAGAAGTCTTTTACTTCCCTGATAACTAACAGGCCTGTGATAACAATCTGCTGAAAGGAAGTGCTGAGGCTCTTTATGAGGTCTGGAGCTCGGCAATGAAAACGACTTTGACTCGGCAGCTTTCTAGGAGAATGTGAGCCGTCAGTCGGCTTTATAAGACCTCTGCTAGTCACCAACAACCGGACTCTAGATTTACACATAATGGAGTTTTTATATAAAATATACGGCAGCAAATCACTGAGGAACAATATAACTGAGGAACAATAGGCTTGTTGTATCAGAGCAGAGAATAGAAATGTCACAGGTAATCACATTGCCAGGATTTCCCAAGAATGTTTCCAGTTTACGTCAAATAGATCTGCTGGCCATCGGTGCACACCGGAATCCGAGGGGTAAAACTGAGGTACTTGGAGATAAACCTCAGACATGAAATATGAGAAAAGCAAATCCCTCTATGCTGTGTACTTGTCTCAATCCAGAGCACTAAGTGCAATCTCTCACTGCTGTCTAGTTTCTCTGCAATCTGTATGAATCACTTCTGACACGATTCCGACAAAAAAAAAAAAAAGTGACCGGGGAGAGAGCACCAGCACATAGCCTGTGATTGACCCCCTTTCACACAGGGACAGAGCTGTGGCTGTCACTTTCCCTCCAATCAGCTCTCAGAGCGATCCTCACCGAGCTTCAATGTGTGCCATTTTACAGCTTTGACAGCTCAGACAAGAGTTATAAAAATTCTGGACTTTGAAGAGAACATTGTAGATAAACAGGTGCAACTTAGGCCGTCCACACGATAATTTCTTTGCTGCAACCACAGGCAAAAAAGATTTGCTCAGTTCCCCCAGCAATACAGCCAGTGTTGGTGTGGAAATCTATTGTCTTCTCCTGGTGCTATAGCAGCCCAGTAATATTCTAACAGACTTTGCAGGGCTGCTGCATGCGCAAAAAATAAAAAATAAAACCACAAACACAAACATCCGTTCACACTGTATGGTAGAGCTGCACGATTCTGGCCAATATGGGAATCAATTTTTTTGCTTAGAAGATAGATCACGATTCTCAAGGCTTTTTTCCCCCCCCCCCCTTTCATGGAAGTGTATTTTTTCCCCAAACAATTTTCCTAAAACACACTTTTTTTACTCACCTCTCAATGGCTGTTGCTAGGGGGTCCCTCGTAGTCTGCCTCTTTCAGTGCCTGAGCTCGTGACATCACTTCCCCTCGGCATAGGAAGGGCTCAGCTCTGCCCCCTCCCTCGTCAATCTGGGACACGCGACAGGTCCCAGATAATTGCATGGCGCCTCTCGGGCATGCGCAGTGGGTGTCCGGCTGTGAAGCCACAGCCGGGCGCCCACAGTTACAATGCCAGCGCCCGCTGGAGGGGGGAGTTGAGCGGGGCTTCGATCCCATGCATTGCTGGACCCTAGGACAGGCAAGTGTCCGATTATTTTAAAAGGCAGCAGCTGCATTATTTGTAGCTGCTGACTATTTTCTTTTTTAAATGGCAACACCTCTAAGAAAGAAGTGTCAGAAAAAGATTTAAGTGGTTAAACTTCCAGCATTTGTTGAAAACTTGGCAGACTGGCTGGATTTTTTCTTTACAAACAGAATTGTATCCTTTGATCTAAGAAGGAAGCTTAGTTACAATGTTTCATAAAAGAAAACAAAATCGGCAGTCTGCTAAGTTATTGACAGCTGAGTGAGCAGATAAGTCTCTCCACTTGTTATATGAAAGAATCTGCAAACTCTGCAATAGAGATCTCAGAGGGGTTGAATCGAGATCACAATTTTTTTTAAATTGTGGAGGTCTTCTATATGGGCATCATTGCCTGTGAAACCGAGGCCCAAGTGTACAGATATAGGTTTTCTTGAAGCGGTATTAAACCCAGAAGCAAACATTTTATTATATTGTGGCTTATCACTCTTTAGATGTGATGGCTGCATTGGGTGTTTTTTTTTTAATTTTTTTCCTTCTTTAGTTTTATTTTTGCTTTAACGTCTTAAAACTGCCTCTGTGCTATACCCTATACAGGGATCTCCAAACTACAGCCCTCCAGTTCTGGAAATACAACTCCCATCATGCCTAGTCATGTCTGAATGTCAAGTCTTACAATGCCTCATGGGACGTGTAGTTCAACAGCTGGAGAGCCGTAGTTTGGAGATCCCTGCAGCTATTGGATATACAGATAGTTTAAAGGGCAAAAAGGAAATTTTTCCACCTTCATTCTGAGGATGCTGCACTTGTAACCGGGTGGTAAAAAGCCATATTTTTTTTTTAATAAAAAAAAAAAAAAAAGTTTTTGAATTCTCAAATTTTAATAAGATGCTTTAGGAATAAAAATCTATCTAAAGTTTTTCCTTCACTTTAGTTTTATCCAGCATGAAATGGAGCTTAGTTATGTAGCACGAGGCTGTATATTCTGCAATATTTATATTTTTGGTAAACTCATTCAATGAATCCAAGCTCTGCAAGCTGATCTAACATGCACTGCATTGATGCATTCACACAATTTCACAATAACCATGAGATAAAAAAAAAAAAAACGGTTCATGAATATTCCTTCATTCCATTGTTTTGCAAATCCATGTACACTACAAACTGTATGATTGAATCAGTTCCGATATCACGGCTTTACTGACATGACATTTTTTCAAATAAAAGTTTTTAAGGTTTGCAAATATTAAAGATTTTATTTATCAAGAATAAGTCCTTACATTTAAAGAGCACCTGTCATTTCAGATTCATCATGGCAGTGCCCGTTGGCGGGCATCCACTCACCTGCTGCCGCCACGTCCCTCACATTGTTGTGTCACTGCCACATAACCAGCCGACCCATTAAAATGAATGGGACTGTCTGTGAGTCAACAGCAGGTCAGAGGAGGAGCCGCTGCGGGACAGACGGCAGTCGCTCTTTAAAAATAAAGTTGATTTAAATTAAAGCACTAGTAAAAAAGCTTAAAGCCAAATCCACCCCGAGAAGAAAAAGCATTTTAATAAAATGTAG
This sequence comes from Lithobates pipiens, assembly GCF_037356315.1. NCBI lineage: Eukaryota > Metazoa > Chordata > Amphibia > Anura > Ranidae > Lithobates > Lithobates pipiens. Next base: position 14,984,552 of record NW_027507903.1, on the reverse strand, counting down.
AAACGTTGAAAAGTCAGAAATGCAAAATCTGAATGTTTCCCACAGCTACTGACTCAAGCCGCGATCTTCAAAACCGGATATCTGACGGGTTTAAAGCTGACATTTCAATGGCACATTCCTATGCCAGCCATGGCTGTCAGAGATAAGATAAAAGTAACAGTGCAGCAATAAAGCCGCTTAGACAATTTACTGACAATATGGAATAGATTATCTCATGTACTACAAATCTTCTGAGTCACATCCAGACCTCCAGAGATCACGTCAGCTGGCACTCTTCTGTACTTTGGACTGCAAACACGTATGACTTGGTGTTGTATACATTACAAGTCACACTAACTATACAATCCATGCCGAGGCAGTAAACTTCATATACCGTGTACTGCGTGTAAACAGACGACGATCATTTGGCATCAGTTATGCAAAACAAGAGGCCACTAAAAGGTGGATGCGTCAATGTGAGATCCCCAATAAATCAGCAGTGCGAGTGTCAGGATGTTGGATGAAGTCAGAGTGATGAGGCCAAGAAACCTCCGCTGATCCACTCCAAGAAAACACAAAAAGCAGAAGGAAGAGCGGAATCCCGATCCCCCGGACACCACAATGGAAATCCAGTTCTGAGGTCTACAAGCCGATTCTTAACCCCTTCCAGGACAGAAAGCAACTATACACTGCACAGTTCTGCTGCCGAGGCCATAAAAGATTTCTTATATAGTACCCCTAATAAGGAGGAGATCTCTCCCCCAATTTAAAGCGGAACTTCAGTCATATTTTTTTCCCCATCTTTCCATCTATTAAATCTTCTGCCCTTGTTGTAGTTTTAACTTTGGATAGTAAAAACTTTTTCTGCCAGTAAATACCTTATACAGCCCCCTTCCCGTTTGGTCATTAGCCTAGGCTTGTGTCGTCATGCACAGCTCCCTCTGTTTTCCAGGGAGGCGTGAGGAGTCATAAGAGGGCCAATGAAAGCTGAAGGTATGCCTCTGCGTGTCTAAATCCAGGAAGTGAACAGGCAGCAGCTTCAGGTACCCACAGGTAAAATGGAGGCAAGACTCAGTGGCGGCAGATTTTTTTGCAGCATGTTTGGCAAGCACAGAATATAAAAAAATAAAAATAAATTATATAAATATAAGGAAGCTTCAGAACGGCAAATATGTTATTCTTACAAATTATGTGAGCAGACTGCAGTTCCTCTTTAAAGGCCAACTCCAGACAAAAAATTTTTGGGATAGAAGGGTCCCCCTGTCAGGGCAGGAAGTGGTGGGAAAATTCACAAGGACACTTCAGTTAGGACAGGGAAAGCCTAGTATTTCTGACACTGTATACATACACACACACACACCAATATAAAATAAAATATATATAATATAAAATATATACAAAATAAAATATATTTTATTTTATATTTTATTTTAATATAAAATAAAATGTATATATAATATAAAATAAAATTATTTTATTTTATATTATATTTTTTATTTTATATTAAAATAAAATAAAATGTATATAACATAAAATAAAATATATTTTATATTATAAATTTTTATATATATATATATATATATATATATATATATATATATATATATATATATATATATATATATATATATATATATATATTATATACACACACACACACACACACACCTTCATACTAGAAGTATAGTAGTAAGTAGTGCAGTTACCAAGAAAGCACAAACACCAATACTTTGTCAGAAATCCTAGGCTTTCCCTGTTCTAACTAAAGTGTCCATTTGTGAAGATTTCCAATCACTTCCTGTTATCTATGCGACAGGTCCTCTTTATGGAGAGCTGCGGGGGGTCAATTAAAAAAAATTCACCCACCTCATGTGGACACCCGGGCCTCTGATAGTCAGAGATGACCGGTGACCAGAAATCTCTATCGTAGTCATCCAGCACCAGGCCCCAGATGGCACAGGAGAGCCCAGAGAAGCACCGAAACGTCCCCTCCTGCCACCTATAAGAACGAACGATCAAGCGGCAGAACTGCTGCTATAATCATTCTTATGGTGCACAGAATCGCCAACTGGAAATAAGGATATCTGAATGATGCCTCTAGCTGCAGGCATCAGATATCCATCCAGCCCCGCCTCCAAAGTCAAGGACGTCATTTTACTATGGCCCGGTAGGGAAGTGATTAATGATGATTTAAAGCAAGTAGATTAAAATAAAGCCTTTTTACTAGTGATTTAAATAGTTTAAATCAAATCCACCCCATTAGTAAGGTAGCCCCCCCCCCCATTAAAAGGATCTCTTTTCAATGCACAAAGAAAGCAAATTCCCAGGAAGTGGTTGAGACGCACGTACAAAAAAAAAAAAAAATTAAAATAAAAAACCACCACACAACAAAGAGTGGTAATGGGGTGTTGAAGTTGTGAGATGGAAAAAAAAAAAAAACTGAAGACATGCAGAGCAGAGAACGATCGTTATCCTGTGTGCGCTCATCCAATACGAAGGAGGCAGAAATCTGAGTTATTAGCTGCCAGGAAGAGAATCTGAGAAATTGTGAAACTTTATGCATAAAGATGGAACTGCGTCATGTATGGCTATGAAGTGACAGCAAGAACGTCCTCAGCGCTCGTCTCCCCGACTAGAAGCACGTTCAAAATGCATTAAAAAAGCCACAGAAAATATCCAGCAATCCCCTTTCATAGGAAATGGCCGTTCTCTAGTGGGGGAAGAAAAAAAAACTAATGTTTAGTTACTTTGATACAAGTTAATAAAAGTAGTTTTAAAGTCAGAATATTTGTTTTTTTTTTTAAATCTTAAAAACTGAGTTCAACACGTTCATTTTTTTTTTCTTAACCACTTGCCTATCAGACACCAACACCCCCTTACAGCCCAGGCCATTTTTCAGCACTGTCGCACTTTGAATGACAATTGCGCAGTCATGCTACACTGTACCCAAACATGTTTTTTATTATTAATTTTCTTCACACAAATAGTTTTCTTTTGGTGGTATTTAATCATTCCTGTTTTTTTTTGCTTTTTTGTAAACAAATACGTTTTTTTCTGTCAGTAAATTTTGTAACCAAGTCATTTTTCGCCTTCACTGATGTGTGCCGATGAGGCGGCACAGATGGGCACCATCAATGCCCACCAGTTCAGCCTATCAGTGCCCATAAATGCCACCAAGAGGCAGTGGCTGGCACCAATAGGTGGCACTGATGGGCATTGATTGGTGGTACTGATGGACAGCAGTGATGAGCAGCACTGACTGGCATGGCTAATGGGCACTGATTTGTAGGCCCTGATTTTCGCCACTGGTGGGCAACTGTATGCTGGCATTGGTGGGCTCTGTATCGTTATACTATATTTCTTTCTTGTAATCAGGGAACTGATGATCAGTGCCCTGATTACATCCCTAGATGTCCCCCTGTGAGGAGATGCCACTGATAGTTTCTCCTCACCTCAAACTCTGACAATGTGAGGCGAGGAGAGCCGATTAAAAGGCATCTCCGTGTTTACATGTGACCGGATGTGATTGGACACAGCCAATCACATGGTTAAAGAGCCACGGACGCAGCTCTTGACACAGATCTGGATCGCACCGTGTCCGAGCAACATGGCGCGATTGCCGTGCACCCCCACAGGCATGTAAGGGCGGCTGTTCTGGGACGCCATCATATGACAGTGGGCGGGCGGCAACAAGTTAATGCACATCTTAGGATCAGAGCAGACATTATACCACTCACATGTTTTGAAAAGGTCGCCGCTTTAAGATAAGAAATATCCTGGCAGTTCCCATATTGTTTATGGGCATGTGAAGCCCACATGCATGGTCTTCCGGTATACGGCACTGCTGTATTCCCAGCATACACCTCCCATTCTCACATATGCACAGTACTAATGCGTAGCAGCGCTGTAAGCTATACAGGCTGCCATCACAATGGGCGGTGTCGTCAGAAGTGCCCGCCCCATTGTGAAGTCAACAAAGCCCTCGGTGCTGCCCACTGACTCTTGGGAAATGATGACTCGTCTACCAGGAGCGAGCAGAGGAGCCGAGGGAAGTGACGTCAGGCGTCGCAGTGAGGAAGGGGAAGATTAGACTGGACCACATAACAAGGATTAAAAACGCAAGTTTAAAAATAAAATTCTCCCAATGTCATTTGCCATGTTATTTGTTGCAGTTATGCAAAAGTATTTTTATGAGTGGAAGTCCGCTTTAGGACTCCTTTCTTTTACACCGAGGTGCTTCCCATTCATGTCACTGGATGCTTTCACACTGCGGCGGTGAAAAAAGTATTGCAAGCAGCATCTTTGGCACCTCAAAAACTCCTCTCCATTGAAATAAATGGAAAGCAATTCAAAAGCGAACGAAAAGCACCGCAAAATGTTTTTTTAGAAATGTGACTAAAAAAAAAAAAAAAAAAAAAACAAAAAAAAAAAAAAAAAAAAGGCGCATTGCCAACGCCGCAAAAAAACACCAACATTTTATGGGCAGTTTGAGCGCCTCGGTGTGAAAGGGGTCTAAGGTGTTCTATACAAGGAAAAAAAAAAAAAACCCCCGTGTACAGCAGCCCCCCCCCCCAATACTTACGTGAGCCCATCTCAATCCAGCAATGCTGCACGAGTGCCTCAGCAGTCTGGGAGTCTTCCCCCCGATTGGCTGAGACAGTGGCACCATTGAATCCCACTGCTGTCAAAGTCAGTTAGCCAATAAGGAACAAGAGCGGGTGGGGCCAAAACACTGCTGTGGCTTGGCTCAGGTGCCCCATAGCAAGCTACTTGCTGTGGGGGGCACTCGAAAGGAGGGAGGCCCAGAAGAAGAGGATTGGGGCTGCTCTGTGCAAAAACCATCCCTAGTGCCGAATGCTCAACCAAGTGCATAATGTGGGAGGGAAGTATGATCAACATCTCTGGGTTGAAGCAAAGTTTTGTAGCAAAAGCATACACACACGTTACAATTCTTTATTACTCTCCCAATGTACAATAGTGGATTACTAATGACAGATGGCAGTTAGGTGAGTTCAAGGATCCTGGTATCAAAAAAAATAAAAAAAATAAAATAAATAAAATAAAAAGGACAGCCAATTTAAGGCCTGGGTGACTGCTGCCGGTCTTCCCTAGACTGGGGGAAGATGGGTGGAAGTCTATTACCAGTTAGAAATCCCAGTTCCTAAGTTGTGCTCATTAAGATAAATGACAAGTGAAAGCGGACAGCCAGGAAGCCGGTCTATGGAAGAGAGCGTCTTTGTAAACAAATCTTGGATGTTTTAGTGCAGCTATTCAGATGTGAGCAGTCAATGCCGACTTCCAGGAACACTAAATGACTGCACTGGATTACATAAACAGCCTTGTTTGTCTATTCCTGAAATGCACGCAGAATCCCGATCTGCACAATTAATGGAAAGCCGTGTGTGATCTACTTATTCTGCAGGATGCAAATTTGAATGAATGTGCTGACTTTTTTTTTTTTTTTTTTTTAAACCAATATAGGACAGCTGGAAAGAGCATCTACTTGGTCTAACATTTAGAAAATTGGGGTATATATTGTGGGGTTTTGCATTGAAGTGTCTTTTTTTTTCCCCAGAATAGCATAGACATTGACAAAAAAATAAAAAAAATAAACGGATTGCCAATTTATTTGCTAGGGCAGGGATGGCGAACCTATGGCACACAGAGCCATCGCTTTGGGCACACGGGAGGGTCCAGGTTTGGGACTGGGAGATCACAGCAGCAAGCAGAGGGAAACTACACGAGTGAGTGGGCAGGCGGCCCCGCATACTCCGTGCGGAAGGCTACAGGGAGGGAGAGAAGAGCTTCACCGCTTACTTGACCGAAAAGAGGGAGGCAGCGGGCGCAGCATCCCTGGCACCTTCGGGAGCCTGGACTAATACCTCTTCAACATTGAGGCTGGAGAACAGGTGGACTCTGGGCCCAGAAGACAAGGACAGGTGGGAGGTGCAGCCTGTGAGGGAGCCACTGGATGGAGCAGAGAGCTCTCCCGGATAAAGGACGGAGACAGGTACCGGGGACAATTATACACCGACTACATGTAGACAAAGATTGGGACTGCAGAGTAGGACAGCTAGAGGTCTCCTTCTCTCAGCCCCCCTCTTTTTCAGTCTCCCCCACCCCTCTCTTTCACGAACTGACATGTTGGCACTTTGCAACACAACTTTATTTCAGTTTGGGCACTTGGGGTCAAAAAGGTTCGCCATCACTGAGATAGACACACACACACACACACACACACACACACGGGGTTATTAGTAATTTTCTAGTAAAAAATACTGACTTAAAAACGTGACGAAAGAAAAGTTTGGTCTTCAAGTAAGCAAACAGGGCAAGCTGCATTCCGCACAATATTTCTGGAATGTCACCAACTTATTCCAGACACGTATAATTGACATAGCAGCCATTGTGGAATAAATGTAGGCACAGGTGACGGTGTAAGCGGTCAATGAGCCACAACAATTTCCATATATCACGGGCAAGTCCTGGCACCGGTTTACCACTCAGAATGTAACCGGTAAAGTTAATCACAAATCAGCTCATCAGCTTCCTTGTAGTAAGAATGGAGAGCGGCTTGGGATTCGGCAGTCAGTGGGGTGAAAGGGTTTTTTTTTTTGTTTTGTTTTTCGCCATCTCATGGAGATCTTCTACTGGCTCAACAAAACACTCCTTTTATTCAGCACTGCTCCCTAACCTTAAGTGCCAAATGTTTTTTTGCAGCAGATGCACTGAAAAAGGAAAAAAAATAAAATAAAGAAAAAAAAAAAAAAGAAAAAAAAGAAGAAATTAAATTATGATGCAGATTTAATAGTCGTGTGTCTTATATCTGCAAATAAAAAGGTCTTCTCATTTTTAGAAGCTTGTGAAAACCATTGGTTTCCACTTAACGAGTAAGGCAACTTTTGTGGGGGAAACAAAAAACGATAGCAAATAAAAAAATACTGTATACAATTGCTACGCAAGTCATTGTCACTGAATGTTATTAAAAATGACTTTTCCTTTTCAATCTGCAGCTCTGTACAATAAAAAATGGAGGTGTTCTGTACACAGATGGTATACATCCCATCTAAAAAGGGATGTAGACCCAGCCAATTTCCTCAGAACCCTGCAAGTGCAGCAGCTGATAATTATAAAACCACTGCCATTAGGTTCACTTTGCACATTGACACTGAAACAGCTGTTTCTTCAGAACACCAAAGTAGTTTGGAAAAAACTCTGCAGATTGAAGAGGATAGTCAATTTTTAATAACATTCAATTACAAATGTGACTCGTGTAGCAAACAGAGGGACACGGAACAGACATTTGGTGCTGACACTGAAAACTCAGGATGCACTCGGCCGAAAAAAAAAAAAAAAAAAAATTAAAAAAATAGACAGACGAGAGCTTTGGCAACTTTGGCGCAAGAAAATGCACCCCTTTTCATTTACTGTACGTCTTTACACTGGTCCGTTATGTTTCCATTGTATTAAAAATCTTGTTTGTTGCATTGCTGGTCAGTAAACCCCCCGAAAAAAAATAAACACCTCCCCGTTGAAATGCATTGAAAATACAACACACACATACCTGTGGTTACTTTGAGTCACATGACCTGTGGAAAATAAAAAATCATTGTGGTGTGCATTTTCACCATTTTTCTCATTTAGCCCCCCAGGCTAAGATCTGATACTAGGAATACCAACCACTTTACTACTCCACACACCCCCCTCTTCACTAATCACGATCTGCAGCATCTTACAGAAAAAGCTATGGCGTTTTACTCCGGCAACCCTCCCTACCAGTCACCTGCTTGCCAACCTGGGAAACATAATAGTCTTTGTTCAGCTCTTTGCCCAGACCACAATATTTGGATGGGTAAGGTGTTTTCCATCTAATCTTTGGTAAATAGAATGCGCTCTCTATGCATTGTTAGATTAAACACACTCTCCAAACAATGATAAAAGTAGTGCGGCTTCTACATTCCTCCTCCCCGTGCCAGCCTGGGAGCAGACTTGGCATCCACCAGACCTGGAAGCTGCACAAGAGAAACACAACCTAAAAAAAACAAAACAAACATTAACAGAACAATTAGAGATCCGGATTTGTGGTTTTCTGGAAAGGTTGTATAAAGGTTTATGAATGACGGAGGATACGATAAAACAATTTACCGTTTCATTAGATGAAGATTAAAACTTACTTCTGCCAAGTATTGCTAAAACGCTCTGCGTGACCAGTTAGCATTAGAAGAATTAATGCCTGGAAAATTCCGGATCGTATCTTTTAACCACTTCCGGAGCGCTCACTGCACAGACTGCGGCAGGTGGGTCCAGCTGTGTGAAAGGACATACCTGTACATGGTTTTGTGCATTAGATGCTGTGGACACGTGCGCCGATGCACGAGCATGCATGCAGATCTGGCAGACCGTCTTTCGTTCACACGCGATCGCTCCAGAGGCAGAACGGGGATCTGCCCATGCATAACAAGGCAGATCCACATTCTGACAAGGGGACAACACTGAGATCGGCTGTTCCTAGTAATTAGGAACAGTGATCTGTTTTTCCCAGCGAGCCCATCCCCCAGTTAGAACACACACGGAGGGAACACACTTAACCCCTTGAATGTCCTTCTATTAACCCCTCCCCGAACACTTTTATACGGTGATCAGTGCATTTTTTTTCTAGCACTGATCACTGTATTGGTGTCACTGGCCCCAAGAAGTGTCAAAAGATCAGATCTATCCGCCGCAATGTCAGAGTCGTGCTAAAAATTGCTGATTGCCGCCATTAGTAAAGTCTAGTAAGAATAAAAAATTAAAAGTAAAGTTCCTAAATCTATCCCCCCCATTTTGTAGATGCACTAACTTTTGCAGAAACCACACAGTAAAACCTTAGTTTGACGAGTTTTTTGCAAGGCGAGCAGAATCTTCCAATAAATTTTGACTTGATAAACAAGTGATGTCTTGATATAGAAGTAGCGTCATGTCACAACAGAGTATAAAAGAAGAGAAGAGAGGCTCCTCTAAGTGTAGTAATACGGTTACATTTAATGAAGTCACGTTTATCAACTCACATGGTCGATTTAAAACAGACACATCTAAGTATGCAGGCATCCGGGTTAAAGCTGTCTATATAGACCGCCCTCCACACCGCCATCGATGCCATCCCTTCCACGAGCGCTTCAAGCCTCGCTTTCAGATCACTCTACTGCAGGGTAATCTTCCCAGTCACAAATGCAGACTGACAGCAATGAGAGCCGGTGTTGTGTCGAATAATAACCCCCATCGGATAGTGTCCGCCCTGTACTGCGCTTGCGCAGTACGGAGGACAAGGAGACACTGAAAGTCTCCGAAGATGGACGGCACCTGCGCACTGAGTCCAGGTTCAAGCCCCACCAACAAGTGGACATAGAGTTAGAATGAAAAAATTGCAGAGCGAAGCGAGGCCGTGTCCGGAACGTGACGAGCGAAGCGAGCCTGCAAGGGGCCTGGTTACTAAGTGCTACCGTATGTCCACTTGGATGGTGGGGCTTGAACCTGGACTCGGTGTGCAGGCACCATTCATCTGAGATTTTCAGAGTCTCCTTGTCCTCTGTACTGCACAAGCGCTGAGCCTGAGCTGTATGGGGCAAACACTATCCAATGGGGGGGGGGGGGGTGGCAGTTTTTGGCACACGGTGTGGAGGATGGTCTACGTGGACAACTTTACCCCGGATGCCTGCATATTTAGATGCGCCTCTTACTCAACCATGCGAGTTGCTAAATGTTGTACCTTCATTAAAATGTACTCATATTGCTACACTTAGAGGCGCCTCTCTTCTCTTTTATACTCTGGAGCTCCGGCTGGATTTTGCTTCTAATCCCCTTGTGGATGGACATTTTATAGTTACACAACCTGGTCACATTGCTATAATCATTTTATATGGACTATAAACTGAAGGATTTATGAATAAACTGTTGTGGAACGAACCATCTGAGTTTCCATCATTTCTTATGGGGAATTTGCTTTGATATACAAGTGCTTTGTATTACAAGCAGGTTTCTGGGATGAATTATGATCGCAATCCAAAGGTTTTACTGTATTCTTGTGATTTTTTACCAAAAAATATGTAGAATACATATTGGACTAGTCTGCTTCCAGGCTGGCACGGTGAGGAGGAATGTAGAAGCCGCACTACTTTCATCATTGTATGGAGAGCGTTTAAACAATTCATAAAGAACATTCTAATAACCAAAGATAAGATGGTAAACTCCTTACCCAGGCAAATATTGTGGTCTGGGGAAAGAGCTGAACAAAGACTATTATGTTTGGCAGGTTGGCAAGCAGGTGACTGGTGGGGAGGTTTGCCGGAGTAAAACTCCAAAGCTTTTTCTGTAAAACGCAGATCGCAATTATTGTGTGGGTGAGGTAGTGAATAAATTTGTTTTACATTTTTTTGGATATGTATTCTAGCAGAAAGTAAAAGAAATGCTGTTCATTCAAAATTGGTCTTGTTTATAGTGCAAAAAAACTGCAGAGATGATCAAATACCAGCAAAAGAAAGCTGTGCGTTCGTGCGTGCATTTAAAAAAAAAAAAAAAAAAAAAAAAAAAAAACACAATTTTGGTTTGGGTACAATGTTGCCCGCCTGTGCAATTGTTAAAGCGACAGTGCCGTAACGAAAAACGCCATGCGCAGTACACAGCGGACACTATCAGATGGGAAACCTTATATGATAGGACCAAGACACCAAGGGTCAGCTTAAAAGCGGAGCTCCAGGCATATTTTCCACAGGAGACCAGAACTCTTTAAAATAAGTGAGAAAAAAAAAAGAAAAAAAAAAAAAAAGAAAGCAGCCAGCTTTAGGACCGGTAAGCTGAATACAATCAATTTTAGTGTTTGGGTTTAAACACACTTTAATCTTCTGGGCACACATGAATGCACAGAAGCTTTCACAGGAAAGGCAATTTTGGCCTTTAACCACTTCCATGCCGTGCCTTATTCTGGCACTCCTCTCCTAAAATGGAAAAATCTTTTTTTGCTAGAAAATTACTCAGAACACTCAAACTTTTTATTTATTTTTTTTTTTTAGCAGACTCTAGGGAATAAAATGGCGTTCATTACAAATTTTTACGTCACATGGTATTTGCGCAGGAATTTTTTCCCCCCCATGAAAAAAATAAAAAATAAAAAATTAAAAGTTAGCCCAATTTTTTTTGAACAATGATTAACGTCAAGTAAACTGACATCTAGCATGTCACGCATTAAAACTGTTAATGTTTAGAGTTAGAAGTCTTGGGCTAGAATTGTTTCTTTTACGCACGCTGCGATCTCACATGTGTGATTGGAGCACCGTTTACATATGCGTGCGCGCTTTTCTTCATTTTACCTTTACACTTTCAATTTTTTCTTCTTTTTGATCACTTATTCCCATTACAAAGAATGTAAACCCATTGTAAAAGGAATAGTGTAGGACAGGTCCTCTATGGAGAGAAAAAAAAAAAAAAAAAAAAAAAAAAAAACCCAAAAACCACAGTGTCAGATTTTCCGACAGAAAATGTTCGATGGGAGCTTTTTGTCGGAAATTCCAACCGTGTGTAGGCTCCATCGGACATTTTCCACCGGAATTTGCGTCACAAAATTTGAGATCTGGATGACAAATTTTCCAACAAAATCAGTTGTCGGAAATTCCGATCGCGTGTAGACAATTCCGACGCACAAAGTTCCACGCATGCTCGGAATCAAACAGAAGAGCCGCACTGGCTATTCAACTTAATTTTTGTCAACTCATCGTACGTCACTGTGTTTTTGACGTTCGTAATTTCCGACCAACTTTGTGTGACCGTGTGTATGCAAGACAAGTTTGAGCCAACGTCCGTCGGAAAAAATCCCATGGATTTTGTTGTCAGAATGTCTGATCCTGTGTACGCGGCATAACAAGCCTCAGCCTTCCCAGCCGAGTCCCCGGCATAGTTGTCACAACATTGCGCCTGGGCCTCCGAGGGTCGTAGAGATGACCGAGGACCATCTGATCACCAGAAATCTCTGATCAACTTCCAGCGGCGACCGATTCGTTCCCCAACTCACACGTGGAAGCACCGGAGGAGGGCGGGAGGGGGGATGTCCCCACCTGTAAGAACGATCAAGCAGCTGAACTGCCGCTATGATTGTTCTTATGGTACGCAGAATCACCGGCCAAAAACACAGTAAAACCTTGGATTGTGGGTATAGTTCGTTCCAGACACATGCTTGTAATCCAAAGCAAAATTTCCCATAGGAAATAATGGAAACTAAAATGATTCGTTCCACAACCATTTATTCATAAATCCTCTAGTTTGTAGTCCATATAAAAAGATTACAGCAATGTGATCAGGTTGTGTAACCAGAAAATGTCCATCCACAGATGGAAGCCTCCACAAGGGGATTAGAAGAAAAATCCAGCAGGAGCGCCAGAGTATAAAAGAGAAGAGAGACGCCTCTAATGCCCCATACAGATGATCAGAAAACCGTATGGAAAATACTGATTTTGAAGCGATCGTATGATAATCGGATCGCTAGTACAGAGATTTCGAGAGCTGATCAGGACAGTTCATCCGATATTATTCTATCGGACATGCACAAAATTGTTTTATGTACAATGCCAGATCGTCCGATTTTCATTTAATCAGTACAGCCATTGTTTGAAAATGCAATACAAATTCCTTACAACACATGACATCACTTAAAGCGGGGTTCCACCCTCAAGTGGAACCTCCGCTGATCGGAACCCTCCCCCCCTCCGGTGTCACAATTGGCACCTTTCAGGGGGGAGGGGGGTGGAGATACCTGTCAAAGACAGGTATTTTCACCCACTTCCGGGCATAGACTCCCGTGGGAGTCTACGCCATTTCCTGTTCTGCCGCGCTGTCTGCTGGGACACACACGGGTCCCAGAGACAGCGCGGAGAATTCCTATTGTGCTGCGCGACTCGCGCATGCGCAGTAGGGAACCGGGAAGTGAAGCCGATTCGCTTCACTTCCTGATTCCCTCACCTAGAATGGTGACGGCAGCAGCCGAGAGATTGATCGGCCTCGCTGGAACCCGGGACAGGTGAGTGTCCATTTATTAAAAGTCAGCAGCTGTAGTATTTATAGCTGCTGGCTTTTAATATTTTTTTTGTAGGTGGAATCCCTCTTTCAGAATTTTTTTTTCTGTTGTATGGGAATTTGCAGCTTTAGTAAACGCATCAGATCCGATCTGAGATTAGCATAAAAAAATAAATAAAAAAAAAAAAACAGACGATCATTGTCCGATAATCTCATCGTGTGTACAGGGCATAAGTGTAGCAATATGTTGCTAAATGTTGTACCTTCATTAAAATGTAACCATATTGCTACACTTAGAGGCACCTCTCTTTTATACTCATTTGTGTGACATGATGCTACTTGTATATATATAAAAAAAAAAAAAAAAAAAAAAAAAAGTCTTTGTTGCAGCAATACCAGCGATTTGTTGCCCAGTTGCTGAGCAGGTTTTTTTGCAGCGTTTATAGTATTGTGTATGGGTAAGATATGACCAGGATGAAGCAGTACAATGACAGGGGGACCAATTGGGGGCCCCCCGGCTTCCTCCACTGGATACCTCCCTGAAACCCCAAGCAGCCCGCAGATCTATTTCCACAGCCTGCAATGAAATATTCAACATTTCTTGAATCAGACTTTATGACAGGCCATGGATTCTGCTCACCTTCAGTCTGCATGCAGTCATCATTATACAGAGACTGAGGAGGGGGGGAGGGGAAAGATACATTTATAGACAAGCAAGCATTTGAGCTGTACACTTCAGCCGATTTGGTGGAAATAAATATTACAGAATATACATTGTAGATTTTCTCTTCCTTCACTATAATTTGCAAATAGATGAGATTTTTGCACTTTATTTGGAAACATGGCAAGTGTGGCAGCAGATTGCCAGGAGTAACAGGAGGTCACTGCTACACATGGGGTTCACAAGCCGGCCGTAATCAGGACTGGGGTTCATTCACACTTGCCATGTGTGCTGAAGAGCCATCGGCTTTCAGATTGCCCTTCAAAATTTAGGGTTCCACCAATACCTGCCCCCCCCCCCTCCCCAAAAACAACAAGTACCGATACTTCACAAAAAAAAAAAAAAAATGAAACAGTAAAGTTAGCCCAACTTGTTTTTAGATTGTGAAAGATAATGTAATGCTCAGTAAATCGATTCAATACCCAACATGTCACGCTTCAAAACTGCGCCCGCTTGTGGAATGGGGTAGATTAGAACTCTTACCCTTAATCTCCATAGGCGATGTTAAAAAAAAAAAAAAAAATCTACAGGTTGCATGTTTTGAGTTATAGAGAAGGTCTTGTGGGCGTTTTCATATGCGGGTGCCACTATTGTATGCGTTCGACGGGACGGGGCACATTTAAAAAAATGTTTTATTTATTTTACCTTTTATTTTTACTTAAAAAAAAAAAAAAACACCAATTTTTTTATGGGGGGGGGGGGGAACAAAAATGCATGACGTCCTCTTAAATATGAGATCTGTGGTCAAAAAGACTTCAGCTCTTATATCAAAAAAAAAAAAGGTTAAATAACTAAAAAAAATTTTTTTTTTTAAATGTGCCCTGTCATGTCAAACACATACAATAGTGGCACCCGCATATGAAAACGCCCTAGACCTTCTCTATAACTCAAAACATGCAACCTGTAGATTTTTTTTTTTCTTTTTTAAGAGGTATGGGCGGAAGTGGCATTTTGACGTTGCTTCTGCCCAGCTATGGTATGGAGACGGGTGGGGCCCATCTTTCCCTCACTTGTATCCATAACCAGCTAGGAAGGAGGACACAATCACCTCCGGTAAGCAGAGGGAGCGGGAGGTGGGACCCCCTCTCACACAGATAACTGATCTTGTGGCAAATGCGCTGCAGAGACCACCATTATCGTAAACCGGACCGCCCACTGAAGAGACGGATGCTGCCACCACATCCCTCACCTTGTTGTGTCGCTGCCGCATCAACAGCCGTCCCATTAAAGTGAATATAGCCGTCAGTGAGTCAGCTGCGGGACAGATGACAGTTGCTCTTCTAAAAAAAAAAAAAAAAAAACACACAACACACAACGATTTAAAACAAAGCCACCCTGGGCAATATCCCTGCAATGTACAGAGATTCCCCAGAGGGGAATGTTTTTTTTTTTTTTGAGAAAAAATAAAAGTGAAGTGCCTCTTTAATATCTTCAATTAAAATCAGCAACCCGGAGACAAGATGTCCCGATGGTAGTTTGTTGTCACAAAAATAAACACCACTAAAGCAAAACAATAGCTTCACCGCAGACATAAAAATAGAAGAGTTTTTTGAAGAAAGACTGAAACTGCTAAACAGATTGAAGGCAGAGAGATAACACTACATGTTGTGTGCGACCGACACAGGAAGTCAGAGCTTCCAATACGTATACTGTGCAAACAAGTGGTTAACCAGCGATGACAATGTGCTCAGATGAGCTGTGGAAAGAATTGCAGAAGAAAAAGCAAAAAATCATCAAAATGAGAACAACATGTCCCCAGATTCACCACTACAACACCCACCACTCCTGTCCTATCCATACCATCCACCTACAGCACCCACCATTCCTGTCCTATCCATACCACCCACCTACAGCACCCACCACTCCTGTCCCATCCACCTACAACACCCACCTACAACACCCACCATTCCTGTCCTATCCATACCATCCACCTACAGCACCCACCACTCCTGTCCTATCCATACCACCCACCTACAGCACCCACCACTCCTGTCCCATCCACCTACAACACCCACCTACAACACCCACCATTCCTGTCCTATCCATACCATCCACCTACAGCACCCACCACTCCTGTCCCATCCACCTACAACACCCACCATTCCTGTCCCATCCACCTACAACACCCACCACTCCTGTCCTATCCATACCATCCACCTACAACACCCACCACTCCTGTCCCATCCATACCATCCACCTACAACACCCACCACTCCTGTCCCATCCACCTACAACACCCACCACTCCTGTCCCATCCACCTACAACACCCACCTACAACACCCACCACTCCTGTCCCATCCACCTACAACACCCACCTACAACACCCACCTACAACACCCACCACTCCTGTCCTATCCATACCATCCACCTACAACACCCACCACTCCTGTCCTATCCATACCATCCACCTACAGCACCCACCACTCCTGTCCCATCCACCTACAACACCCACCATTCCTGTCCTATCCATACCATCCACCTACAGCACCCACCACTCCTGTCCCATCCACCTACAACACCCACCATTCCTGTCCCATCCACCTACAACACCCACCACTCCTGTCCTATCCATACCATCCACCTACAACACCCACCACTCCTGTCCTATCCATACCACCCACCTACAGCACCCACCACTCCTGTCCTATCCATACCACCCACCTACAGCACCCACCACTCCTGTCCTATCCATACCATCCACCTACAGCACCCACCACTCCTGTCCTATCCATACCATCCACCTACAGCACCCACCACTCCTGTCCCATCCACCTACAACACCCACCACTCCTGTCCCATCCACCTACAACACCCACCACTCCTGTCCTATCCATACCATCCACCTACAACACCCACCACTCCTGTCCTATCCATACCATCCACCTACAACACCCACCACTCCTGTCCCATCTATACCATCCACCTACAGCACCCACCACTCCTGTCCTATCCATACCATCCACCTACAGCACCCACCACTCCTGTCCTATCCATACCACCCACCTACAGCACCCACCACTCCTGTCCTATCCATACCACCCACCTACAGCACCCACCACTCCTGTCCTATTTATACCACCCACCTGCAGCACCCAACACTTCTATCTATACCATCCATCTACAGCCAATCAATTTTATGGTAAATCATTCACAAGTCTGCAGCACATTAATGGATACAAGAGATGGGATTGAAAAACACTTTCTGGTGTATAAGACAAACCCCTCATTTTACATAGTTACATAGTTAGTAAGGTTGAATAAAGACACAAGTCCATCCAGTTCAACCTGAGTGAGTGTCTACAATTGTCCCTATCCCTGTACATTGCACACTCACATCGGTCCCTACCCTCAAGGAGCCCACAATCAAAGGTCCCCATTCATATACTAGGGCCAATTTTGGACAGAAGCCAATTGACCTACCTGCATGTCTTTGGAGTGTGGGAGGAAACCGGAGTACCCGGAGGAAACCCACGCAGGCACAGGGAGAACATGCAAACTCCAGGCAGGTAGTGTTGTGGTTGGGATTTGAACCAGCAACCCTTCTTACTGCTAGGTGAGAGTGCTAACCACTACACCACTGTGCCGCCCTTTACTTTTTTTTCTACAGTTTTTGCCTATACTCACTGTATAAGATGACCCCTTCCAAGGCTTCATATTTCCTTCTTGCTGAAGCCAGTCACGGCGAGCGATGTATTCTATTAAATACAAAGCCTGCTCAGATTGGCAGAGGCTGTAACATCAGCCCGCGCCTCTCTCGAAGCCAATCCTGAGCAGGCCATTGTATGTAGCCTGCTCAGACTGGCAGAGGTCATCACCCCAATCTGAGCAGGCTCTGTATTCATTAATAGAATACATCGCTCGCCGGGATTGGCTCAGCGGTGTATACCGTATGTAGCCAAAGCTACATAGAGTATTACCGCACATTCGGCAGGCTGACATACAGCTATCCGGCATATAAGACCTTTTGGCCTTTTTTTTTTATGTGTAAAAGTTTGTCTTGTACGCTGGAAAATACGGTATATGTCCCCGCAAAGTGATCAGGTAATATAGACATTTCCACCAATTTGTGACACTTAAAGCAGAAATAGGCAATTTTATTTATTTTAGATAGTGTACAGGAGGGTTATAACCAGAAATCATCATCTGTCCCATTGCAGAGATTACCCTTCACTTCCTGTCCCACAGCCAAACCGGAAGTGAGAGGAAATCCCTCCAAAATTAAAGGGACTTCCTTAGGGACCCCCCAGGCTAGCAGAACTAGTGTCCCAAGTGGAAGATTTCCCCTTTATTACTTTTCTGGTGACAACCTAGGGAAGGGGAAAAAAAAAAAAAAACACACGATTTAAATCTTGAATCGAGTTGAGAGGTCAAATCGATTCAAATTTTAAGTTTTGATTTTTTTTCTCTCCTCACCACCACACCGGTCCTGAGGAGCTGCCGGCAGGAGTTTAGGCGAGGCCGTACCTCCCGCCTAGTCCGCGGATCAGGCCGAAGCCGCGACCTTGCCTAACAATGTATTGACCCGGCATCTCTCCATAAAGAGGACCTGTCACAAATGATTCCCATTACAAGGGATGTTTACATTCCTTGTAATAGGAATAAAGTGATAGTTTTTTTTTAATTTTTTTTTATTTTACGCCCGTCAGCTCGCGCTCAGAAGCAAACGCAAGTCCCGCCCACATATGTAAACGCCGTTCAAACCACACATCTGAGGCATCGCCGTGTGTGCAACAATTCTAGCACTACACCTCCTCTAACTCTAAACTGGTAACCTGTAAACATTTTCAAAGCGTCGCCTATGTAGATTTTTAAGTACTGACGTTTGGCGCCATTCCATGAGCGTGCGCAATTTTAAATCGTGACATGTTGAGTATCCATTTACTTGGTGCAACATCTTTCACATTATACAAAAAAAATTTGGTTAACGTTACTGTTATTTAATTCATGAAATCTTTTTCCCAAAAAATAAAAAAGGCGTTTGAAAAATGATTGCGCAAATACTGTGCGAGATAAAAAGTTGCAATGACCGCCATTTTATTCCCCAGGGTGTCTGCTAAAATAACATATATAATGTTTTTGGGTTCTGAGTAAATTTTTTTTTTTTTTGGTAGAAAAAGATGATTTATACATATAGGAGAGAAGTGCCAGAATAGGCCCGGTATTGAAGTGGTTAAAGCTGAATTCCAGGTATAGATTTTATCAGTTACATTGGACCAGTGTATGCATGCATATACCGTACCTCTGATCCCTGTGGAAGCTGGGAATCACTATAGTAGTCAATGGCGCTACTACAGTGATCATTGCTGCCTTTAGGGCAGTGATGGCGAACCTTGGCACCCCAGATGTTTTGGAACTACATTTCCCATGATGCTCATCTACACTGCAGAGTGCATGAGCATCATGGAAATTGTAGTTCCAAAACATCTGGGGTGCCAAGGTTCACCATCACTGCTTTAGGGTCTTGTGTTGAGCAGCTGCCACACTGCTTAGTAACCACAGACACCCACTAGGCAAAGGCCTTCCATTTAAGGTGGGATCATCTGTACAGCCTAGACCAGTGATGGTGAACCTTGGCACCCGAGAGGTTTTGGAACTACATTTCCCATGATGCTCCACTACACTGCATGAGCATCATGGGAAATGTAGTTCCAAAACATCTGGGGTGCCAAGGTTCCCCCATCACTTGCCTAGACTAAAAAGGTAGGCAACCTGGGGGACCTCCAACTGTTGTGGAACTACATTTCCCATGAGGCATTGCAAGGCTGGCAGTTCCAATTACTCCCAAAGGCGAGATGGGACTTGTAGTTCTGCAACAGCTGGAGGACCCCAAGTTGCCTACCCCTGGTCTAGACGCACCCCCCTCTTTTATGACCTGCATTTATTAAAGAATACGACTAAAATAAATAATTCTGCCACCTCCAGACAGTTCAGTGTGGCGGGAATCTCACTAGGAGGAACGTGCCTGTTAAGGCTCTTTATTAGTCACTGGGGAGCTCTTCCTCCGGGTAATCACAAATCACAGGGAATTGAATTAAGATTAACATTGAACATCACTTATTCCCTTGTGAAACTGAAACAAATGGTCTCAAGAGACACACTCAGCAGCGGAGTTAAGATTAAGAGCCAATTGGGTATTGTCAAATGCAAAGAGGAGAAAAAAATAAAACACCCCACCCCCCCCACAAACCACATCAGTTTACCCAGACTAAAAATATTTCACATTGTTGATGGCAAAAGACAGATTAACACGCGGGGGGGGGGGGGGGGGGGGAAATGGGACTATCATGCAGAATCCAGCACCGCTCTGCGCCCCGCTTCCATGGACAGGCCTGCACAGAGAATCCCAGAGATGCCTTCCATTACTATGGAGTAACCAGAGTCTTCCTGAATAAAGGATCCTTTCAATCATTCCTGAAGATGACAATGTGCCTTTTAGTAGGAGGTAAATGGGAACGGAAGGTGTTTTTCTGTTTTGTGACTGAGCCATTGTGCAGAAAAGGCTTCTGTAATATATCACTTATCACAAGATAACTTGAATTCAATATCCTCTTGCAGGGAGAGCGCTGCAGCAAGCGCTGGGCAGGGGGCTGGCAATGGGTCTGAACAATGTGGGCTTTGTAAAATGCACGGGGAGGACTTCATTCACCCCCTTCTCTTAAACCATATCCTGAGCGATATCCTTTTACAGCTGAAGAGAGACTTTGGGGGGGGGGGGGGGGGTGCTGAATGGCTCATTAGAGACCAGCTTAACCATTTCTGCACCGACATCCCAGAGACTGGCGAGCGCTGAGACATTGGAGGTCCTCCCAGCAGCGACTGGACCAGAGCGGCGGGAGAGCAGGTGTAACTAAAACCGCCAGCTAATGCACTTCAGTCCCATGCTGCCGCCAGGGCTCATCCTGGTTTAACCACTTGCCTGCTCCCGGGTTCTTTCACCCCCTTTCTGCCAAGGCCAATTTTGAGTGAGGTCACACTTTGAATGACAATTGCGTAGTCACACAACGCTGTACCCATATGGACATTTTTATTAGTTTGTACAGATTTTTGGTGGCATTTAATCACCACTGGGGTTTATTTTTTGTTAAACATTTTTGGAAAAAAAAAACAAGGCAAAAAAAAAATACTAAATTTCTTTATTATAAGTTATAAAATTTTGTGAACAGGTAATTTTTCTCCAGCACTGTTGGGGGGGGGGGTACCGATTATAGGTGTAATTGTCTTTCACACTTGATGCTACCAGCTCACCTCTGACAGCATGAGGAAAGGAATGCCAATAACTAGCAAGTGTGTTTACATCGTGATCAGCTGCGATTGGACACAGCTGATCACATGGTAAAGAGCAGCTGTGATTGGTTCTTTACCCCAATCTTTGATCAAAAAGTTGCAGCAACAGTGCTCCCAATTGGGGTTCCACACCAGGAGAGGAGACGATTTGTATATACCTTTATCTCCCTTCTTTGATTTACATGCAATTTGTTGACTGTTAGCGAGTTCCTAATATCTGAATATGTACTCAACGTCGTTGCACGACGTACAATACCGAACCTAGATGCTCTCCCCAATGTAAAAGTATCCCGAACTACCACTTGGGTCAAAAAGGAGAAACTGCAGGTCATCTGCAATGAATTCTGAATGATCTTAGAAGAAAGCCGGTCTAAAAAAGAATGCAGCCTGTGCCCATCAAAACTGTCACTATTCTCACTTTATCCCGATGACTTCACAGGAGACCCTTTCCCTCTGGCTTATAGGGAAACTTCCACTTGCCTAATGAGAATGCCCTTAATCACCAACAAGGTGCTTTTAATGGGCATGGGGTAAAGCGGCTGGCAAGGCTCAGCCCTAAAGTTACGTCACAGAATGAAACCAGTTTTAAGAGGCACCCCGAGTTTTCTGGTTAATGAAGAGAATACGAGTTCAGCTCGATAGATCTCTCAATATATTAAAATAAGATACTACTTAAACCCTTACGCCGTGTACACACGGCCGGACTTTGACAGCAAAGGTCCAACGGAACGAATGTGGACAATTCGACTGTTGGCTACATCAGACCTTTGCTGTCGAAAAATCAGATGGACTTTAGATTTAGAACAGGTTTCAAATCTTTCCAACGGACTCGAGTCCGGTCACAAAAACAGTCTGCATGCTAGTCTGGACGAACGAAAACAGACGCTAGGGCAGCTATTGGCTACTGGCTATGAACTTCCTTATTCTAGTCCAGTTGCACGTCATCACGGTCGAATCCGTTGGATTTTGGTGCGATTGTGTGTAGACAAGTCAGTTTCGGCGGAACTTCGACAAAAAGTCCTTTGGAGTTCAATCCGACGAAAAGTCCAGCCGTGTGTACACGACATTAGGGTTATTTTTTTTTTTAACCATTTCATTACCTCTGCTGGTGGAAGCCTTGCCAACTTTTTTATTTTATTTAAAAAGTTAAAATGACAAAACCGAGCAATCACCTCAAAAACATCAAAGTGGTCATTATAAAGATTAAGGAGAATTTCTATGGTTGTGCTTTATACAAAAAGAAAGAATTTGTTTTATAAAAAAAAAAAAGGAAGCATTAATGTTGTGTCATAATGCTCTATAATACAGAACAATGAGGGAAGATTAAAGTTGGACGTGAAGGCGGTGCTCCTTCAAAAAGCCCAGAATGGCATTGCCTGGAGAGCGGAGGTGAAGACGCACGTTATTCATAGCTCACCTTGTTCCACACTTGTCTGCGAGACTTGAGTCAGCAAGCGGTAAATCAAATGGCCGCATTCTAACACTACACTCCCAGGCATGAACCCGCAACCTCTCCTCCGCCTTGTCAAACTCTACCGATCAGACACTACTGAAAATATGGCACCAAGGACGATCGACGAGAAGGAGTGGACACTCGAGCTGAAACAACTAATCAATTATGGAATCAATTACTATTTTCATAATTGATCGGCCAGGAACATAATGGGGTTAAAAAATAAACTAAAATTAGCCCTTTATAGTACAAAAATATAAATCACTACTGTAAATATTACTTTCACCGTTCTACAGTAAAGAAATGAACCCCTTCCAGTAGTGATTATCTGCTTTTTTGACTATAGGGCGAATTTTACTCTTTTTAACCCAATTATGTTACTAAACATCTTAGGCCTGGTTCACGTCTATATATGTTTGTTGGTGCTTTTTGTAGAAATGCACTACAGTTACTTTACATGGTTTCCTATGGGACACGTTCACATCTGTGCTTTTTTCAGCTGCTGCATATTTGGAGAGGGTCGGGGACTTTTAACGCAAAACTATGCTTTTTTTGGTTCAATATACTTCAATGGAGAAGCTGCATAAAAGAATGTAATGCATTTTTGCAGCAATTTGTGTTTTTTAATCTGCCCAAAAAAAAAAAAAAAAAAAAATGCAAATTGCAGTAAAGTCACATGTGCAAAAATCAAAATGCACAGCAAAAAGCACCGCAGAAACAGATCAAAAGCAAAAACTGCATATGTGTGTACCGAGCCTTATGCTGGCCTCCCGGATCAATTTTCAGGTGAGAAAATTCAGATGAAAAATCTTTGTACATTCGCTGAAAGATTTCCATTTCCAAATTTTCCCGTCACTGTGGTTGAAAATTACCGTCAATTTGGCCCACTTTTTTTTTTTTTACGGTTATTAAAGCGGAGGTCCACCCTAAAGTGGAGCTTGGAACCCTCCCCCCCCTCCGGCGCCACAATTGGCACCTTTCAGGGGGGAGGGGGGGTGCAGGTACCTGTACAGTACAGGTATCTGCACCCACTTCCGGCATAGATATCTGCAGAAGGTACACCCCTTTCCGCAGAATCTACGCCCCTTTCCGAAAGTCCCCCGCTGTCTGCTGGGAAACACACGGATCCCAGAGACAGCGGGGACCATCCTTATTGCGCAGCGCGACTCGCGCATGCGCAGTAGGGAACCGGGAAATGAAGCCGCAAGGCTCCACTTCCTGATTCCCATACCCAAGATGGCGGCGGCAGCACCCGAGAGACGATCGAGAGATCGGCGTTCGGGTGCCGACATCGTGGGCGCGCAAGTGTCATTTTAAAAGTCAGCAGCTGCAGTATTTGTAGCTGCTGGCTTTAAAAAAGCGGACTCCCGTTTTAACCGATTAATCGAAACAATCTGCCAACTAATCGATTATGAAAATAATAGTTAGTTGCAGTCCTAGTGGACACCAGTATTAATCTAGTCTATGGAGGATAATCCTTTTTTTATGCGATGAGGAACTAACCATTCATAATACACTACGCCATGGCAGCTCCACACCTGCCTTCTGAACTTTCCATGATTTATTGCACACCTTAAAAGCGGAACTTAAAAGTACAAGTTCTGATCTTTGCCTAGATAATCAGAGAATTGTTTCCCCCCCCCCCCCCCCCCCAATCCATTTAAAAGTCAGCAGCTACAAAAAGTGTCTTTTTTTTTTTTAATTGGGACACTCACCTGTCCCAGGGTCCAGCGATGCGGGGGAACAAATGTGCCGGCATTGTAACTGGGCGCCCAGCTGTGGCTGCACTGCGAATGCATGAGCCACACGCTGTGAATGGCCGGGCAATCTTCTGGGACCTGTGACGTGTCCATGAAGATTGCAGGGAGGGGAGGGAGAGGAACTTCCTTCCAGCGCCCCAGGAGGAAGCAGGAGCTGGATGCCTCTAATAAGAATCTGTGGCTATCTATGCCCAGAAGTGTGTTCAGAGCCTGAACTATACAGGTATTTGCACCCCCTCCCCTCTGAAAGGGGTCAGAGGAATCCGCTGTGTGAAAGTTCCACTTTAAGGTGGAGCTCAGCTTTAATGCGTTAAGGTGGAAAAACACACCAGGGTTTACAACCCCTTTGAAGAACTGAACGCAAGTCAGAACTTGACTTGGGCTGTCATGCATTGCTCTTTAGTCATTCCAAAAAAAAAAAATAAATCTTGTTCCTCTGGGAAGCTTGAGGACCAAATGGAGATGGATATTGGAGATTACATAACTCTAGGAAACGAGGTCACAGGTAGTGGAAGAGATGGATCAAATCACAAAATGAAAAATTTAGAAGATCAAAGGGATTGCTATGCAAAGTCTTGTTGGCATCTCATCTGCACATCAAGTCCATTGGTGTGGCTACCAGCTGCTTTATAGTCCACTTGGAACAAAAAAAAAAAAAAAACAGTAAAGAGGGACACAAAATACACTCAGGAAGTCACATACTTAAACAATGGTTCATTGAGATTGCAATGTACTTTAAAATGAAAGAATCTAGCTTTTTTTCCTTTTACTGTTTAATAGTTTATGAGCATCATTGCCATTATTATTCATCCATTA
Source organism: Lithobates pipiens (assembly GCF_037356315.1). Lineage (NCBI taxonomy): Eukaryota > Metazoa > Chordata > Amphibia > Anura > Ranidae > Lithobates > Lithobates pipiens. Next base: position 14,959,500 of record NW_027507903.1, on the reverse strand, counting down.
AGGCAGTGAGTATATTTATGCGTATGGGACCCAGACATGACTGCATTTATTTGACCTATGCCTGACTCCGCTTTACACACATGGACAGCACATGCACCCCTCCTCCTACAGAGCATCCCAATCTAACATCCTGGCTTTAACGTGATCTGAACAAAAAAAATTAAATGGCATGGCTACGTCTAATCCGGGCATCAGGAAAAAGGGCCAAGCGGACAGGCCAGCAGGGACATTTGCATGGGACGACGGAAGATAGAACCGCGCTCCATCTCCGCAGCTGCAATCTAAAGGAGATTGGCTTTATAACTCATGCTGGTTTAATTAACTATGGATTAGACTTGGTCTTTGCCGATTCCTGTGGTGAATAGACTCAAAGCTGAAATAGTTTACGCTGTCTGAACAGAGCGTGCCCGACAAGTGTGTGCGAGTACACCGGGGCTTAAACGGACATGAAAATCTGGAGCAATGCTACGAACAGATTACACAATTTTTATTTTATTTTTTAACATAATGCGTTTTAACGCTCGTTTAAATTGCTTTAATCTTTACAATCCTTGCAGAACAGCAAAAATCCCAGAGGCGAATATTATCCCAGTAATGATTAGGTAGGGGAGTGATACAAATGCTAGAAGGATAATAAATTTGGATGCAATTATCCAGCAGAACAAGAATGACTGGAAAACACTTGCCAGAAATGCAGGTTACATGAACTAAGAGACTTCGGACGGGAAAGAGCCATTCAGAGGCGGACTGATAACTCATGGGGCCCTCGGGCAGAGCCCGAATGGTCAGTCCGCCCCTGGAGCCATTTACTTTTTATCTGGTGACATCATAGAACTGAGAACAGCCTGGAGATTTTTTTTGTACATTTTTCCAGTACACGTAAAATGTCTGACCACCAGAAAGTCTGCTCTTCAACATGTCTGCCCACCGACGCGCGCTGTTTAGCTCATTGGAGAAGAGTCTTGCACGTTGCATGGACCATTGCCTTTTAGGTCAATGCCATCCAAGCGCACCACAATGACGTCACATTCTAGGACAGTGATGGCAAAACCTTTGCCCCCCCCCCCCCCCCCAGATGTTTTGGAACCAAGTTTCCCATGATGCTCTACTACACTGCAGAGTGCCAAAGCATCATGGGAAATGTAGTTCCAAAACATCTGGGGTGCCAAGGTTCAACACAGTTCTAGGGTGCACGTTAACAGCTTTTGCATTGAAAGAAAAAAAATAAAAAAAATAAGTGCTAATGTGTCATATTCCATTAGTAGAGCTGGGTGATTTTCTCAAAAAAAAAAAAAAAAAAAAATTATATATATATATATATATATATATATATATATATATATATATATATATATATATATAAATTAAACACATGATTCACAATTTTTTGCTGGTCCTTGGGAGCTGCAGGCAGGAGTTTAGGTGAGGCTGCGGCCTAGTCTGTGGCATCTGGCTGTGGACTAGGCCGAAGCCTCACCTAAAAACCCCTGCTCGCAGCACCAGCGCAGTGTCAGCACCTGGAAAAATTAAAAAAACATGATTTGCTGAAATTTTTAATTTGACCTCTCAAATAGATTTTTTTTTCCCCCAGCCCTATCCATTAGGCCGAGGTTTCTCATCCATGGTTCCTTCCAGAGGTTGCTAGAGGATCCCTGAGCAATGTCTGCCTCAGATAAGTTTCCACTGGCACAACTGAACATTTGCGCTGTCTGTAAGGGGGTAATTCTTTTCAAAGGCAACAAGTTTAAGACGCATTCTTTGCAGGACCATCACACCAAAGCAGGGTTTTTCAACCATGGTTCCTCCAGAGGTTCCTTGAGCAAAGGCCAATTTCTGCCTCTCCAATAATATCCCACTGGCACCATTGATGCTTTTTAGTCATCTTACCCCGTTTCCCCAAAAATAAGACCTAGAAATGATTGTCGGTGATGGCTGCAATATAAGCCCTACCTCCCAAATGAGCCCTACCCTGGAAATAAGACCTACAAGGACTTTAAAGAGGAAGTAAACCCTGATGGGTTTACTTCCTCTTTTTTTCCCTGCAAAGGTAAAGCATAATGGACTACTATGCATCGCATAGTAGCTCATTATGTGTCACTTACCTGACACAGGAGCCAGCGAAGTCGCCGCTGATCCCTGTAGTCCGCCGCGTCCATCTTGCTGGTGGCGTCTCGCAGCTCCGACCAATGACAGCGGCGCAACCGCGATGACGTCACTCCCGCGCATGCGCACGGGAGTCGCGCCTCGCAGCTCCGTTGCTGTCATACGGCGAAGCCGCGATGACGTCACTCCCGCGCATGGGAGTCGACAAATTTGGCAAATCCATTCTTGGATTTGCCGCATTTAGTGTGCCTGCGCGCCGCTGTCTACGGCGCATGCGCCGTAGACAGCGGTGCCCATTTTCGGGCAAATATCTCCTAAACCATATAGGTTTAGGAGATATTGCTTGGACCTACAGGTAAGCCTTAATCTAGGCTTACCTATAGGTCCAAGTTGTTTGGAAGGGTTTACTTCCTCTTTAACAAGGGCTTATTTGGGGGGGGGGGGGGGGGTAGGGCTTATATTGCAGCCATCACCAACAATCACGATAGGTCTCATTTTCGGGGGAAACAGGGTAGTTAAAGTGGTTGTAAACCCTTACAAACCACTTTGACCTACAGGCAAGCCTAGATTAAGGCTTACCTGTAGGTCCAAGAAATATCTCCTAAACCTATACAGTTTAGGAGATATTTGCCCGAAGACAGGCACCGCTGTCTACGGCGCATGCGCCGTAGACAGCGGCGCGCAGGCGCACTGAGCGTGGCATCGTCGATGACGAAGACGTCGCGCGTCTCGGGTCCCGTGCGCATGTGCGGGAGTGACATCATCACGGCTTCGCCGAATGACAGCAGCTGAGCTGCGAGACCCCACCGAGAAGATGGATGCGCCGGACTACAGCTGTGACTTCGCTGGCTCCTGTGTCAGGTAAGTGACACATAATGGAATACTATGCGATGTATAGTAGTCCATTATGCTTTGCCTTTGCAGGGAATGAAAGAGGAAGTAAACTCATCAGGGTTTACTTCCTCTAAGTTAGAGGTCATTTTAGTTGTAAGGGGAGGGTAACTCTTCCCAAAGGCCACAAGTGTAAGCAGCATTCCTCCCACTGACCATCACACCAATGCAGAGTTCCTCCACGAGGTTGCTAGAGGTTCCTTCAGCAATTTCTGCCTCTTATATAGGTTTCCACTGACAATTGATCTTTTTAGACATCTGTAAAGGGGGTAATTCTTCCCAATGGCCACAAGTGCAAGGAACACTGACCATCACATTAAAGCGGTAGTAAACCCGCATTTTTTTTTTTTTTTTTTTAAAACCTGCAAAGCAAAAGGCATAATGAGCTAGTATGCACCGCATACTAGCTCATTATGAAATACTTACCTTAGAACGAGGCCCCGACATCTCGCCCGATCCACGCCGAGGAAGCCGACATGCTCCCTCGGCGTCTCTTCCGGGTATCGCGGCTCCGGCGCTGTGAGTGGCCGGAGCCGCGATATCGTCACTCCCGCGCATGCGCGCGGGAGATTTAAATCCGGCCGGACGAGCGCTGCCGGATTTTCGCGGAGAGAACCCCCTTGTGCGCATGCGCCGCTGCAGTCAGCGGCGCATACCGAGGGGAATATCTCCTAAACCGTACAGGTTTAGGAGATATTTTTTTTACCTACAGGTAAGCCTTATTATAGGCTTTCCTGTAGGTAAAAGTTAAAAAAGTGGGTTTACTTCCACTTTAATGTATTATGAATAGATAGTAATTTTTAGCAGGGGTTCCCTGAGACTGGAAATTTATTTCCAGGGTTCCTCTGTGTTGAAAAGGTTGAGTAAGGCTGCATTAGACTGTAGAATATTTAATGTCTTTTCAGGAGAAGATGACAGATAGGCAAAACCAGAGAGAGAGCGGAGTACAAAACGACTTCTGTTCCTCCCATTTTAAATTAAGTGAATGCAGCATTTATCCTTGATAGTCACAGAGACTACAGAACCTTCTGCTGCTCACTAGGACAGTATAGGACAGTATACCCACCGAACGGCTCTAATCAGCTGCACGCATACCTTTGCTGCTCCAGCAGTGTGCTTGCAGAGGAAAGTGTCCCGTACTAATTATAGAGAGCAGTGTTGGAGCCTAGGTGAAGAGTTGTTACAAACAGGCCTTGTGCCATCCAGAATCCTAACAAGGCTCAGTCTGTAAGATATACCCTCGGCAGGCCAGTAAAGTAAACAAGCTGTTGCTCAGTTGGTAGGTTTGGAATTCACATTTTGCCTTTTCCTCCACATCTTATCCCCGAGACACCAATACATGAAGCTCTTCACTCTGTGCCGGACTTTTCAATGACTCCTTTAGGACAGAAGTCAAAATGTTTTCTTTAGAGTACCAAATGTACAAATCAAGAAAATACGAAACGTCAACACATAATGCCAACAAATCTCGGAACACGAGATGGGTAACTTCAGAGGCGCCTTAAAAAGCGGTTCTTCTGTCATCTTTTGAAAAAATAAAGTGAGCGGCTACAAAAATTGTAGCTGCTGAATAAAAAATTATAATATAAAATCCATATCAGGATCCAGCGATGTCCTCATCGGGGTTCGGCCCCTGCTATACCAACTGGCAAGCTGGCTGTGCGTTTGCGGCTTCACTGCACATGCGCGAGCTGCACCGTATCTGGTTCCCCAGCTCTGTGATGTGCCCCAGAAGGCACCAGGGGAAGGAGAGGGACTGAACGTGAGCTCAGGTTGCCATGGCGATCCAACTGGAAGTATGAGCGCGGGTACCTGTCAAGAACTCCCCCCTCCCCCCCCCCCCACAAATAAAAAAAAAAAAAAAGGTGCCAAATCTTAAAGTGGGGAGAGAAGAATGGAACCACCCCTATTGGGTGAAGTTCTGCTTTCAAAGAAAAAAAAAAAAAAAAAAAGGGGAGGAGACAAGTTCACCCTTTGCATTGTTACACCTGTATTTTGTCCTTGTTCACACCAGTGCAGCTTTGAAAAATCGCACACTACATCAGCACAATTTGAAAGCCACAGAATGATGATTGGCACCTCCAATTTCACCAGAAGTCATTGCAAGTCGCAATCAAATCCCCACAAAATAAAAAAAAGAAAGTAGTGCAGGAAACTTTCTGCAAAGTTGGTGTAACTTGAGTTGGAATGATAACGATTTGAACAGTTCTATTGCTGGCAATGGGGTGCATGCGATTTTCAACTGAAATCGCATGACAAATCACACCAGGGTGAACCAGGACTAAGGGAGTAACATGGTGCAAATGCCTCCCCTGCACCCTCAAAACCGGCAACTGCCCCCACGACAGAGGTTGGGGTTTCTCTACCACCCAGCGTCACATTTTAAGCAGCTCTGCCCGCACAGCCACATCATTTATTCACAGGCATTTGAATAAATGAACTATAAAGCCAGTCGTGTTCACTGTAGGCGACTATAGCGGCCAGCTGTGATCATTGTGTTCTGCTGGCAGGAAAGGCTCCCCACCAGCAGAACACGATAGCACTGCGGGAGGGATTCCCCCCCCCCCCCCCCCCCAACACTGACTGTTGGGAGGAAATTTGGCAATTTTCTTTCCTTCCGCCTCTGAAGGGCTACAAAAAATAAAAAATAAAATAAAAATAAAAAAGGAAGAAGTACAGCCAAAACTTGATTGGTTGCACTTCTCCTGTGGATCACAGGAGTGCAGTTTGTTTTGCACTCCTGTGGCCCACTGTTTTCAGCAGACAGCGGGCTGAAGCCTGCCGTCAGCTGACGTCACAGAGCTGGTCCAGGCTGGGCAAGCTTGCAAAAATATGGTTGGGATCCGCCCACAACCCTTGAGCAACAAATTACTCAGGCTACAACCCCCTCCACAGCCCAGCACTCCAGTAAGCACCGGAGGGTTGGGGGCAAAGCAAAGAGCTGGTAACCGACAGTAGCCACCAGCTCTGAGAACTGAGTGATCAGCGGGCTTTGATTGCTTGATCCTCAGTTGTAGAGCCGGCGGGGGGGGGGGGGGGGGGGGAAGCGACGACAGATGGAGCATCAGACCGACCCTGAATACACCTAGGCAAGTAGGATTTAAAAAAAAAAAAAAAAAAAAAAAAAGTAATACCTCTTTAAAAGTGGTTGTGAAAGTTTGTTAAAAACAATAAAACAAACGCATGTTATAATTCCCTCCTCTCTGCAAGGGTTTTGCACAGAGTGGCCCCAATCCTCTTCTGGGGTCCCCCTGCGGCACTCCTCCCCACATCGAGTGCCCCCTAGGAGACCTGAATTCCAAAGGGAACACTCATGCGGGCGTGCTCCCGAGTCCTGTTGCTGCGTCCATTGACACAGACAGAACTCCCCCGTCACTTGATTTGATTGACAGCAACGGGAGCCAATAGGTGCACTGCCATCAATCTATCATATGAAGACCCGAGACAATGGAACGATCAGATTCAGTAGTAAGTAAAGTGGGGTTCTGGGGGGACTGCTGCACTACAGAAGGCATTTCATTAATGCATAGAATGCCTTAAAGTAAAAAGCCTCGAGGGTTTACAACTCCTTTAAGCCTCTTCTGCTACAGCACCAGAGGGACCTGGAGTTCGTAATGAAAGTGCGGTGATCAGCGCACAATCAGTCTATTGAATCTTCCTCTAGCTCCCTAATGGAAAGCCCATACAGAGGTGCGGGAAGCTGGAAAAAGTTTGCAGGAGGCTGGCATTGCACCCATAATCCACTGATAGCAAGTGCAATGCTTTGCGAGATCTCGTAATAAATGATCATTTTTCCCCTTGCTAAAACATTACTACTACTATTTTTTTTTTGTCCAAAGATGAACCAAGCCTTTAAAAGCTGCATGATCTTTAATCGTACCAACAAATAAAAAAATGACCTCTCCAACAAACCCGCTGCATGGTTTTAGCCATGTTGGATCAGGGCAGGACATTTGTGGCTCATTCTATAGTTATAATGCACTCCCAGGACCAGCAAATGCTTGGTGCTCAGACAGTAGTCACTTCTAAAAACTATTTTTGCAGCAAGGGTTAACAGCAATCCTAGGCTGTGCAGAAGCCTCCCAGCACTGCTTATCTTTAAAGCCTCAAAACTCCAGAACCTTTATGGGCAGACACTGGCAGGGCCCCCTGTACACATGCTTAAAGGCTTTTACTCTCCAGAGTGTTAAGATGATAATCTCCACCTTCCTGACAATATGCGGCCAGTAATTTATTTTTATTTTTTCCCAGGCTTCTGCAGATAGACACAAGACAGGTCCCTTCTGCCACACCGGGGGTCTGCCTAATCTGAAGATTTGGGGAAGTGAGTGCGGACAAGAAGCTTCCCTCGGGTGACGTCAGACTGGCACTAAGCTGGCCCTAGTTCTTCAATCAACTTGTGACCCCAGAGGTCATGCACACCGCCAACAGTAAGCAGGCGCCAAGTGACTCCAGCAACACGACACATAGGAAATACTGCAATAGACTGCTGGTAAAAAGAAGTATTGATTCAAAGAAGTGGAGGAAATGTACTGTTTTCTATATGAGTAATGCAGGAGGTCGGAGACTAGGATTAGTGTCTACACTAAATTGTGTCATGCGGTATGTGCAACGAAGGAAGGACCAGACGCTGCATGTGGCAACCAACTGGATTATTGCTTTCGCCTTTGGAAGGCAAAACAGAAAAAAATTATAATATATATATATATATATATATATATATATATATATATATATATATATATATATATATATATATATATATATATATATATATATATATATATATATATATAAATTTTAAATTAGGCTGGAGTCTAAAACTTCTCTCAATTTTATGTGCAAGTAAACCAAGCTTCACGAAGAAATTTTTTTTTTTTTAATATATAAAATTTGACTTGATCACTTGCTGACCATACAACTCACATATACGGCTGCAAGGCGGCTCTCCTGTGCCAGATCATGTACCAAGTACGCGATCCACCACTCTGACCCCCAGCTATGCTGTGATTGCACGGATCAAATGGCGATCAGCAGGTGCCAGCCAATAGATGTCAGGCGGCACCCACCAATCATCAGGCAGACAGGACAGAACCCTGTCTAGGCACAGCTCCGTGCGGTCAGCGGGGGAAGTAATGGCTTTTCTTTCCTCGTAAAGCATGGAATAAAACCCATCACTTCCCTTAGTAAAAGCACCTCTCAGTACACAAAAACACTGGCTAGGCTTAATGTACAAAGGAATAACTTGATAGAAACAGACATTTAAAAACCATCGCGCTTTGCAAGTTTTTTTTCCCCTCTCTTCAAATAGTCAAAAAACTTAAAAAAAAAAAAAAAAAAAAAAAAAAAAACACGCTTACAGGCAGTTACAGGCATTTCAAATGCCTCTGAACATCCGTCTGAACCCATCTTTTCTTTCCAAAAAAATGCTTTTAAACTCAAACTGCCGAGAAATTACTATAAAACGACACCGTGTCCATGTACTTATAACAGGAGAGTTCAGGGGCAGCAAAAAAAATAAAAGAAAATGCCAACTGCTCCTAAAATGTCAGTCTATTTACCAGCAACAGTCTACATGAAGCCTTAAAGTGGTTGTAAACACTTACAGACCACTTTGACCTACAGGAAAGCCTAGATTAAGACTTACCTGTAGGTCCAAGAAATATCTCCTAAATCTACACGGTTTAGGAGATATTTGCCAAGAGACAGGCACCGTCTACGGCGCCATAGACAGCAGCGCGCAGGCGCACTGAGCGCGCCGCTGTTAATGGCAATATGCTGCGAGTGGAGGCTCCCGTGCGCATGCGTGGGAGTGACGTCATCGCGGCTCCGTCGAATGACAGCGCCAGAGCAGTGAGACCCACCAAGATGGAGGCTCCGTACACAAGGGGACAGCGGTAACTTCGCTGGGTCCTGTGTCAGGTAAGCCATAGTAGTCCATTATGCTTTACCTTTACAGGGAATCAAAGAGGAAGTAAACTCATCAGGGTTTCTCTTCCTCTTTAACCCTTTTATTGGCGTAGATGTTTAACCCCATCCCAGCCAGTGTCATTAGTACAGTGACAGTACTGTTTTTTTTAGCACTGATCACTGTATTAGTGTCACTGGTTCTTACAAAGTCAGTTAGTGCCAGATTGTCTGTGGCAATATTGCAGGCCTGCTATAAGTCACCGAAACCCGCCATTAATAAATAAAAAATTCCAGCACGTAATCCAAATTTTAAACCAAGCAATATACACTTAGATTTTATTTATTTTTTTAACAAAAATACGTAGCAGAATACATATTGGCCCAAATCGATGAAGAAATTTGATTTTACAGCTTATTGGATATGTTTTATAACAGAAAAGTAAAAACTATTGGGGTTTGTCTTTGTTTATAGCACAAAAAATAAAAACCCCGCAGTGGTAAGCAAAAACCAAAGAAAGCTTTATTTGTGCATTTGTGGTGGGAAAGAAAAATTACATGCGTTATATTTGGGTACAGCAGTGCATGACCGTGCAAAGTTAAACTGTTAAAGTAACAGTGCCGTATCGCAAAAATGGCCTGGTCATGACGGGGGGGGGGGGGGGGGGGTTTAAATCTGGAGGTCAAGTGGTAAAATGAAAAAATAAAAAAAAACAGCTTTACTGTAAATGGGAATTACGAGTACAAGACCCCTTTCACACCAGGGTGTTTTTCAGGCGCTATAGCGTTAGAAATAGCGCCTGCACTATTGTTTGCAGTGTGAAAGCCCGAGGGCTTTCACACTGGAGCGGTGCGCTGGCAGGACGTCAGGGAAAAGTCCTGCCAGCAGCTTCTTTAGAGTGGTGAAGGAGCGGTGTGTTTACCGCTCCTCCACCACTGCTCCCCATTGAAAAATCAATGGGGCAGCGATGTAATACCGCCGCAATTGCCGGCAGTTTTAACCCTTTCTCGGCCGCTAGCGGGGGTAAAAACGCCCCGCTAGCTGCCGAAATGCGCTGCAAATCCTATTTTTAGCGGCGTTTTACCGTCCACGCTATGGGCGGTGTGGTGTAAAAGGGGTCTAAGACACCATCTTCTCTGCACCAAGGGCTGGCTCACACCAACAGTGCAGTGGCTGGTATGCATTACGATCGAACGAGATCAGTGCAGTGATGACGGATTTTTATTTTTTTTTTTTCCTTTTTTAAAGAGGACAGACATCTCAAAGTTCAATTCCTGGCCAGGCAGCGTTAGGCAGCATGCCAAAAAACAAAACCTCCATGCAGTACTTTTCCAGCGCATCTTACCCGTGGTATGAACTGGGCACATAAACAAGACATTTTGCCTTGTCCATGCGGTGGGACTGCGACGGAATAGCCGCCCAACGCAGTCCTACCGCATCTGGTGTAAACCAGCTTGTAAAAAGGAGAAGTCCAGATCAACACTAAAACCCCTGCATCTACAGACATCCACGATCCAACACTAACCCTGTAAAGAGGAAATCAGTATACATACATTTTCTCAAGCCAATCCCAAACTGAGCTGTCAGCGGTGGCTTTGCTGTGCAGAGGACACAGCCGACAACGGAAGCCCCATAGCAAGTATGGGTGACGTCACTTTCCATTCATGTCACAGCCGTTATCAGCTATGTCCTCTGCAGAGCTTCCTTGATCAGCTTCAGAAAAGGTTATGTATACCGATTTCTTATTTACTGGGTTAGATAGGTTAGGGTTAGATCGTGGATGTCTATAGATGTAGCAATTTTACTGTTGGGCCGGACTTCTCCTTTAAAGGATATACCATTAATCATTCATGCGCATCTTCGTTAAGAGATTTCATTGCTCTTGGAAAACTTAGCAGGCACTCAAGAGGAAAAAACATTAGTGCACCTTTCCCAGCAGAGTGATGAGAGATTAGCCTTTGCTGACCTTATCGAAAATGACGTTTAATCCATAGCGCTCCTTATCCCCTTCCATGCCGAGAAATGTGCCACGTGGTTAGAAAGCCATTCAGTGCAGGCAGAGGAATCAGAATCAGCGGGGTTAATGAGCGAGAGCAACGAGGCAGAAAATAGCCAAGGAGGAGGAAAGTAACCGGTCAGATTCTACTGACAGCTAATAAACACCCGAGAGAGTTTTCATTATATACATTGTTAATGTCTAGATCTGCTCTACCATTACCTTTAACACCAAGGTATTGACATTTCATAGGAGTCAAACATTCGAGTGAACACAGAATTGTTCCGGAGCACACCCGACAACTTGTATTACCTGGGAGATGAAAGATGCAAACACCATATAGAGACCATTATGTACAAAGTGCCGAACCTCCCATTCAGATGGTCCTGCAATGTTTGTTCTTCTCGAACAATATAAACACACCTGTGCTGGCCATGTGTTGGGTCAGAACGCACCAGCAGCAGGTCCCTCTGCTATAAAGGCTGCACCGTTTCTGCTATAGGCAATGATCATGCAGCAAGGCCGGCCCTATATTAAGCAGTTTTCTTTCCTACAACTACGGGTTGCAGCAGCTGCCCCCCCCCCCCCAAGTACTTAACTGAGCCCCATCTTGATCCAGCACAAGAGGCTCAGCTGGCCTTGACAGTAGCAGGCGCCAATGGCTCAGAGAGAAGCGGTTTAGCTCAGGTGCTCCCATAGCAAGCTGCTTGCTGTGGGGGCCATTTGGGAGGGGCCAGAAGCACCAGCTAGAGACCCAAGAAGAGAAGGACCGGGGCTGCTCTGGTCAAAACCATTACACAAAACAGACAAGACTTGTTTAAAAATAACCAAGACTTTAGTATCACATTAAGGCTCTGCTCACCATGAAGGTGCAATGGAGTGCACGTGTTTTTGCACATCGTGTTTAGGGAAATCCATTTTAAACGGGTGGCCCAACACACGAGAAACAGGTAAAAGAGCCTGACCATTTTCAAAAACTGTGCCATACCAAAACACACGGTACTGTGTTACCATGCATTTTGGCACATGCGTTAGCAAGATGTGTGCGCGAGTAGGCCCCTTTCACCCCGGTACATCTATTCTGTACTATTCCAGGGCAATAAAAGCTCATGAAAACTATTCCCCATTAAATCCTATCCAACTGTTCACACTGCAGTTGCTCTGCGCTAAAACATGCTGCATCTTTAGCGCAACTTTTCTGAAGTGCACCTTCCACTGTAAGTCAATCAGAAGGTACCAAAAGCAGATCAGTGTGAAGGGGTTTTTAGGCCTGGTTCACATCAGGTGCTGTGGAATGGCTATTCTAGTACAAAATGGGTACACAGAATTAAACTCACACTGTCTGCATTCAGATCCGTGCACCCATTCCTGAACACGTTAAAATTGTGACATGTCTTTATGGACCTTGCTTGGTGCACTGGTGTGCAGTCATGTTGGAAAAGGAAGGGGCCCATCCCCAAACTGTTCCCACAAAGTTGGGAGCATGAAATTGTCCAAAATGTCTTGCTATGCTGATGCCTCAAGAGTTCCCTTCACTGGACTAAGGGCCCAAGCCCAACCCAGAAAAACAATCCCACACCATAATCCCCCCTCCACCAAATGGTTTGGACCAGTACACAAAGCAAGGTCCATAGAGACATGGATGAGCAAGTTTGGGGTGGAGGAACTTGACTGGCCTGCACAGAGCCCTGACCTCAACCCGATAGAACACCTTTGGGATGAATTAGAGCGGAGACTGCGAGCCAGGCCATTTCATCCAACAATCAGTGCCTGACCTCACAAATGCGCTTCTGGAAGAATGGTCAAACATTCCCATAGACACACTCCTAAACCTTGTGGACAGACTTGCCAGAAGAGTTGAAGCTGCAAAGGGCGGGGCCAACTCAATATTGAACCCTACGGACTAAGACTGGGATGCCACTAAAGTTCACGTGCGTGTAAGGCAGGTGTCACAATACTTTTGACAATTGAGCGCATCTAGATCTAAAAATGATCTTTCCAGATATACAATATTATTTTACAGCAGTGATTACGGTGGCAAGTCTCTACTATCCCACCTAAAAGGCCAGCTGCCCATTTCCACAGAAGCCGAACCTTGCAGACTTTTCGCCGAGCCATAAAACCCTTATGTAGTGTAAAATGTAACTAGCGAGCGTTGCCCTCAGCCTGGAAACCGCACGCAGCTCTCTAATTAGTTGCCTACAGCACTAAGTCTCTTTATCCTTATGAGAGGATTTGTTCGTTCTCAGTGGAAAGGATGATCCATCTTCATATCTTATTCATTTCCTGCAGACTGGACTGGAAACAATGTCACAAGATATCAGTGTCTAAAAGTGCAGATAGGTGAGCGCCTAATGAGAGCGGCTTGTCAAATGACCCAATGTAATCGTTTGTGAATGCGCAAAATTATATAAAAAAAAAGGAAAGGGCTTGGGGAGATTAAACCTTCCGGTGACCTCTAAGCACTTTGAGTGATTTTAATGTCTAAGTGTGATTAAACAGCATTAAGTACCCACTTTCACAATCCATACTGACATCACAGCCTTTCTTCTGTAAATAAATTGCGGTAAACGTTGAAGGTTACACCCATAAAAATCACAAAGTTCAAACGTAATAGGACAAACCTATTCTGTTTAGGTAGATGATGAAAACATTCACACTTCAAAAATGTTCTTTGCTGCATTTCTAACTGTCAAGAGATTATCCGTGTCACCGCCTTGGGCTTTCATCTGACATCTGCGCCATTTCAGGAGCTCGGGGTGTACATTCCGGTATTTGCTCAATAGATCAGCGGCAGATCTGCAGAGTAAATCCCAAAAACGCATTGGCCAGTTCTCTGCTGGGTGTAAAATCTAAAATATCAACGCGTTTCTTCTAGGATTTGATTTCTAAAAACCATTAAAGTGGAAGTAAACTCCCCTATCGTTTTCATCCATGGAAGCTGCCATCTTTGCCTCCGTTTAATCTTCAGCTGCCACAGTGCTGCACATGTGATCCGGTATGACACCAGCCATTGGGTGGTTTGACAGTTTGGTTGAGAGCCCAGCCAATGTGCAGTTAGCATTCCCGGCATGCCTTTTTTTTTAAACTGTTTAAATTGATGGGTTTACTTCCACTTTAAAAGCGGAATTCCAGCGATTGGTGTGTTTATGTAGACTCCTAACCACGGCCAGCTTTTTTTTTCAGGCGCAACAGCGCTAAAAATGGCACCTGTATTGTGCCTGAAAAAAGCAGGGCTTTCACACTGGAGCGGTGCGCTGGTAGGACGTCACAAAATGTCCTGCCAGCAGCTTCTTTGGCGCGGTGAACTCACCGATCCTCCCCATTGAAACCATTGATACCGGCGGCGTTTTGCGAGCGTATTTAACCACTTTGTTTTAGGCGATTTTAACCCCTCGCTAGCAGCTGAACAGCGCCACCAAGACGGTAAAGTGGCGCTAAAAATAGTGCCGCTTTACCACCGACGCCCCCTGCGGCTCGTTGTGAAAGGGCTCTAAAAGTCAGCAGCTACAAAAAGTGTACCTTCTGACTTGACACTCGCCTGTCCCAGGAGCCAGTGATGCGGCTGCCTGAACCCTCGACGGCATTACAAGTGTGGGCACCCGGGTCTGACAGCTTGCGGCTTCACTGCACATGCGCAAGTCGCACTGCGCCTCCTCAATGGCTGGGCAATCTTCTGTCCCAGAAGAGTGCAGGGGGAGGAGAAGAACTTCCGCTTGAGCCGCCTAGGCAGGCCGAGTGAAAGTAGGAGCTAGGTACTTGTCAAAACTAGGCACCACCAGACCTCTCATGTTTTTTATAACGCCCAGCATCATCCCTTACCTCATAAGACCAAACGCACTGCACTCCGGCAAACCTCCGAACACATCTGCCAATTTCAACATCCTCGTGGGTGGTGTACATGGATCGGAGACACTCCCCAATGTGTGGAACCATCCTCCGCAGGACCTCTCGGCTCATAATCACCCCAGGACCACCCATGCAAAAGTTTTCACCCGGCTCCAAGGCCAGTTTGCCCATCTCCTCCGTAGTGCCCAGGCCAGTCTGCCCCAAGAACAAAGGCTCGCTGCTGTTAAGGTTGCGCAGGAAGCTTTCTAGGCGTTCGGCTTTGATATAGACGTCGTCATCCGCTCTCATGAACCACTCGTACTGATCCAGATAGTGATCGTGCATATACTTCAACATCATGAAGGATTTCTTTTGGGGTGGATAGGAGTCGTCTACACCTTGGAGCGCTATGATAGGAATTGGTATGGATGTGTCTGAGCCCTCGCTTGAGAAGAACTCCACTTTTCCAGGGATGGACTGTGACCAGGTTCTGAAAAATAAAAAAAACGTATCGGATTTAGAACAGACATCCAGAAGGAGGAGAACACCATCAGTAAAACTTTATGCAGAGTCAAGATTTTAACCCCTTGCCTTCTGTGCACTTTTACCCCCTTCCTGCCTAGGCCCATTTTTTAGCACTGTTGCAGATTGAATGACAATTGCATGGTCATGCAACACTATCAATATGAAATTAGCAATTTTTTTGAGACAGATAGAGCTTTGTTTTGGTGGTATTTAATCACCACTGGAATGTTTTTTTGTTTTTTTTTCGTAAGTCACATTACAGCCTCCCAGCAAAGTGCGACTGCACTGTAGCCGTTCGGCTAAAGCGCAGCCGTGAAAAAAATAAATAAAATGATGACCTTTAGGCGACCTTACACTGGACCCCCATTAGTGTCCCACGTTCCCCCGCTGTAAGACACTGGGACGCCACTTCACCAGTCCAGGGATTTCAAATCCCTGTGGCTTAAGATCCTATCCGTACCCCTCAGCGTGCACAGACAAAAGGCATTCTAATTGGACAGCACTGTCAGAGGGCACTAACCAATCAAAATCCGTCTAGCCTGTCCTGTCAGTACTGGGAGGAAAGCAACCCAGGTGGATCTCAAATCCCTGTGGGACACTGGTAGAGCGGGACCAGGGAGGGATGGGGGAATCTGGCCCAGTCTAAGGTCTCTGGATAGACACAAGTACACACTATAGAGGGATAGGCTTTGTTCATATTTCAGGTTTACAATCACTTTAATGCCAACCAAGGCCATTCTAATGTGAAGCTAGAGGGAAAGTGTTACATTTTAAAGGATATATTGATCTTTAGAACACTCCCCCCTCCCCCCTGAAAATATGGTGCGCCGTGCTCTAGCATAGCCTCTCTACCCCATGACAGTAGGTGGGGGTTCCCCTCCCCTACAGCTACTGTCACATTGAGCTTTGGTTGACGCCAGTGCAATCTGTTATGCAATGTCACACTTGCACGAGTTGCGGGGGGGGGGGGGGGGGGGGGAGGCTGCATACGGGTGTTTTTTTCACCTTACCTAAAAAAACCTTCTGCCTTCACAACCACTTTAGATTGGCTGTGCAGAAGGCATGAGCTTGTGTTTGGTCCCACACAGAAGTCAGCCATCTTTCCTGGCCCATATAATGTCAGTAGGGGGGCACAAATTGTTTCCATAATCCCGTTGACCAGAATCCAAACGCTGATTCCATGTCTGTCACCTTCTTGTGAAAAATGACAAATACTTTTTTTTTTTTTTTTTACAGCTGAACGATGACCTAGTGATGGCGGGCTTCCTGCTGCATTAGTCACCAATGTATAGACATACTTATCAGGAACTTTACTCGGCAACCACTAGACCCAGGAACAAAGATGGATCCTCTTTACCTTACATGTCATAAGACCTTTCCTGCATTTACAAACCGGCATGCTCGACTGCATCGCACTTAAAGGCGGCGCAATGCAATGTCAGCCTTAGGATTGAGAGGCAGTTTAGGAATGTATAGGTGTAGAGTTGTCCGGGGGGAATGGAGCGCACTGCACTTGTACTACCTGAAAAGCTCGCTCTCCTAGTTAAAAATAGTTCTAGAAACCACATTCTTCAAAAGCCAAAACGTTAAATAAATCGCACATTTACAGAATATTGAAGGAGACCAACAGAGTCTTGTCACATTGAATGCAAACCATAATACAGCATGCAGGCATGAGCCGAGATAATGAAATTCTATTAAAGGAGAAGTACAGGAAAGCTGGCTTGGCTGTACTTCTGTGGATCACAGGAGTGCGGTTGGTTCTGTACTCTTCTGACCAGTTTTCCGCAGACAGCGGGCTGAAGCTCTCTGTCTGATGTCACAGAGCCGGTGTACTATCACATAATGTCCCCTATCAGATAGTGTCTGCTGTGTACTGCGCATCAGCTGTGTCCAAAGGAGGCTACTATCACAGATCACTGCCAATGCGTGCCACAGGGGGCGTGCAGACAGCACAAGTCGCATTACAGCCTCCCACCAAAGTGCGACTGCACTGTAGCCGTGCATGCGCAGTACACAGGATACACAGATTCTGAAAATAGCTGAAGATGAACGGCGCCTGCGCCGCGAGTCTAGGTTCTAGCCCCACCATCCAAGTGGACATAGAGTTATAATAAAAAGAGCCGAGCGCAGCAAGGCCGAGCCCGAAGTGTGGCGAGCGAAGCGAGCCCCTCGAAGGACCCTCTAATATGTGCAGCCCTATGTCCACTTGGATGGTGGGGCTTGCACCTCGACTCACAGCGCAGGCGCCGTTCATCTTCGGAGATTTTCCGAATCTCCTTCTGCTCAGTACTGCGCAAGCGCTGCGCCTGTGCAATATGGGGCGGCCACTTCTAGATGGCCGGACGCTATATGGCACAACACCGGTCCAGGCTCAGGCAAGATTCGGGGGTCCGCCCACATGCCTGGACCACTATGCCATCAGAATCGGTGACTCAGATTAGGTAATGGAAGTGATGTTTGGTCAGCTGCGCATGCGTCCGCCGCTAAGAGGTTTGCTCATCTGACACCTGCTGAAGCAGACATCTTACACCACCCGGCTACGTCTAGAATTTCAGAATAAATTTAGCAATAAAGCGAGTGTATAAAGTATATGGACACCTGTGATGCTGTTTGAAGGCCAGCAGAAGGAAGGTGGTGGAGGCCATGTTGGAAGATAGACACTGAAATTCAACATGTAGCTGGGTGTAGCAAGATGTCTGCTGCCTTCTGACTGCAGGTGTTCTGTCAGATGAGCAAATCTTGTAGCGGTGGGATGCAAGTGGAGCTGATGTAATGTCACTTCCGCTACCCAATCTGATGGGTCGCAGATTGACGGAACCCCGGCTCAACTGCAATGAGCCATTGCAAGCCTGAGCTGGCTGTTCCTGCCCCCTCCACAGCCAAGCGCTCTGCGAACCGAGTGACCGGCAGTGTTTAATTGCTCAGTGATAGGAGATAGCCTTACACTTACAAAAAAAAAAAAATGGAGTTGTTTATAGTTGCTGCTAAAAAGTTATATTTTTAACCACCCCCAGCTACTTGCACACTAAGGCGCTAAAAACAACACCTCATGCCTCCGCAGTGTAAAAGCCTCAGTGTTATCACACTGCAGGATGGGGAAGGAAAAAAAAACCAACACGTTTTCTGGGTGTACTGTATACTGCTCCCAAAAAGCACCCTGCTAGTGGCCTAAAAACGCAACTAAACCTAGCTGCGCTTTACCGCCAACGCGCCCCATTGTGAAAGCAGCACAAGAGCCCTTTCACATCGAGGCACTTTTCAAGTGTTTTGGCAGAAAAAAAAAAAAGGCACATTAAAATCAATAAAAGCTTTCACACTGGAGTGCAGGTAATAACTCTTGCAAGCAGCATTACTGGAGCGCAAAAAAATTATTATTTTTTTTTTTTTTAAAAAGCCACCGCTAACGCCTCAAAAGTGCTTGAAAAATGCCTAGCGATCGCTGCAAAAGCACCCGGCATTTTATGGTCAGTTTTCAAGCACCTCAATGTGAAAGGGATGTAAAGCCCCTCTATCAGAGGGGATTGTGGAGACATGGGTGTCTGGGGGGGGGGGGGGGGGGGTAGGTTCTGATTGTCATGTACAATGTGTGTGCCGAGACATGAAAGCACCCCGGGAGAGAGAAGACAAGCAAAGACTACAATGAGATCCAGGAAGATTATTTGTATATAGAGGGCGGGAATGTTTATATTCATACTGATCTTCATCAGAACAAACACCATCCTGATGATAGAAGTGTGCAGAGCATTGCCCCAAGCTACTGATAGAAGGAAGATCTCCAGGCACCCCCTGGGGGGAGGAACAAGGGGGGGGTACATTTACAATTCGTGTGACAAGGAATAAACTGAATACAATTAGAGGCTGGCACCGGCAAATGATCGGATCCGTGTTATAAAGTTCTGCACAACCTTGCACTATATATAATAATAATAATAATAATAAATAATAATAAGAGTGCTGAGGATTGTAGAAATTACTCTTTGGAAGGAACGTTTCCCACGAAAGATCTCCCGGATTACAGCCTCTAATTGGCACCTATTTACAAGCACACAATCTGACAAATCGTATTCCAATAAATCAAACAATAAATCAAATGCCATAAAGGCGCTGTGCCAGCAGAACCCGAGCGAGCACATGGCGGGGGAGGGGGAGGGTGTCCATGGACAAGGAAGACTCCCGGCTCTGATGATTTCCAACCACAAGAACAATCCCCAGCATCACACCTACTACAAGGTAG
Source organism: Lithobates pipiens (assembly GCF_037356315.1). Lineage (NCBI taxonomy): Eukaryota > Metazoa > Chordata > Amphibia > Anura > Ranidae > Lithobates > Lithobates pipiens. The sequence goes on along the minus strand of NW_027507903.1, from coordinate 14,940,012 downwards.
GAAGTCGTGCAGGTAGGTATAGTGGTAGGTATAGTGGTAGGTATAGCGGTAGGAAGGTTTCACCTGAAGGCGGCCACCACCCAGGTCTGCAAATGCTTCTATGTGTGGGCAGTGGGGGTTATAGAGGGGGGTGTAGGTATACAGTAGGTAGGTGTTACCTCTAGGCAGCCACCACCCGGTGTGTGGGCACTTCTATAAATGCGGGGGTATAGATAGGGTGTAGGTAGGAAGTTGTATAGAGGTAGGTACAGGTAGGTCTCACCTGTAGGTGGCCCCCACCCCAGTATGTAGGTACTTCTATGTATAGAGAGGGGTATAGATAGGTCTCACCTGTAGGTGGCTCCCACCCGGTGTGTAGGTACTTCTATGTATAGATAGGTCTCACCTGTAGTCACTTCTATATATTGGAGGTAGGTCGGTCTAACCTGTAGGTGGCCACTTCCTGGGCATGTAGGTACTTCTGTGTATGTGTGGAGGGGATACATATAGGGGGGGGGGTCTCACCTACAGGCAGCCACATTCCAGGTGTGTAGTTATTCCTACGTAAGGGGGGGGGGGTATAGGTCTCACCTGTAGGCACTTCTATGTATGGGGGGGGGGAGACAGGTAGGTCTAATATGTAGGCAGCCACTGCCCTGGTATGAAGGTACTTCTATTTGGGGGGAGGGGGGTACAGGTAGGTCACGCACCTGTAGGCGGCCACCGGGTATAGAGGTACTTCTATGCATGTGGGGGGGGGGGGTATAGATGAAGGTGTGGGAGGTAGTTCCAATCTGTAGGTGGCCACAGCCCAGGTGTGTAGTTACTCCTATGTAATGGGGGGGGGGGGGGGTAGGTATGTCTCACCTGTGAGTGGCCACCACTCGGGTATGTAGGTACTTCTATGTATAGAGGGGGGTGTAGATAGGTCTCACCTGTAGGCACTTCTATGTATCGGGGGTAGGTAGGTCTAACCTGTAGGTGGCCACAACCTGGGTATGTACGGGTAAAGAGAAGGGTTTAGGTCTCACCTGTTGGCACTTCTAATGTATTGGGGGGGGGGAGAATAGATGGGGGTGTAGCTGCACAGTAGGTAGGTCTCACCTGTAGGTTGCACTTCTATGTATTGGGGGGGGGGGTAGGTCTCACCCGTAGGCACTTGTATGTATAGGGGGGTGTAGATGATGGGGTAGGTAAGTCTCACCTGTAGGCACTTCTATGTATAGAGGGGGTGTAGAGGATGGGGTAGGTACACAGATAGGCCTCACCTGTATACACTGGTAGGTACACAGTAGGCACAGGTAGGTCTTACCTGTAGGCATTTCTATGTATGAGGGGGGGTAGGTACACAGCTAGAAGTGCCTACAGGTGAGACCTACCCAAGTATGGGGGGGTGGGTAGGTAGGTACACAGGTAGGTAGGTCTCACCTATAGGCACTTCTATGTATAGGGGGGGTAGGTAGGTACATAGGTAGGTAGGTCTCACCTGTAGGCGGCCACCGCCCGGGTATGAAGGTACTTCTGGGCCGTCATGACCCCGACATAGAGGAATCTCCGGTCCCGGGGGATGTCCTCCTCCTCCCCGGTGTCCCCCGGTTCCGGGGCCCGGGATCCGATGTACGGTAGTTGGAGGAGATCGCTCCGGCTCCCGGCCGGCACCCCGCAGCTTCCCCCGGCCTGTCCTCCCCCCCGGAGCCCTCCGCCTCCTCCTCTCCGGCCGTAGCGGTGGATCTCGGCGGCCCGGGGGAGGATGAGGCGGGAGGCGAGGAGAAAGCCGAGGACCAGTCCGAGGAGGACGCTGAGCCACGAGCGGCGGCTCCGACCGGCCATACCGGGGAGGGGGGGAAGTGCAGTGCCGCCAGCAGCAGCTGCAGGGGGGGAGGGGGCCCCTATGTACAGGGCGGACACCGCCGGAGTCCCCACCGCTACCGGGAGATCACACCGAGAAGAGATCACCGCCGGCCCATCCAGCCGCGCCACTCTCCGTCATACAGCGGGGACACCCCACCACCGCCGCCGTTCTCCTTCTCCGTCCGTCCGGCCTGACAACCCGCCTTCCTTTCTTCGCTCCGGCCTTTGTCACGGATCACACCCCCTCATCTCCCGGCCTCTGCTCCGCTCCTCACCCGCACCGCGGCTCTATATGAGGCGCACACAGACACAGCCAGGGATCGAACCCGCCCGGCACCCGTCCGCCGCCTCTCATTGGCTCAGAGTCACAGACCCCGCCTCCCCCGCCACCTCACGTGACCTGTGAGAGGAGCAAAAGTTTCCCCGCGGCCTCCCCACAGAGCTCAGTGCCGTACAGGGAGACGGCGGGGGAGTGTCGTGCAGCGGTTACCCTGGGCAACGGAGCACGTGATAGCAACCAATCATTACCTCACAACCCCTTCTTCTTCTTCAACATAATTCCCCCCTCATAATAAAAAATATAATCAATATTACATCCTATATATACACGTCTCGTAATAATCTGTACATATGATACAACTCGTCTCCGACAACTCCTACAGCACGCCCCCAGTCTCCGACAACTCCTACAGCACGCCCCCAGTCTCCGACATCTCCTATAGAATGTTCCTAGTCTCCGACAACTCCTATAGAATGTTCCCAGTCTCCGACAACTCCTATAGAATGTTCCCAGTCTCCGACAACTCCTACAGCGTGTCCCCAGTCTCCAAAGGCGTGTCCACAGTCTCTGACAACACCTACGGCGTGTCCCCAGTCTCCGACAACTCCTACGGCGTGTCCCCAGTCTCCGACAACTCCTACGGTGTGTCCCCAGTCTCCGACATCTCCTACGGCGTGTCCCCAGACTCCGACAACTCCTACGGTTTGTCCCTAGTCTCCAACAACTTCTATAAAATATTCCCAGTCCCCGACAACTCCGACAGAGTGTCCCCAGTCTCCAACAACTCCTACAGAATATTCCCAGCCTCCGACAACTCAGACGGCATGTTCCCAGTCTCCGACAACTCCTACAGAATATTCCCAGCCTCCGACAACTCAGACGGCATGTCCCCAGTCTCCAACAACTCCTACAGAATATTCCCAGCCTCCGACAACTCAGACCGCGTGTTCCCAGTCTCCGACAACTTCTAGAGAATGTCCCCAGTCTCCAACAACTCTTACGGCATGTCCCCAGTCTAAAACAACTCCTATGGCGTTTCCCCAGTCTCCAACAACTTCTACAGCATGTCCCCAGTCTCCGACAACTCTGATGGCGTGTCCCCAGTCTCCAACAACTCCTACAGAATATCCCCAGTCTCTAACATCTCCTATGGCATGTCCCCAGACTCCAACAACTCCTACGGCGTGTCCCCAGTCTCCAACAACTTCTACGGCGTGTCCCCAGTCTCCAACAACTTCTACGGCGTGTCCCCAGTCTCCAACAACTTCTACGGCGTGTCCCCAGTCTCCAACAACTTCTACGGCGTGTCCCCAGTTTCCAACAACTCCTACAGCGTGTCCCCAGTCTCCAACAACTTCTACGGCGTGTCCCCAGTCTCCAACAACTTCTACAGCGTGTCCCCAGTCTCCAACAACTTCTACGGCGTGTCCCCAGTTTCCAACAACTCCTACAGCGTGTCTCCAGTCTCTAACATCTCCTATGGCGTGTCCCCAGTCTCCAACAACTCCTACAGCGTGTCTCCAGTCTCTAACATCTCCTATGGCGTGTCCCCAGTCTCCAACCACGTCTACAGCGTGTCCCCAGTCTTTGACCATCTCTTGTGAAAAAAATAAAACTGTGTGGGTTCCCATAAAAATATATACTAGACTCTAACCCTTGACAAGGATCTGGTAAAGATGTCAAAGTGGGATGGTGGGGGGCACAGAAAACAAACAAATGAAAAAAAAAACAATGAATGGTGGGGAGTCCCCCGAAGTGAATACCAGACACCGCTGCAGCTGGAGGTTCAGCTCGACTGAACACACATTTAGTTTACTAAACATCTGAACAGGCAAAATAATCCAGACCAAACCTGGAGCTCATCTCTGATAGATTCCACTTCTATATAGAATTTATACCTCATTCACCTCTCCCGACATAGGCGGGCACATATTATACCCATCAGCCACCATATTCTCACCACTGACAGGTAAAGCGAATTACATGGATTATCTCCTTGCAACAGTATCTGAAAGTAGGTGGGATATATTAGGCAGCAAATGAGCATGTTGTCTCTGAAGTTGATGTGTTAAAAGCAGGAAAAAAAAATGGTCATTTGAGTGATTTTGATAAAGGCCAAATTGTAATTACTGGAGTCAGTGGAAGGAATGGAGCCTCATGGTTGGTGTCAGTAGGAGGAATAGTGACCCAAGGGCCTGACAGATGCAAGCAAAGGGCCACAGTTTGGAGACCACTGGTCTAGATGACTGAGTCAGAGCAACTGCAAAACGGCAGCTCTTGTGGGTTTGTCTCCGGTCTGCAGCGGTCAGGACTGACCAAAAGCGGTCCAAGGAAGGAAAACTGGCCAACTGGTGACAAGGTCATGGGTGCCCAAGGATCATTGATGGAGGTGGGGAGGGAAGGCTGGCCCGTGTAGTCCGAGCCAATAAAAGAGCTACTGGAGGTCAAATTGCTGGAAAGAATAATGCTAGTTCTGATAGAAAGGTGTCAGAACACACAAAGCATCACAGTTTGTTGAGTATGGGGCTGTATAGTCGCAGACCAGTCAAGGTGTCCATGCTGACCCATGCCCACAGCCAAAAGTGCCTACAATGAGCACGTGAGCAACAGAACTGGACCACAGAGCAACGCATGGAGGTGCCTGGTTTGATGAATTTGAGGAACACAATGAGTTCAAGGTGTTGACTTGGCCTCCATATTTTTCAGATCTCAATCCAATCAAGGAATCTGATGTCCGATCAATGGAGGCCCCAGCTCACAACTTATAGGACCTAAAGGATCTGCTCCTGATGGCCTAGTGCCAGATACCACAACATACCTCCACAGGTCTAGTGGAGCCCATGCCTCAACGGGTTGTGGTGGGTCCATGTCATGGCTGATCGGTGTGTAGTACATCTATGACTATTTCTGTGAAGTGAAATGTTTGCCGGTGTCTCCCAGTGCTGCCCCTGAGGGGCTTTCTGTAAGCCTTTCCAAGGGGTGGTATTTGCCATCCTTCCCCTGTGAGGTCTTCATGGAACCATTAAATTATGTCAATACCTCTTCACACTATGGGAATATTTATCAGTCTCTATCCCAAGGAGCTTACAATCTAAGGGTCCCTGACTCACATACATACACATACTAGGGCCAGTTTAGACAGGAACCAATTACCTACAAGCAGGTCTTTGGTTTGGGGGAGGAAACCCGAGCACCGGAGGAAACCCACCCAGGCACAAGGAGAACATACAAACCCCAGGCAGATTTTGCCCTGGCCAGGATAAAAACTGGAGACCCCAACGCTGCACGGAAAAAAGTGCTATCATTATATCAACTTTTATATAAATATATTTATTTTTAATAAGTATCTAAACTCTGTTTTGAGCCTTTAATAAAATTGTAGTCAATACATGAGAACATTATTAATATTACACAAATTTTTTATTATTAACTATAAAAGTGTAAGATGTTTGCACACACCTATTGTAGATTTCTTCATTTTGGCATGTAAAAATCATATACCCATGCTGATCAACAAGGGTAACATAAGGCAAAGCAGTATTATAATAGGCTTGTTATAGATATAAGATGTCTCAACAGGGACAGAAAAGGGAAACCCCTACTATAAGATCTCTGAGTCCCCCTTCTGGGGGTATGGTGTAATAACAAGCCAGGAACAAAGACATTGCAAAAAGAAAGAAAAAAAGTCTTTGTTGGAGGTGAAAGGAATTCTTTGATCTGAAAACCTCAACAAGATCTTTATTATCTTCCAGATTAGACAATACAGGAGGGTGTAGAGCGTGTGGTAGGTACATTACATGCAATAACCTAATTATAAGGAGGACCCCTTTGTGTTTTAAAAAAAACACTATTATAGGTAATGGGATGAGTAGAATTTTAACATTGTTACTAGTGATTGGGATAATTCATCAAAGGAAAGTGTAATGAGGGGAACCCATCATTTATTATATACGGCTATGACTGCCAATAGGAAGAAACTGACAGTGTGCAAGATCTACTATAATAAATATATACATATATATATATATATATATATATATATATATATATATATATATACACAAACACACACACACATATATATATATATATATATATATATATATATATATATATATATATACATACATACATACATACACATATATACACACACACCATATTATACTGTATACACTATTTTATTTATTCCATAACTTATACACTATACCTTATACTGTATTTACTATGCCTTGTATATACACACTATATACCATATATACATTATACCTTATACTGCATACACTATATCTTATACACTCTATATATACATACACACATACACATTACATTCCATATATATTATATTGTATACACTATACCTTATATACTCCATAACTTATAGTATAGCTTGTACTGTATTTACTATACCTTATATATTCACATTATATGCCATATATACTATACCTTATGCTGTATATACTATACCTTATATATACACACTATACCATATATATATTATATCTTTTAGATACACTATACCATATAAACTATATCTTATACACTCTAAAACATATATATACCATACCTTATACTATACCATACTTTATATATCAAAATCTATAATCGTACCGGCGCTCAAAACTAGCTCTTTTAGGCTTTTTTGGAAATGTATATAAATATAGCACAAGCACTTTAGGATTTTTTTGGGGGGAACTATAAATAGGGGGCGCAATCCCCATACACAGTTTATTCATACCTTATATATACACACACTATACCATATATATATATATATATATATATATATATACACAATGTACCTTATTCTGTATATACTATACCTTTTATATACACTATACCATATATATTATACCTGATACTGTAGATACTATACATTGTACCATATATATATAAAATATATATATATATATATATATACACTATATACATTATACCTTATACTGTATACACTATACCTTATACACTCCATAACATATATACACATTATACTGTATTTACTATAACTTATATATTCAATATACCATATATATTATACCTTATACTGTATATGCTACACTATATATATTGTGAGGGGTTTGCTCGGTAGCGGGTGTGTGTGACCCCCTGGATGGGTTCACAACACGAAGTCAGGCACAGCAGACAGCGGTGTAGGTTTAAAAAACAAAAGATCCGGTTTATTTTTGCTACATGCAGTGATACAAATAACAGCCAAACAAAATAAAACAAGAAAATAAATCCTGGTCAGCTTGACCTCTAACTACACACGTAGACTCCCTGTCTAACAACTGGGTGCAGCCTTGTGCTGCCCCAGTCCCTGTCTCTATTGTAGGGGTTTGCCACACAGGCGTTAACTCACCACACAGAACAGATCTCAGACTCCCCAGTCTATACACACAAAACTGGTTCCAGGATGGAGCATCTCCCTATGCATGCTGGGGTTTTTTGTAGAGGCCTTAATGAGCCCACTTACTACAGCTGGGCTCATTAACTCTTCCCCTCTAATTGTAAAAGTCTGCATAAAGCCTGAATCTAGGACACACATATTTCCCATCCTGAATACAACCAGGTGATTTTACCTGCCTGCTGCCACATACCCCCCCCTCTTGTTTCAACCTTGGGGTTGTAACACAAGCAGCCAGACACGCATGTATCCGAGACAAAGCATCCACATTTCCCATTTTAACACCAGGACGATGCTTAACTGTAAAGTTAAATTCCTGTAGGGCCAGGAACCACCTATTTACCCTTCTATTGGTCTCCTTGTTTTGAGCCATCCACTTTAAAGGAGCGTGATCAGTCACCAGGTCAAAGTGCCTACCTAGCAGATAGTACCGAAGGGAATCTAGAGCCCACTTCACTGCTAAACATTCCTTCTCAATCGTGGAGTAATTTACCTCATGGGACTTCAACTTCCTGCTGAGGTAAATGACTGGGTGCTCTTCCCCGTTCCAGACCTGGGATAACACTGCTCCTAACCCAACGTCTGATGCATCAGTTTGTACAACAAAGTCCTTAGAGAAGTCTGGTGAGTACAACACTGGCTGGCTACATAAGGCTGTTTTTAAGGACTGAAATGCTTCCTCAGCCTCTGGGGACCATTTAACCATAACCGACTCTTTCCCTTTTGTCAGGTTGGTGAGGGGCACAGCCTGAGAAGCAAAATGGGGAATGAATCGTCGATAATAGCCAGCGATTCCCAGAAAGGCTCGTACCTGTTTCTTGCTGTTGGGACGTGGCCAACTCTGTATGGCCTCGACTTTATTGACTTGGGGTTTTATCACCCCCCTCCCAATAGTGTACCCAAGATATTTGGCCTCCTCCTGTCCAATGGTACACTTCTTTGGATTGGCCGTAAACCCAGCTTCCCGGATAGAGTCTAGGACTGCTTGTACTTTTGGCAAATGTGAGACCCAGTCTGTGCTATGGATAATCACATCATCCAGGTAAGCTGCAGCATATTTATGATGGGGCCTCAGAATCGTATCCATTTTCCGCTGGAATGTTGCCGGTGCATTCTGTAACCCAAACGGCATTCTCTTATATTGGAATGCCCCATCTGGGGTTACAAACGCAGTTTTCTCCTTGGCCGACTCGGCCAGGGGAATTTGCCAATACCCTTTGGTGAGATCAAGAGTTGTCATATATCGGGCTGTTCCCAGCCGGTCAACCAACTCATCTATACGTGGCATGGGGTAGGTGTCAAATTTTGTAACTTTATTTAATTGTCTAAAATCGTTACAAAACCGCCAGCTCCCATCAGGTTTGGGCACTAGTACAATAGGACTGGACCAGTCACTCTGGGACTCCTCTATCACACCCAATTCCAACATCCTTTGAACCTCCCCACGTATTGCCTCCCGTCGGGCCTCTGGTATTCTATAAGGTTTTAGTTTTACCCTTTCTCCTGGCGGGGTGATAATGTCATGCTCTACGCCAGATGTTTGTCCCGGAAGCTCAGAGAAAATCTCTTTGTTACGAAGTACAAACTCTTTAACCTCCTGTTGTTGGGGTTTCGATAAGGTGTCTGCTATTCCAACCTCAGGAACTAAGCAATCAGGCTGTACTTGTGACAAAGTCTCTGCGACTAGGGATTCCCTATCCCTCCAGGCTTTCAGCAGATTGACGTGATAGATCTGCTCCGGCTTTCGCCTTCCTGGCTGTCTAACCCTGTAGTTCACCTCACTAATTTTTTCAATTACTTCATATGGACCTTGCCATTTGGCCAGAAATTTGCTTTCAACCGTAGGGACTAGCACCAAGACCCTATCCCTCGGGGAAAAAGTACGGGTCTTGGCCCCACGGTTGTACACACTCTGCTGTGCTAACTGCGCTTGGGTTAAATGTTCCTTTACAATTGGCATTACCTGTGCAATTCTATCTTGCATCAGGGCGACATGCTCAATCACACTCCTGTGAGGAGAACTCTCATTTTCCCAAGTTTCCTTGGCGATATCCAGCAGCCCTCTTGGGTGTCTCCCATAGAGCAACTCGAAGGGTGAGAAACCCGTAGAGGATTGGGGTACCTCCCTAATGGCAAACATCAGATAGGGTATTAGACAATCCCAATTCTTTCCATCTCTATCCACCACCTTCTTTAACATTTGTTTTAGGGTTTTGTTGAATCTTTCAACCAACCCATCTGTTTGGGGGTGATACACAGATGTACGCAATTGCTTCACTTTGTACAACTTGCATAATTCTTTCATAACCCGGGACATAAAGGGTGTACCTTGGTCCGTAAGCAGTTCCTTACAAATACCCACACGGCTAAAAACAAGAGATAGCTCTTTGGCTATGGTTTTGGCCGAGGTATTTCGGAGAGGAATTGCTTCCGGATAACGGGTGGCATAGTCCAATATAACCAAAATGTACTGATGCCCCCTGGCGGACTTCATTATCGGACCTACCAAATCCATTGCGATCCTCTCAAAGGGGACCTCAATGATAGGAAGAGGTACCAGTGGGTTACGGAAATGTGGCATAGGTGCCGACTTCTGACACACAGGGCAGGAGGAACAATACTTTTCTATTTCCTTCATGACCCCAGGCCAATAGAATCTCTGCAATACCCTCTCTCTGGTTTTCTCTGTCCCCAGATGACCTCCCAGAATGTGTCCATGAGCCAATTCTAACACCAACTTCCTGTAAGGTTTGGGCACTACAAGTTGCTCAATGGTTTCTTCTGCCCTTTGAGCCACTCGATATAGCAGGTCCCTTTCCATCGTGAAGTAAGGATAAGGGCAAGTCTTATCTGGGTTCACTAACTCGCCATCTATTTTCACCACATTTTCCCGTGCCTTTATTAGGGTGGGGTCTTTTAACTGTTCTGTGGCAAAATTTTCCCTGTGAACCTCAAGATCCGAAAACTCCACAGACGGCATGTTTTCATCTGAGGAAGTTGGCTCCTCCCCAGTTTCTCGAGTTTCCCCCACCAATACCGACAAGGGAAATTCAGGAGAGTCCTCACCACTCCCAGAGGAATTCTGGTCATCTTCCTGGTTTATAGGGGCACCAATGGGGGCCTCAGGACAATCCCAGAGTTCCCAGAATTTTGGAAAATCCCTTCCCACAATAGCATCATGTGGTAAGTGAGACACTAACCCCACCTGATGAGAGAGGTTACCTTTGGGGGTCTCAAAAAACACTGAAGTTACAGGATACTCTCGGGTGTCCCCATGCACACAAATAACAGCCACCCTGTTCCTCCCAGAGACCTCTGTAGTAATTAATTCAGCTTTTATCAATGTTACCAGGCTACCTGAATCCAGCAACACATCAACATTTCTACCATTAATACACATTTTACATAAATGTTTCTCAGGTCCCCGAATGGCAGTGCATGCAACTGTCGCAAACAGCGACTGACGTCTCTCCCTTATAAAGTCACATTGCATAGGCTCATCCACAACGGGGCAATTGGCTGCAATATGTCCCTCTTGCCGGCAGCGGTAGCAAACAATCTTTTTCGCTGTCTCTTGCAGCATGGGCTTCCTGGGTGGCTCCCGCCAGACCTTAGGTAGAACTCCCACCCTCTCACTCTCTCCACCCTCACCCCTTGGAGACATCTTACCCGCCCCTGGGAATGATCTGGTCTTAGGGTGGAAAGTCCGTGAGTCCTTGGAAGAGGTGGTCAGGTTCTCTGTAGCCAAGTACCTCTCAACCAGATCCACAAGTTTATCTGCATTTTCTGGGTCTCCATGGCTTACCCATTTTTGGATGGCAGTAGGAAGAGCTCTCAGGAAACGATCCATAACAACACGTTCCACAATGTTTGGTGCGGTCAAAGTCTCTGGCTGCAGCCACTTCCTGCTCAGGTGAATGAGATCATACATTTGAGACCTGGGGGGTTTTCCAACCTGAAAAGTCCAATTATGCACACGCTGAGCCCGGACGGCCAGGGTGACACCCAGCCGTGCCAATATTTCTGCTTTTAGCATCACATAGTCTTTTGCTTGGTCAGGCTCTAGGTCATAATAAGCTTTCTGCGATTCCCCAGTTAACAGAGGGGCCACCAGTCCAGCCCATTGCTCCTTAGGCCACTTTTCCCTTTCAGCAGTCCTTTCAAATGTGGTCAAAAACACCTCCGGATCATCCTCTCCAGTCATTTTTGTCAATAAACGGCTCACACCAAAGGATGCGGTATTATTGTAACCACTTGCTTCATTGGTCTGCGGACGTTGCTGTATTAATGTCTCTATTTTCTGTTGAAAATTCTGCTCTTGTTTCTGCAATAGGTCTATAAAGCGGGCTTCAGATTGCTGCAGTGCTTGTTGCTGAGCTTCCAGGCTCTGCTGGTGAGCTTTCTGCTGGGCTGCAAGGCTCTTTTGTAAAGCTGCATTTGTTTGCTGCTGATTTGCATTTGCTTGCTGCTGGTTTGCATTTGCTAGAGCCAGCTGTCTCAGTATCTCTTCCATGCTGGCCTTAAAAAAAATTGAAAAAAAAACTTGCCAAAATTCTCCACCAACTGTGAGGGGTTTGCTCGGTAGCGGGTGTGTGTGACCCCCTGGATGGGTTCACAACACGAAGTCAGGCACAGCAGACAGCGGTGTAGGTTTAAAAAACAAAAGATCCGGTTTATTTTTGCTACATGCAGTGATACAAATAACAGCCAAACAAAATAAAACAAGAAAATAAATCCTGGTCAGCTTGACCTCTAACTACACACGTAGACTCCCTGTCTAACAACTGGGTGCAGCCTTGTGCTGCCCCAGTCCCTGTCTCTATTGTAGGGGTTTGCCACACAGGCGTTAACTCACCACACAGAACAGATCTCAGACTCCCCAGTCTATACACACAAAACTGGTTCCAGAATGGAGCATCTCCCTATGCATGCTGGGGTTTTTTGTAGAGGCCTTAATGAGCCCACTTACTACAGCTGGGCTCATTAACTCTTCCCCTCTAATTGTAAAAGTCTGCATAAAGCCTGAATCTAGGACACACATATTTCCCATCCTGAATACAACCAGGTGATTTTACCTGCGTGCTGCCACAATATATATATATATATATATATATATATATATATATATATATATATATATATATACAGTGGTGTGAAAAAGTGTTTGCCCCCTTCCTCATTTCCTGTTCCTTTGCATGTTTGTCACACTTAAGTGTTTCGGAACATCAAACCAATTTAAACAATAGTCAAGGACAACACAAGTAAACACAAAATCCAATTTGTAAATGAAGGTGTTTATTATTAAAGGTGAAAAAAAATCCAAACCATCATGGCCCTGTGTGAAAAAGTGATTGCCCCCTAAACCTAATAACTGGTTGGGCCACCCTTAGCAGCAACAACTGCAACCAAGCGTTTGCGATAACGTGCAATGAGGCTTTTACAGCGTCCTGGAGGAATTTTGGCCCACTCATCTTTGCAGAATTGTCCTAATTCAGTTACATTAGAGGGTTTTCGAGCATGAACGGCCTTTTTAAGGTCATACCACAACATCTCAATAGGATTAAGGTCAGGACTTTGGTTAGGCAACTCCAAAGTCTTCATTTTGTTTTTCTTCAGCCATTCGGTGGTGGACTTGCTGGTGTGTTTAGGATCATTGTCCTGCTGCAGAACCCAAGTTCGTTTCAGCTTGAGTACACGAACAGATGGTCAGACATCCTTGAGGATCTCTTGGTAGACAGCAGAATTCATAGTTCCTTTTATCACGGCAAGTCTTCCAGGTCCTGAAGCAGCAAAACAGCCCCAGACCATCACACTACCACCACCATATTTTATTGTTGGTATAATGTTCTTTTTATGAAATGCAGTGTTCCTTCTACGCCAGATATACTTGGACACACACCTTCCAAAGAGTTCCACTTTTGTCTCATCGGTCCACAGAATGTTGTCCCAAAAGTCTTGGGTAGTGATGGCCGAACGGTTCGCCCGGCGGTCGTTTCGCGGCGAATTTCCGACATTCGCGGTCCGCACGTTCGAACGCCTTTTTCCGTCGTTCGCCGCGGCGGACTTACGTGTTTAATGTATACAAGAACTTTAACCTTTGGTGACACGTTTATCATGTGATACAGGACAGCCAATTGAGACATGACAGCACATGGACACTTGTACATTCCCCCTAACCTATAAATACACCCGATCCGGTGGCCATTTTACATTCTTTCTTCTGTTACGATAGGGACAGGTTCCTGTGTGGAGTAGGGAGAGATAAACCACTAGCTATTTGGTACACAAAAGTTCTTTTCAGGACTGGTATAGGTGTTAGGTGTTGATAGGTTTGCTGTGCTGCTGATTCTTGCAGCAGCCTGAGTGTCTTTTGTTAGTTTAGAGAAAGGGAAAGGACGGTGTATGCTACAGGGACAGCCAGATTAGTCTTTCATCATCATCATCATCATCATCATCATTAGCTGTTACTATCAAGGTCCACAAAAGAGCTGTTCCAGTAACCACTAATCGTTCTCTTTTTTTGCCAATTTGTATAGGGACAGGAAGGAAGCAGTGTTGTCAGGCAGTGAGGGTAATTTTAAAGACTTGCTGTTATTATTAGTTCCACAAAGGTTCTTTTCAGGACTGGTATCAGTGGTACAGTAATAGGCTTGTACATGTATAATATTCTTTCTTCCAAATATAGAAAGGATATTATACTTGACTGCTGCCCTTCTGCTGCAGTCTGCTAAACATTCACAACTCACTTGTTCCACAAAAGTTCTTATAAGGACTGGTAACTTGGTATAGGGTGCTACGGTACATAGGCTTGAGTGCGGTACAGTCTGCTGTTCTGTAAGGACCGCTATCGGTCCACAATAGATAGGGTTGACGTGCACCACTGCTGACCGCTGCCCTATACTGCAGCAGTCCTTCAGCGGTATAGGGACTGACGTACAGTCTGCTAATCACTAACACACAACCTGCTTGTTCCACAAAAGTTCTTATAAGGACTGGTAACTTGGTATAGGGTGCTACGGTACATAGGCTTGAGTGCGGTACAGTCTGCTGTTCTGTAAGGACCGCTATCGGTCCACAATAGATAGGGTTGACGTGCACCACTGCTGACCGCTGCCCTATACTGCAGCAGTCCTTCAGCGGTATAGGGACTGACGTACAGTCTGCTAAACACTAATACACAACCTGCTTGGTCCACAAAAGTTCTTATAAGGACTGGTAACTTGGTATAGGGTGCTACGGTACATAGGCTTGAGTGCGGTACAGTCTGCTGTTCTGTAAGGACCGCTATCGGTCCACAATAGATAGGGTTGACGTGCACCACTGCTGACCGCTGCCCTATACTGCAGCAGTCCTTCAGCGGTATAGGGACTGACGTACAGTCTGCTAATCACTAACACACAACCTGCTTGTTCCACAAAAGTTCTTATAAGGACTGGTAACTTGGTATAGGGTGCTACGGTACATAGGCTTGAGTGCGGTACAGTCTGCTGTTCTGTAAGGACCGCTATCGGTCCACAATAGATAGGGTTGACGTGCACCACTGCTGACCGCTGCCCTATACTGCAGCAGTCCTTCAGCGGTATAGGGACTGACGTACAGTCTGCTAAACACTAATACACAACCTGCTTGGTCCACAAAAGTTCTTATAAGGACTGGTAACTTGGTATAGGGTGCTACGGTACATAGGCTTGAGTGCGGTACAGTCTGCTGTTCTGTAAGGACCGCTATCGGTCCACAATAGATAGGGTTGACGTGCACCACTGCTGACCGCTGCCCTATACTGCAGCAGTCCTTCAGCGGTATAGGGACTGACGTACAGTCTGCTAAACACTAATACACAACCTGCTTGGTCCACAAAAGTTCTTATAAGGACTGGTAACTTGGTATAGGGTGCTACGGTACATAGGCTTGAGTGCGGTACAGTCTGCTGTTCTGTAAGGACCGCTATCGGTCCACAATAGATAGGGTTGACGTGCACCACTGCTGACCGCTGCCCTATACTGCAGCAGTCCTTCAGCGGTATAGGGACTGACGTACAGTCTGCTAATCACTAACACACAACCTGCTTGTTCCACAAAAGTTCTTATAAGGACTGGTAACTTGGTATAGGGTGCTACGGTACATAGGCTTGAGTGCGGTACAGTCTGCTGTTCTGTAAGGACCGCTATCGGTCCACAATAGATAGGGTTGACGTGCACCACTGCTGACCGCTGCCCTATACTGCAGCAGTCCTTCAGCGGTATAGGGACTGACGTACAGTCTGCTAAACACTAATACACAACCTGCTTGGTCCACAAAAGTTCTTATAAGGACTGGTAACTTGGTATAGGGTGCTACGGTACATAGGCTTGAGTGCGGTACAGTCTGCTGTTCTGTAAGGACCGCTATCGGTCCACAATAGATAGGGTTGACGTGCACCACTGCTGACCGCTGCCCTATACTGCAGCAGTCCTTCAGCGGTATAGGGACTGACGTACAGTCTGCTAATCACTAACACACAACCTGCTTGTTCCACAAAAGTTCTTATAAGGACTGGTAACTTGGTATAGGGTGCTACGGTACATAGGCTTGAGTGCGGTACAGTCTGCTGTTCTGTAAGGACCGCTATCGGTCCACAATAGATAGGGTTGACGTGCACCACTGCTGACCGCTGCCCTATACTGCAGCAGTCCTTCAGCGGTATAGGGACTGACGTACAGTCTGCTAAACACTAATACACAACCTGCTTGGTCCACAAAAGTTCTTATAAGGACTGGTAACTTGGTATAGGGTGCTACGGTACATAGGCTTGAGTGCGGTACAGTCTGCTGTTCTGTAAGGACCGCTATCGGTCCACAATAGATAGGGTTGACGTGCACCACTGCTGACCGCTGCCCTATACTGCAGCAGTCCTTCAGCGGTATAGGGACTGACGTACAGTCTGCTAATCACTAACACACAACCTGCTTGTTCCACAAAAGTTCTTATAAGGACTGGTAACTTGGTATAGGGTGCTACGGTACATAGGCTTGAGTGCGGTACAGTCTGCTGTTCTGTAAGGACCGCTATCGGTCCACAATAGATAGGGTTGACGTGCACCACTGCTGACCGCTGCCCTATACTGCAGCAGTCCTTCATCGGTATAGGGACTAAGAGTTTTGTCACAGGGTCATTTAAAAAATGACAGGCAGAGGAAGAGGCAGGCCCTTCCGCAGGGGTGGTAGGGGTAGGGCAGGAGCAACAGGCTTGAGCCAAAGTGGGAAGTTGCAGAAGGTGCGTTCAATTACTTTAAAGGATGCACCAGACTTGGTTGAGTGGCTCGCTCAGCCTTACTCTTCTGCACCCTCCTCATCCTCTCGATCTGCACCCTCTTCTTCACTCTCTGCTATGTGCACCCCCAAAGACACTACCACCAACAACACGACCACCACCACCACCACCACATACCTTCCGCTTGAGTCACTGGAATTATTTTCCGATCCATATCAAGAGGACATTTCTGATGCGCAGCCACTCTTGGTATTGGATCAGGAAGAGGAGGTAGCAACAAGCGCTACTC
The DNA here is from genome assembly GCF_037356315.1 of Lithobates pipiens. NCBI lineage: Eukaryota > Metazoa > Chordata > Amphibia > Anura > Ranidae > Lithobates > Lithobates pipiens. Next base: position 14,922,960 of record NW_027507903.1, on the reverse strand, counting down.
AGCAGTCTGACGCCAGTACCCAGATCAGCCCAAGGAGGAGGTTGGTCCCCGGTGTTGCTGCCTACTCCGAGATCTCTACTTATAGCGGTGGGGAAGGTGACGTTGATGATGACGTGTCTAGTGATGTCACGTGGGTGCCCACAAGAGAGGAAGAGGAGGGGAGTTCAGAGGGAGATATGGACCAGCAGATAGGGAGGAGAAGCAGCAATGACTTACATTGCACAGCAGGGACAAAGCAGACTGCAAATGTATCAGGAGCGAGTCATCGACCATGTACGGTCACATCTGGCGCTCCCAGGACACCGGCACATGGCTCCGCAGTGTGGGCTTTTTTTAACGTGTCCGCTGCTGACAATAGCGTTGCCATCTGCAATCTTTGCAGTCAACGCGTTAGTCGCGGTAAGCCCAATACTCACCTAGGGACGACCGCCTTAAGAAGGCACATGAGCAGCCATCACCGAGCCCAGTGGGAGCAACGGAACACACAAAGCCACACTGCAGGCTCTCACCGTCCAGCCTCGTCTTCTACTTCTCCTTCTCCTCTCTCCTCACAATTGTCCTCCACTCCACCTTCCATCACGCCAAGCTCACATTTTTCTGCAAAAAGGCAGGCTTCCGTGGGCCTAATGTTTGAGCGTAAAAAAATGATGACGCCGGATAACCCTCTTGCCCAACGGTTGGCGGCTGGCTTGTCAGAACTCATAGCCCGCCAACTACTGCCATATAAACTGGTGGACTCGGAGGCCTTTCGCAAATTTGTGGCCATTGGAACACCACAATGGAAGGTCCCAGGAAGGAAGTATTTCTCAGAGAAGGGCATCCCAGAGCTATATGGCCATGTTCAGCGGCAAGTGAATGTATCTCTGGCACACAGTGTCGGTGCCAAGATACATCTGACCACAGACACGTGGTCTAGCAAACACGGGCAGGGAAGGTATATCAGTTTTACTGCCCACTGGGTGAACCTTCTGACGGCCGTCAAGCATGTAACCCGTGGCACCCGTGTAGATTTGGTTTTACCGCCACGGATTGCATGCAGGCCTGACTCTTCTTCTCCTCCTCCTACTCCATCCTCCTCCCTCTCCTCCTCAGCTGCCTCCTCCTTTTCCGCTGCTAGCGTCTCTTCCACTGCACCGCCCAAGCTCCCCAGAACCTATTCCACATGCCAGGTGAGACGTTGCCATGCCGTGCTGCGTCTGTTGTGCCTGGAAGCAAAGAGCCACACTGGCCCGGCACTCCTTTCAGCTTTGCGTTCACAGGCAGATGAGTGGCTAACACCGCTCAATTTGACAGTTGGTAAAGTGGTGTGTGACAACGGTGCCAATCTGCTTAGCGCATTGAAACAGGGCAAAATCACGCACGTGCCGTGCATGGCACACGTCTTAAACTTGGTCGTGCAGCGATTCCTTGTCAAATACCCTGGGGTCCAGGACATCTTGCGGCAGGCAAGGAAAATCTCGGCCCATTTCAGAAGATCTTACACGGCCATGGCTCGCCTTGCTGACATTCAGCGGCGACACCATCTGCCGGTCAGACGTCTTATTTGCGATTGCCCGACGCGATGGAACTCAACCTTCTATATGCTTGATAGGCTGCTCCAGCAGAAACGTGCAGTTAACGTCTACCTGTATGAACTCTGCGAAAGAAACGGTTCTGGGGAGCTGGGTTTTTTTTCACCGCGCCAGTGGCTGCTCATGCGCGACACATGCAGACTTCTGCGGCCATTTGAGGAGATCACCAAACTGGTCAGTCGCAGCCATGGCGCCATCAGTGACATGGTACCTTATGCCTTCTTTCTGGAGCGTGCATTGCGTCGTGTCATTGATCAGGCTGTGGAGGAGCAGGAGCGGGAAGATGAGGAAGTCGCAATGCTGGATGAATTCCCAGGGGGGGCTACTCTATCTGAGACAAGTCAACAACAGGAGTCTGATGAGGAGTCAGAGGAGGATGGTGCCGGGGCGGATGAGCAGGAGCAAGAAGAGCATGCTTTAAACCTTTCTGGGATCCCTGTTGTGCGAGGATGGGGAGAGGAGAATGAAGAGGACGACATTATCCTGGATGATGAGCAGGAGCCAGGCCACCACACCGCTTCCACTTTAGTGCAAATGGGGGCCTTCATGCTCCAGTGTTTTAATAGGGACCCCCGTATAAAAAGCATGAGGGTCAAGGACCAGTACTGGGTGGCAACGTACTTAGACCCCCGGTACAAACACAAAATGGCGGAAATGTTACCGCCGTCGCAGAGGGCTGTCAGAATGCAGCACTTCCAGGCCTTGCTTCGAGAAATGCTGCATTCTGCTTTTGCGTGCGCTGGCAGAGGAGCAATTCCCACTCCCAGAGAAGGATTTGCGGGTACCAATCCAACAGCGCCTGCAAGAAGAGGCCGGTTTGAAGATGTGTTGGTGACTTCGGATATGAGGTCATTCTTTCAGCCGACCCATCGACAGGTGTCATCCGGATCCAGCATCAGGGAACGCCTAGACCGTCAGGTGTCCGACTACATTGGGTTAACGGCCGATGTGGACGCTCTGAGGAGTGATGAACCCCTAGACTACTGGGTGGGCAGGCTTGACCTCTGGCCAGAGCTTGCCCAATTTGCAATCGAACTGTTGGCTTGCCCCTCATCCAGTGTCCTGTCCGAAAGGACGTTCAGCGCAGCAGGGGGGATTGTGACCGATAAGCGTACTCGCCTAGCTCACCACAGTGTTAACTACCTCACATTTCTAAAAATGAATGAGGCATGGATCTCGGAGGAATTCAACACATGTGACCAGTAGACCATGTATATGTCTATAAACTATTTTTTTAATCAAGCACACAGACCTTCTTAATTCATTTGGCTCACTTCCTTGACCCAAAAAAGCACACCGTACTATATGCCCCTACCCTCCTCTTTGAAGAGGTTGAGCGGTGTCATATTTCTACTGGGGCTGCTTATGATATCCCTGTGCTGTGCTGACTTCCTCCTGGGGGTTCTTATTATGAAGGGATCACACTATCCCTGTGCTGTGCTGACTTCCTCCTGGGGGTTCTTATTATGAGGGGATCACACCATCCCTGTGCTGTGCTGACTTCCTCCTGGGGCTGCTTACGGTGCTGCTGTCAGCGCTGTATGTCACGGTGCTGCTGTCAGCGCTGTATGTCACGGTGCTGCTGTCAGCGCTGTATGTCACGGTGCTGCTGTCAGCGCTGTATGTCACGGTGCTGCTGTCAGCGCTGTATGTCACGGTGCTGCTGTCAGCGCTGTATGTCACGGTGCTGCTGTCAGCGCTGTATGTCACGGTGCTGCTGTCAGCGCTGTATGTCACGGTGCTGCTGTCAGTGCTCTGTATTACGGTGCTGCTGTCAGATGCCTCTATCACGGTGCATGTGTCATTCCGGTATGTCACGCTGCTGGTGATCATCTCCTGCACCCTCTTCTTTGCCTACCCTGGTCCCTGACCTTCCCTCTCCTCCATTGCCTTCATTAGCTCCATAGTCCTGAATTGTTAGAACAATTTCCCAAATAAAATAAAAATGCTTGTAGTTATCGATCCCAAATTCACCTCATACATGTATTATGTCATTGTCCAGATGGTGGGACTACGTTTTACCCCCTAATAATTACCACGTGGCCGCAAATTCGACATGAAGGTTTGCAAAGTTCGCCTCCCATTGAAGTCAATGGGGCCCGCGGCGAACGTTCGGTTTCGCGAACGTTTGGGTCCGTTCGCATTTCGCGTTCGCGAAACGTCCCGTCGGAAGTTCGTCCATCACTAGTCTTGGGGATCATCAAGATGTGTTGTGGAGAAATTGAGACGAGCTTTGATGTTCTTTTTGCTCAGCAGTGGTTTTCTCCTTGGAACTCTGCCATGCAGGCCATTTTTGCCCAGTCTTTTCCTGATGGTGGAGGCATGAACGCTGACCTTAACTGAGGCAAGTGAGGCCTGCAGTTCCTTGGACGTTGTTGTGGGGTCTTTTGTGACCTCTTGGATGAGTCGTCGCTGCGCTCTTGGGGTAATTTTGGGCGGCCGGCCACTCCTGGGAAGGTTATCCACTGTTCCATGTCCTCGCCATTTGTGGATAATGGCTCTCACTGTGGTTCGCTGGATTCCCAAAGCTTTGGAAATGGCTTTATAACCCTTTCCAGACTGATAGATCTCAATTACTTTCTTTCTCAATTGTTCCTGAATTTCTTTGGGTCTCGGCATGATGTGTAGCTTTTAAGGATCTTCTGGTGGACCTTACTGTGTCAAGCAGCTCCTATTTAAGTGATGCCTTGATTGTGAACAGGTGTGGCAATAATCAGGCCTGGGTGTGGCTAGAGAAATTGAACTCAGGTGTGGACAACCACAGTTATAGTATGTTTTAACAAGGGGGGCAATCACTTTTTCACACAGGGCCATGATGGTTTGGATTTTTTTTCACCTTTAATAATAAACACCTTCATTTACAAATTGCATTTTGTGTTTACTTGTGTTGTCCTTGACTATTGTTTAAATTGGTTTGATGTTCCGAAACACTTAAGTGTGACAAACATGCAAAGGAACAGGAAATGAGGAAGGGGGCAAACACTTTTTCACACCACTGTATATACACACACTATACCTTTTACTGTATGCCTTATACATATTATACTGTGTACAGTATATACTAGGGATGCAGAGATATTCATTTTTTATTGCGGAGTATGGGTACCAATACTTTTTCTCAAGTACTTGCTGATACCAATTACCGATACCTATTTTCAGTGACATATGTGCGGTCCGGTTCTGACAGCGGGATTTCAGCCCCCTCCGGAGTGACTTTGTTCAGTGGTTCAGCTGCAATTAAGGTGCGAATTGTCAAAGTGTATGACAATGGAAATCGCAAACCGCGCTTAAAAATTGTACCAGACTCCTTTTGGCTAGGTTCACATTGCAGCGATGCGGGAACACCGCGAATCCGCGGCGGGTTCCCGCATCGCATACCTCCCGGCGGCAGTTCACACTGCCCTATGCGAACAGCCGGGAGTGTCAGTGAAACGTTAATGACACCCCCAGATCAGTTCGCATATCGCAGTGCGATCTGCAAACTCGGACAGGAATCGGATCGCATGGTGTGAACACCCAATGCGATCCGATTCTGCTGCGGACCAAAAAAAGGGTCCTGTGTGAGTTTGGGGCGGGTGCGATGCAAATTCAGCCATACTATCTGTATGGCTGAACTCGCATCGCACAGAGATCGGATGTGATTTGCACTGCAGTGCGGTGCGAATCACATCCGGTTCTCGTAACCGCAGCAGTGTGAACCCAGCCTAAAAGCGTGCTGCGGCCGGTGCATATGTGTACCGGCTCCATTGAAAAGGTTGCAGGTTCACATGTCATGCGAATCGGATGTGGTTCAAAATGCATCCAATTCGCATATACATGAAGGTATTGGTTTAAGTTTTGGAGCATTTGCAATGCTAGTATATACTATACCCTGCACAGTGTCAAGGGGGTGTTGTGCTAATTAGGGGACATTGGTGACAATTAAGCTAAATCAGGTGTATGTAAACTCATGCAAAGTGCCTCCTAATTTAAAGCCTCTGGGCATACTTCAGTCTTAATGCACACGGACAAAAGAAAAAGAAATGCAGCTTTAAGGACTCGTTCACACCAGCTTTGCAGCATCTGACAGGCGGTAAAGAGGTGTTGTATCGCTTCCTCACTGTCTGCTTTAACCACTTGACCCCCGGAAGGTTTATCTCCCTTCATGACTAGGCCATTTTGTTTGATACGGCACTGCGTTTCTTTAACTGACAATTGCGCAGACATGTGACACTATAACCAAATTAAATTTATGTCCAATTTTTCCCCCACAAATAGAGCTTTCTTTTGGTGGTATTTGATCACCTCTGTGATTTTTTTTTTTTCACTATAAACAAAAATGTCCGACAATTTTGAAAAAAAAAACAATATTTTTTACTTTCTTCTATAAAACATATCCAATAAAAAAAATGTAAAAAAATCAAATACATTTCTTCCTAAATTTAGGCCAATATGTATTTCTGCTATATATTTTTGGTAAAAAAATAAATAAAAAATGCCAATAAGTGCATATTGATTGATTTGCACAAAAGTTAGAGTGTCTACAGACTATGGGATTGTTTTATTTATTTATTTATTTATTTTTTCACTAGTGATGGTGGAGATCAGCGACTTATAGTGGGACTGTGATATTGCAGCGGACATTCTGACACTTTTTGGGGACCAGTGTCACTAATACAGTGATTAGTGCTAAATAAAAAAAAAAAAAAAGCACTGTCACTTTACTAATGACACTGGCTGGGAAGGGGGTTAAACATCAGGGGCGATCTAAGGGTTACCTGAGTTTCTGTGTACTGTGTGAGGTGCTTGTACTAGGGGAAGAGATGGGTTCATGTATATACACACACACACACATATGGTATCATATACAGTATATATATATATATATATATATATATATATATATATATATACAAACACGCACGCACAAACATATATATATATCCTCTTCGCGCCCGCCCTATAGCCGAATGACGGCCGTAGAGCAGGCGCTTTCGTCCGGCAGGCCGTCCCTGGACGTCCTGTTGTTTACTTCCGCAATGCGCGCCGCCGCGGGCGTGCATCGGTTAAGTTCTGTGTTTGCCGTGTCCCCCGGAGACAGGCAAACACAGATCGCTGTAAATGGCCAATCACAGCGGCCGTTTACAGTGCGATCGGCGTGTCCAATGTGAGATGATCTCATATGTAAACATATGAGATCATCTCTCAGCGCCGCTCTCCCTCCTCACACAGACAGCGTGTGAGAGGGGAGAGATGAATGGCTGCAGCGGCCATAAGTGTAAAAAAAAAAAAAAAACTTAAAAAAAGTGCCATCTTCCCCCAGTGCCATCCACCCCAGTGCCATCCTGCCCCAGTGCCATCCACCCCAGTGCCATCCACCCCAGTGCTACCTGCCCCCAGTGCCACCTGTTAGTGCTATCTGTCCCCAGTGCCACCTGTTGTCAGTGCCATTTGTCCCCAGTGCCATCTGTCATCAGTGCCACGTATAAGTGCCATCTGTCATCAGTGCCACGTGTCATCAGTGTCACATAGTGCCATCTGTCATCAGTGCCACATATTAGTGCCATCTGTCATCAGTGCCACGTATCAGTGCCATTTGTCATCAGTGCCACCTGTCAGTGTCCCGTGCCATCTGTTGTCAGTGTCACGTGTCATCAATGCCACTTAGTGCCATCTGTCATCAGTGTCACACGTCATCGGTGCCACGTATTAGTGCCATCTGTCATCGGTGGCACGTATTAGTGCCACGTATTAGTGCCATCTGTCATCAGTGCCACGTATTAGTGCCACGTGTAATCAGTGCCACGTATTAGTGCCATGTGTCATCAGTGCCACGTATTAGTGCCACGTGTCATCAGTGCCACGTATTAGTGCCATCTGTCATCAGTGCCACGTATTAGTGCCATCTGTCATCAGTGCCACATATTAGTGTCATCTGTCATCAGTGCCACGTATTAGTGCCATCTGTCATCAGTGCCACATATTAGTGTCATCTGTCATCAGTGCCACGTGTCAGTGTCCCGTGCCATCTGTTGTCAGTGTCACATGTCATCAATGCCACTTAGTGCCATCTGTCATCAGTGTCACACGTCATCGGTGCCACGTATTAGTGCCATCTGTCATCGGTGGCACGTATTAGTGCCACGTATTAGTGCCATCTGTCATCAGTGCCACGTATTAGTGCCACGTGTCATCAGTGCCACGTATTAGTGCCACGTGTCATCAGTGCCACGTATTAGTGCCATCTGTCATCAGTGCCACGTATTAGTGCCATCTGTCATCAGTGCCACATATTAGTGTCATCTGTCATCAGTGCCACGTGTCATCAGTGCCACATATAAGTGTCATCATTGCCACGTATCAGTGCCATCTATCATCAGTGTCACATGTCATTGTCCTGGTGCTCCAGGGCCTTCAAAAGTGTAATAGGTAGTCAACAAGTTAGATGTGTAATTTATGCTCCTAGAACACATGATGGCGCTACCTGCATGTTGGGCCTCTCTATGTGGCCAGGCTGTGAAAAAGTCCCACACATTTGGTATTGTAATACTCAGGAGCAGTAGCAGAATTTTTTTGGGGGTGTCATTTGTGGTATAAACATGCCATGTGAGAGAAATAACCTATTACAATGACAATTTTGTGGGAAAAAAAAATGAAAAATCTTAATTTTGCAAAGAATTGTGGGAAAAAAATGACAACATCAAAAAGCTCACTATGCCTCTTACTAAATACCTTGGAATGTCTACTTTCCAAAAAGGGGTCATTTGGGGGGTATTTGTACTTTCCTGACTTGTTCGGGTCACAAGAAATAAGATAGGCCCCCAGTACATCAGATGTGATCAATTTTGTGCGATTCGCACCGCAGCTTGTAGATTCTCTAACTTTCACAAAGACCAAATAATATCCACTTATTTGGGTTATTTTTACCAAAGATATGTAGCAGTATAAATTGTGGGCAAAATTTATGAAGAAAAATTTATAATTTGAATAATTCTGTCACAGAAACAAAGAAATATGCGTTTTTTTCAAAATTTTCTGTCTTTTTTTATTTATAGCGCAAAAAATAAAAACCCCAGAGGTGATCAAATACCACCAAAAGAAAGCTCTATTTGTGGGAAAAAAAGGACAAAAAATGAATTTGGGTACAGTGTTGCATGACTGAGTAATTGTCATTCAAAGTGTGAGAGCACCGAAAGCTGCAAATTGGTCTGGGCAGGAAGGGTGTTTAAGTGCCCAGTAAGCAAGTGGATATATATATATATACACACACACACACATGATCCGGCACAGAGGTGTCGGCCTGCAGCAGTAAACTGCTATAGGGCGGACCTCCATCGCCGAGATTGACCCCTTGCTGTTCCCGTCACCTAGTATGGATTTAAAGGGGAACTCCTACGCTGTGGGGGTCCCCCCAAATTCTATAGCAGACCCTTATCCGAGCACACAGCCCGGCCGGTCAGGAAAGGGGGTGGGGACGAGCGAGCGCCCCCCCCCCCCCCCCCCCCCCCCCCCGAGCCGTACCAGGTCTCGTGCCCTCAACAGCACCTTTTCCCCATGTTGATGAGGACAAGGGCCTCTTCCCGACAACCCTGGCCATTGGTTGTCGGGGTCTGCGGGCGGGGGGCTTATCGGAATTATCCGATTGCATTGCTAAGTACCCCCAGGATGTTTCTAAGTACCCCCAGGACATTGCTAAGTACCCTCAGGACGTTGCTAAGTACCCCCAGGACATTGCTAAGTACCCCCAGATCAATGCTAAGTACCCTTAGGACGTTGCTAAGTGAGGCCTAGTCATCACTGCTCACCACCATCACAGAAGTGAGCTCTTTCTCTGATACACACCTCCTCACATACTGTTTCTCTCCCCTGATGCATTAGCTCTGAGCTCCGTGTTATAGAGCTCACTTCTGTGATGTTGGAGGTGAGCAGTGATGACTAGGCCTCACTTAGCAACGTCCTGGGAGTATTTAGCAATGTCCTGAGGGTACTTAGCAATGTCCTGGGGTTACATAGCAATGTCCTGGGGGTACATAGCAACGTCCTGGGGGTACATAGCAATGTCCTGGGGTTACATAGCAATGTCCTGGGGTTACATAGCAACGTCCTGGGGTTACATAGCAACGTCCTGGGGGTACATAGCAACGTCCTGGGAGTACATAGCAATGTCCTGAGGGTACTTAGCAACTTCCTGAGGGTACATAGCAATGTCCTGGGAGTACTTAGCAACGTCCTGGGGGTACATAGCAACGTCCTGGGGTACTTAGCAACTTCCTGAGGGTACTTAGCAACGTCCTGGGGGTTCATAAGTAATGTATATGGCCTTCACCTATAGCAAGGGTGTTATTCATTTTTAGTCACAGCTGCAATTTGTTTTAGGGTCAGTTCACACCATATAAACGCAGTCTGGATGCATTTCTGCATGCACATTTTTTTAACACATTTTTGATGCGTTTCTGGTGCATTTTTCCCAACTCTTTTTTTCTTCACCTTAAATGGGGACTTGTGCATTCCGGTGTGAGTTTATGGTGGGTTCATGTGCATTCCAGTGCATTTTTGATGCGTTTTACCACGTTCCAGTACTGTTCAGTGCAGAAAAAATGCAACATGTTCTACTTTATTTTTTTCTGGACTTGGAATGCACTGGAACGGACAGCAATGGTGTGAACAATGCCATTGGAAGCCATATAACTTACTATCTATGCGTTTCTGATGCAGAAAGAAAAAAAACGCACTGGACTGCATGTGGTGAGAAACAGCCCTTAATCTACAAACATCCCTTACCTGCGTGGGCAGTTTTTTTTTTTTTTTTTTGTAAAGGTGAACTATCCTTTTAAGTGGGTAATCCTTGAAGCTCGTACTAGTGCGTTGCGCTTGCAGAGTGGCCCCATCCACCTGAATGGCGTGCATCCATGGCCGCTGAATTCGCAGCTAAAGAGGGTAGTGGTTGAGGGGGTGGGGCGATCAAATCGTGGCTGTGGCATTTAGATTGATATTTTAGAGCGGCATTCAGAGGAAAATTAGAACAAAGTCCCCTAGACCTGTGTTCAGAGAGGAGCTGACCGCCATCATTTATGCACATACCCTTATTAATATGCATGAATGTGGAAATTCATTCATGTGGCTAGAATAAATATTCCAGCTAGTATAATGAGCTTACATTACAGCTTACAGCTTACGTGTAAAGTTATATTTGTCCAGCTTGGCACGGTGTATGTACAGTGCCTTGCAAAAGTATTCGGCCCCCTTGAACTTTTCAACCTTTTGCCACATTTCAGGCTTCAAACATAAAGATATAAAATTTTTATTTTTTGTGAAGAATCACCAACAAGTGGGACACAATTGTGAAGTGGAACGAAATCTATCGGATAATTTAAACTTTTTTAGCAAATAAAAAACTGAAAAGTGGTACGTGCAAAATTATTTGGCCCCTTTACTTTCAGTGCAGCAAACAGTTCAGCGAGGATCTCTGAATGATCCAATGTTGTCCTAAATGACTGATGGTGATAAATAGAATCCACCTGTGTGTAATCAAGTCTCTGTATAAATGCACCTGCTCTGTGATAGTCTCAGGGTTCTGTTGAAAGCGCAGAGAGCATCATGAAGACCAAGGAACACACCAGGCAGGTCCATAATACTGTTGTAGAGAAGTTTAAAGCCGGATTTGGATACAAAAAGATTTCCCAAGCTTTAAACATCCCAAGGAGCACTGTGCAAGCGATCATTTTGAAATGGAAGGAGTATCAGACCACTGCAAATCTACCAAGACCTGGCCGTCCCTCTAAACTTTCAGCTCAGACAAGGAGAAGACTGATCAGAGATGCAGCCAAGAGGCCCATGATCACTCTGGATGAACTGCAGAGAACTACAGCTGAGGTGGGAGAGTCTGTCCATAGGACAACAATCAGTCGTACACTGCACAAATCTGGCCTTTATGGAAGAGTGACAAGAAGAAAGACATTTCTCAAAGATAACCATAAAAAGTCTCGTCTAAAGTTTGCCACAAGCCACCTGGGAGACACACCAAACATGTGGAAGAAGGTGCTCTGGTCAGATGAAACCAAAATCCAACTTTTTGCCCACAATGCAAAACGATATTTTGGCGTAAAAGCAACACAGCTCATCACCCTCAACACACCATCCCCATTGTCAAACATGGTGGTGGCAGCATCATGGTTTGGGCCTGCTTTTCTTCAGCAGGGACAGGGAAGATGGTTAAAATTGAGGGGAAGATGGATGCAGCCAAATAAAGGACCATTCTGGATGAAAACCTGTTGGAGTCTGCAAAAGACCTGAAACTGGGACGGAGATTTATCTTCCAACAAGACAATAATCCCAAACATACAGCAAAATCTACAAAGGAATGGTTCACAAATAAACGTATCCAGGTGTTAGAATGGCCAAGTCAAAGTCCAGACCTGAATCCAATCGAGAATCTGTGGAAAGAGCTGAAAACTGCTGTTCACAAACGCTCTCCATCCAACCTCACTGAGCTCAAGCTGTTTTGCAAGGAAGAATGGGCAAGAATTTCAGTCTCTCGATGTGCAAAACTGATAGAGACATACCCCAAGTGACTTGCAGCTGTAATCGCAGCAAAAGGTGGCTCTACAAAGTATTAACGCAAGGGGGCCGAATCATTTTGCACGCCCCACTTTTCATTTTTTTATTAGTTAAAAAAGTTTCAAAAATCCAATAGATTTCGTTCCACTTCACAATTGTGTCCCACTTGTGGGTGATTCTTCACAAAAAATAAAAATTTTATATCTTTATGTTTGAAGCCTGAAATGTGGCAAAAGGTTGAAAAGTTCAAGGGGGCCGAATACTTTCGCAAGGCACTGTATATCTCATTAGATATGTGCAGTTCGTTTCGTTCCGAATTAATATTCGGACAAATTTTTCGTTATTCGGATATATTTGAATACCCGAATTACAATATAAACAAAATTTTACCGAATGCTCCAAATAACGAAACTAATTTCGCTTGAAATTCGGACTGGAATTAAAATCGAATTTTACATCGGACTCCAGTCGAATTCTAGTTGTATACCTATTGCTGATATCAAAGCCTGTGTGTGTTATCAGAGTACCATTTCGAAAAACAATGCTGTTTTAGTTAAGCCAAAGGTGATTTAAAGAGCCATTGTAATCATTTGATGAAGATTTTTCATTTGTTTGTTCACTTTCCCACATTCAAAATCCAATTTTTTTTTAACCACTTAAGCCCCGGATCATTTTGCATCTAAAGCCCCTTTTTGCGATTTGGCACTGCGTCGCTTTAACTGACAATTGCGCGGTCGTGCGACGTGGCTCCCAAACAAAATTGGAGTCCTTTTTTTCCCACAAATTGAGCTTTCTTTTGGTGGTATTTGATCACCTCTGCGTTTTTTATTTTTAGCGCTATAAACAAAAATAGAGCGACAATTTTGACAAAAATGCAATATTTTTTACTTTTTGTTATAATAAATATCCCCCAAAAACTATATAAAAAACGTTTTTTTTTTCCCTCAGTTTAGGCCAATACATATTCTTCTATACATATGCATATTTCTATACATATTTTCTGTAAAAAAAAAAACAATCGCAATAAGCGCTTATTGATTGGTTTGCGCAAAAGTTATAGCGTCTACAAAATAGGGGATGGTTTTATGGCATTTTTATTAAGAATTTTTTTTTTTTTTACTAGTAATGGCGGAGATCACTGCGGCATTATGGCGGGCACATCGGACAATTTTGACACATTTTTGGGACCATTGGCATTAATAAAGCGATCAGTGCTATTAAAAATGCAGATTACTGTAAAAATGTCACTGGCAGTGAAGGGGTTAAGTGTGACCTAATGTGTGTTTCTTACTGTAGGGGGGCGTGGCTTGGCGTGTGACATCACTCACCGTCGTTCCCTATGACTGGGAACAGACGATCAGTGACAGCGTCACTAGGAAGCACGGGGAGAGGTTTGTTTACACAGATGGGCACGGTCACGGAGCTCAAGAGCGGGTCGCGAGTGCGCCGGCGGCGGCATGCATGTGACCCACGGCTGGGCTCTTAAAGGGCAACGTATCTGTACGTGATTGTGCCCAGCCGTGCCATTCTGCCGACGTATATCGGCGTGAGGTGATCCTTAAGTGGTTAATGTTTTCGATTGGATCGATTTGAAAAAAAAAAAAAACGGTATGTTTGAAGAAAATTTTAAAAATTCCAAATACGAATAATTGAACTAATCGACCAAGTTTAACAAAACGAAATAACTAGATAAAGGAAACAAAACTATTTTTTTGGCCATGCACATGTCTTTATCTCATACCTTAGGGGCCCCTGGGGAGGCTGACAATCACTGTAGTAGCCCCCATTGTGTGGGTCCTGTGCCGCGCGTCTGCCCCTCTGGACACCGGCCACAGGGGGTCCTTCACTCGGCATCACCTCCTCCTAACCCTCTTGTCTTTAATTGTGCTGTAATTGAGCCATCTCCCTTTATTTTGTAAATTGCTGTACAAACTGAAGGCACGGGATAAATTCTGCATAACAATAAAAATGCATAAAAATGTGCGTTGGAAAAAAAAAATGGCTGCATTCGTTTTCTTTTCAGGCTTTCTTTCCTTTTATTTTAACCTGGTAATCCAGCCAGTAAATCTGTCGAACAAGCTCTCCTGCAGATGTAGCAATTCAAGTGTTGTGATAAACCATTTGCCACTGGCAGGGGGTGCTCACAATGATCAGTGTTTATTTATTCATGTAAATCCCCCACGGCGATCGAGTCTGCGGGACCCTCGACCGGACTCACGGGGGTCCCGACTGGCACGAGATGTGAGGGGGCGGCAATTTCAACTGGATGTACCTGTACGCCTGTTTGCCTGCCCGTGCCATTCTGCCGACGTACATCGCCGTGTGCCGGTCAGGAACTGGTTAAGAGCTATGGGCAGAAGTGACATTTTGAACCCTAAATTAATTTAAAAAAAAAATAATAATAATAAAATGGCCCATTAAGAGCTATGGGCAGAAGTGACATTTTGAAGTTGATTCCACCCTACAATGATATGGAGAGGGGTGGGGGAGGGGGGGGCCATCTTCCCCTCACTCGTCTCCATGGCAGGCTAGGGACATTTCATCAATTGCCGCGTCTTGAATGTAAATTCTAGATTCCGAATAGTAGTTTACAAGACCGAACTCTTCCCAGTCGTTCGATTCCGATCATGCGTGTTTGTACTTTCGGCTTTTGTGTAACGGAGTTCTGTATGGACCATCTGAAAATCAGACGTTGAGTTCACATCAGACAAAATTTTATAGCCAGTCACCCAACATTTGTTGTCCGAAAATTGGAAAACAATTGTCTAAAAAAGGAGCGTACTAACGGTAAGAATTTCGGACAACAGCCTGTCAAACGACAATCCCCCCCCCCTTCTGATTTTCGTAGCGTGTGTATGAGGCTTAAGGCAGGGTTCACACTGGTACTTTGTTAGACATCGCATGTGATTCGCACCGCAGTGCTCTGCAGATCACATGCGATGTCTGTTGCGATGCAAATGCAGCCATACATATTGTATAGATGAATTTGCATTGTATTCGCACCATAAATGGTGCAGGACCCTTTTTTTTTTGGTCTGCACTGGAATCGGATCACATGGGTGTTCACACATTCCTGCACCATTTGACAGTTTGCACTGCGATATGCCCACCGATCTGGGGGTGTCACCAACTTAATATTGACACCCACAGCGGTTCCCATAGGGCAGTGTGAACCGGCTGCGAGTCCTATGCAATGCGGGAACCGGCGCTGGAATCGCGGTAGAGTAAACCAAGCCTAAAGCAGGGTTAGGTTTTAAAAAAATATCCCAAGGTTTAAACATCTCACGGAGCTCTGTTCAATCCATCATCCGAGAATGGAAAGAGTATGGCACAACTGCAAACCTACCAAGACATGACCGTCCACCTAAACTGACCGGCCGGGCAAGGAGAGCATTAATCAGAGAAGAGCCAAGAGGTCCATGGTAACTCTGGAGGAGCTGCAGAGATCCACAGCTCAGGTGGGAGAATCTGTCCACAGGACAACTATTAGTCGTGCTCTCCACAAATCTGCCCTTTATGGAAGAGTGACAAGAAGAAAGATATTGGTGAAAGAAAGTCATAAGAAGTCCAGTTTGCGAGAAGCCATGTGAGGGATACAGCAAACATGTGGAAGAAGGTGCTCTGGTCAGAGGAGACTATGATAATAGATAAAAGAGGTGGTCAGAGACTGCAGACATGAAACTAGAGATGGTCATAGACTGCAGACATGATACAAGAGATGGTCAGAGACTGCAGACGGGATAAAAGAGATGGTCAGAGACTGCGAACAAGAAACTAAAGGTGGTCAGAGACTGCAGACAGGATACAAGGGATGGTCAGAGACTGCAGACATGAAACTAGAGATGGTCAGACTGCAGACATGAAACTAGAGATGGTCAGAGACTGCAGACATGAAACTAGAGATGGTCAGAGACGGCAGACATAATACAAGAGATGGTCAGAGACTGCACACGGGATAAAAGAGATGGTCAGAGACTGCGAACAAGAAACTAGAGGTGGTCAGAGACTGCAGACAGGATAAAAGGGATGGTCAGAGACTGCAGACATGAAACTAGAGATGGTCAGAGACTGCAGACATGAAACTAGAGATGGTCAGAGACTGCAGACAGGATACAAGGGATGGTCAGAGACTGCAAGCAAGAAACTAGAGATGGTCAGACTGCAGACATGAAACTAGAGATGGTCAGAGACGGCAGACATGATACAAGAGATGGTCAGAGACTGCACACGGGATAAAAGAGATGGTCAGAGACTGCGAACAAGAAACTAGAGGTGGTCAGAGACTGCAGACAGGATAAAAGAGATGTTCAGAGACTGCAGACATGAAACTAGAGATGTTCAGAGACTGCAGACATGAAACTAGAGATGGTCAGAGACTGCAGACAGGATACAAGAGATAGTAAGAGACTGCAGATATGATACAGAAGGTTTTCAAACTTTATACATGCTACAGGAATTTCTGGAGACATATTACACGATACAGCTAGAAATCACTGTCCTATTAGGGCAATAGGGTGACACGGGCCCTGAGGGCTGCACAAAAAGTGCCTAAGGCCGTATGCAGCTCTCGGGCCACAGACTGGGCACCAAGGCAGTAATTATATCTATAGTAATCCTTACTGATTAATAACAGCCAGTAAAGCCAGAGAGTGACCTCATTTAAAACCATTTGCTTCAAGCATTGACAAACCTTTGCTTTTCCTAAGAAAATGGCCTGTTCCGTTTCAGGGATCACTCATTACATTGCTCAGCAAGACTTGTCACTTAGGGCTGCTAAACAGCATTCGCAGGAGTAACAGGTTTGACCCACATGTAGCCATATTATCAGGATTAACATTCTGCTAAATTTTCATTGATGTGCTTCAAGAATTATGGGAATTTCCAAGCCAGGACCAAAGGGAAAAACATGACTACCTTTGATTTTCTATTAATCAATGTTTGTTTTTGAGCGCAAAGAGGAGAAAATTTGAAGGAGGATGTGTTTTTTTTTTTTCAATTTTCAATTCAATTCACTCCAAAATCAAATCTTAACCACTTCTCCTTATGCTGCGTACACACGTAGCAGACTATCTGGAGGACTTAGTCTGGCGGACTTCCCGCCGGACTTTTCGAACGAGCTACTTGCCCACACACAGCACTTTTTCAGCGGACTAATACGGCGTACTAAGTCCGCCAGACTATCCGCTGTACTTTTGAAATAAACGGACTCGCCCACACACACGGAGAAAAGTCCGCTCATTTTGAACGCGGCTCCAGGTAGCCGGGACCAGCGAAGGAGGCGTTGTTGGTCCCGTCACCTGGTATGGACTTAAAGGGGAACCCCTACGCCAAAAAATCGGCGTGGGGGTCCCCCCCAGGTCCACATCAGACCCTTATCAGAGCACGCTACCCGGCCGGCCAGGAAAGGGGGTGGGGACAGGCGAGTGACCCCCCCCTTCCTGAGCCGTGCCAGGGCGCGTGCCCTCAACATGGGGGGTGCCTTGGGGAAGGGGGGGCCGCGCGGCCCCCCACCCCAAAGCACCTTGTCCCCATGTTGATGAGGACAAGGGCCTCTTACCGACAACCCTGGCCGTTGGTTGCCGGGGTCTGCGGGTGGGGGGCTTATCAGAATCTGTGAGCCCCCTTTAATAAGGGGGCCCCCGGATACCGGCCCCCCACCCTATGTGAATGAGTATGGGGTACAATGTACCCCTACCCATTCACCTGTAAAAAAAAAAAGTAAAAAAAACACAACACACAAGGGTTAAAATAATTTATTGCACAGCTCCGGGGGTCTTCCGTCTTCGGGGGTCTTCTCGCCGGACTCCTCTGCTATCTTCTGCTAGCTCTTTTACTAGCGGAGGAGCCCAGCTTTCTTCTTCGCCGCCGCCGCCCTCTTCTTCCGACTTCGGGGGTCTTGTCCCCCTCTTTGGTTCTTCTTGCCTTCGCGCCTTCTTCTAGCTCATTTACAAGCAGTGGCCCGGTCTTCTGTTCTTCTCTTCTGGAGATGTTGCCTCGTCGCGGTCTCCGCTCACAATGACTGGGACGCGGCGTGCTGCGACTTATATAGGGACATCACCGGATGATGTCCCTGCCTATTATGATGTCACATAAGTGGGGACAAGGTGCTTTGGGGTGGGGGGGCGCGCGGCCCCCCCTTCCCCAAGGCACCCCCCCATGATGAGGGCACGCGGCCTGGCATGGCTCAGGAGGGGGGGGGGGGGCGCTCGCCTGTCCCCATCCCCTTTCCTGACCGGCTGGGTAAGCATGCTCGGATAAGGGTCTGATATGGACCTAGGGGGGGACCCCCACGCCGATTTTTCGGCGTAGGTGTTCCCCTTTAAGTCCATACCAGGTGACCTGGCTACCTGGAGATGCGCTCAAAATGAGCGGACTTTTCTCCGCGCGGGAAAAGTCCGCTCATTTCAAAAGTACGGCGGACTAGCACACACACGGCCGTACTGTCCGCCGAAACGCGAGTCCGGCGGACATATTGGAGTGAAAAAATACTTTCTTAGTCCGCCGGACTTTTGGGTAAAAAAAAGTCCGCCGGAGCCTACACATGGGCGGATTGTCCGGAGGACTTGAGTTTGCCGGATTTTTCCACCGGATTGTTTGATCGCGTGTACGAGGCATTAGGTGGACCTCATATGACGTCCTGGACTTTCGGTGGAGATATCTGAATGATGGGTGCAGCTGCAGGCACCAGATACTGTATATCTCTTTTTTCCCCCATAAGGCCATTCCCTCAATTGCTTTTACAGGTGGCGGGAGGGGACGATCCCCCCTTACGCTGCTCACCAAGTGCTTCTCCTGACTCGTCCGTGCAATCGGCAAGCCAGAGAATAAATCTACCAGCGGCGGATGTTTACCATAGAGCGGACCAAATAGTCCCTGGCCATCTCTATGACCCTCGGAGGCTGGAAGTGACGTCCGCAGATGTAAACACTGCCGTTTTTTTTTTTTTTTTGCTGGGAAGCCTGAGATCAATTTTTTTATTATTATTATTTACAACCAACCTATCAGATTTTTTTTGCATGCCGACAGTGAAGGTTCCCTGGGCACCACCCCCGCTGGCAGAACACAAAAGCACTGCGGGGGGGGAGAAATCAAGCAATTTTCTTTCATCTGTTGCTACATTTCAGATATATGGCGGAAAAGTGGCATGGTCCAGCCGAATCATGTATCTAGTCCATAATTAGACACTTCCGAGTCTGGGGTGCACATGCGCTCTGTCGCCGGCCCACTCCACATACACAGCAAGGGCTTATCTGCAGGTACCGAACACTTGGCGTCCACCGATACCTTCAGTACCGAGGGAGAACGGCCGTCTGTCAGTACACAAGGTAGGGATCCCGTGTTCCTGCAAAGCATGGACATGGATCCATGCCTTCCCCTAGTACAAGCACCTCCCCCAAAATAAGAAAACAGCTAGGCACAAAATTAACATTTTGATCGCCCCTGATGATAACCCCCTCTAAGGCGGTGTCATTAGTACAGTGACAGTGCATATTTTTAGCACCAATTACTGTATTAGCCCACGTACACACGGTCGGAGATTTTGCCAACCAAATCCATTGGATTTTGCCCATCGGATTTAGTCCGACGGATTGTGTCCGAAACTGTTGCATACACACGGTCGGGCCAAGTTGGCGAAAAATCTGAGCTTTCAGAACGTGATGACGTAATTTCGTTACGATGGGACTACATTCAGGCTAGTAGCCAATAGCTTTGATGTAGGAATTTGATCTGAGCATGCGTGGCACTTGGTCCGATGAAAATGCTCTACACATGATCGGATTAGGTCCGTCCAGCCCAGTTGGTCGGGAAATATTTCCAACATGTTGGAAAATTGGGTCCGACGGAGATTCGGACGGAATCAGTCTGATGCATACCACACACAGTCGGATTATTTGACGACACGGTCCGATAAGACTCATTCCGACAGATTCTCCGACCGTGTGTACAAGGGCTTAGTGTCACTGATTCCCGCAAAGTCTCGCAGTCCCACTATAAGTCACTGATCATCGCTATAACTAATAAAATAAAAATTTCCCATAGTTTGCGGACGCTACAACTGTTCCGCAAACCAATAAATATACGCTTATCAGGATTTTTTTTTTTTTGCCAAAATATGTAACAGAATAAATATTGGCCTAAATTGATGAAGAAATTAGATTTTTTTTTAAAAAATGTATTGGTTGTGTTATATAGCAGAAAGTAACAATTTTTTTTTATTTTTTTTCCAGAATTTCATTCTTTTTTTGTTTATAAACGCAAAAAATAAAAACCGAAGAGGTGATCAAATACCATCAAAAGAAAGCTCTAATTTGTGGTGGTGGTGGGGTGGGTAGGACATAAATTTAATTTGTGTACA
Organism: Lithobates pipiens; assembly: GCF_037356315.1. Lineage (NCBI taxonomy): Eukaryota > Metazoa > Chordata > Amphibia > Anura > Ranidae > Lithobates > Lithobates pipiens. The sequence continues at coordinate 14,902,497 of NW_027507903.1, read as the reverse complement.
GTCGCACGACTGCGCAATTTTCAGTTAAAGTAACGCAGTGCTGTATCGCAAAAAAATGGCCCGGTCGCGAAGGTGGGTAAATCTTCCGGGGATCACATGGTTAATCAGAGTGTGTGTGTGCGTGTGTGCGCACGCATGCACATACACACACTGTATCGCACAAAAGTGAGTACACCCCTCACATTTTTGTAAATATTTTCTTCTATCTTTTCATGTGACAACACTGAAGAAATGACACTTGTCTACAATGTAAAGTAGTGAGTGTACAGCTTGTATAACAGTGTAAATTTGCTGTCCCCTCAAAATAACTCAACACACAGCCATTAATGTCTAAACCGCTGGCAACAAAAGTGAGTACATCCCTAAGTGAAAATATCCAAATTGGGCCCAAAGTTTTGCACAAGGTGAAGGGTTTAGGAAAACCTAACACACACACAGAGTACAGGACTACCAGTTGACGTGTCTCAAGGGACATGCCCTCTTCTTCAGAGGAAGACTAGAAACATGTCAGCTGGTAGTCTGACTTATGTCGGAGTCATGCGAGTTCCATCTTTTGGTGCATCATATTGTCAGCTGGGTTTATGTACTACGCTGCTTACCATGTACTTTTATAAGTATGCACTCATTGGGTTTTAATTTCCTAATAAAAGTGGTGATGGTAATGCACTAGTCCGAATGATTTCTTAGCAAAATAAAGCATGGAGGCAGGGATGGGGGGAGTTTGTTTTGAATATTAAAAATGAAAGTGGTTATTAAGCCTAAACATTTTTTTTTACCTTAAAGCGGGAGTCCGTCGGGACTCCGTGTTTTTTTTTTTTTTTTTAAAAGCCAGCAGCTACAAATACTGCAGCTGCTGACTTTTAAAATAGTGACACTTACCTGTCCAGCGCGCCCGCGATGTCGGCACCCGAAGCAGATCTCTAGATCGTCTGTCGGGTGCTGCCGCCGCCATCTTGGGTGTGGGAATCAGGAAATGGAGCCTTTCGGCTTCATTTCCCGGTTCCCTACTGCGCATGCGCGAATCGCGCTGCGCAATAAGGACGCTCCCCGCTGCCTCTGGGATCCGTGTGTTTCCCAGCAGGCAGCGGGGCACTTGCGGAAAGGGGCGGGCACTTGCGGAAAGGGGCGTAATCTACGCCCCTTTCCGCAGAGAGCTATCCCGGAAGTGGGTG